>NC_142707.1:6666666-6969696 GCF_055471065.1 Atractosteus spatula
ACCAAGGAATGACCAAGCGCAGAAACTGCGGGAGGGACATTCTGAATAATCAGATGTCGACGTTTATAAATTTGGCCTTTCGCAGAATGAATTCGCGATACTGCGAAATAAACGTCTTCACGAAAAGGAAAACAAAAGCTTTACTTTGATTTGGCGTTCTGTGCTGGCAGGGACTTTGCTTGCTAGTTTCACGTCACGCAACAGTTACTTAAAATCAGCCTGTTTCTAGATTTCTCACATTCGACTTTTTATGAACTGTGCAGCAGTTAAAAGGCACAAAACAACCGGCCTGCGTCATGCCGGGTGGGCGCCGGCTCTTCAGAGTTAGACCCGGATCTTCAAAGTTAGACCCAGTCACTCCATTCCTACCTCTTCATTTCTTTGGGATCTTACCGGATTTCGGATTACGTTTATTGCACATAAATGTTAAATGATGTAGAATTCCTCCTCGTCGTAACCACCATTGCCAAGAGCTTTACGTAGAGTTGGGTTGATGTACAGTATCATGGTCTGGAAGTACACCAGAGTAATATAGAATTAAAATACACAGATGCACAATATCCATATCTAATTGCCTGAACGTTTTTAATATTAGAAACTATAGAACTTTATAAATAGCTCAAAAAATCAAAACGGAAGTCATGGTTTTAAACCCAGCAAAAGCATCCAGTAAAGTAAACTTCTACAATGAAAAATACCAGCTGTTGGAAAGGATTTACTCACCCATACATTTTAACGCCGTTTGACATTCTCTCTACAATGTCAAAAATAAAGAACTGAAATTAAACTAGAATGAACAGTTCCATTATCGTGGTGGGGTAATGTCATGCATATTGTTCTTGATCTAATTTTTACAGTTCCCCTGAGAAAACTTAAAAGCAAACCATAAAACAGAAGACATTTAATTTTATACGATGCAGTACATTCACATTTCTCAGTTTCCCACATAATGCTATTTTATATTTGCAATGTAAAGGAGCCCCGAGAATGGGGAAAACACGTTGTATTTCAAATACTTTGTATTACGTAATTGTACTTGTAGTCATACTTCTTAATAGGATCACATTTAAACATTGTTAAACTAGTCTGTGTTATTTCATATTTAATATTAATGTTTCCAAGTCTGTGGTCAAGATTTTAGTTTGATTGTATGATTGACGGCAAATGTGAAAATACTTTTATCGGTTTCTGGTTTAGTAACGTGGTCACCATTTATAATTTTTATTCACACTGAATTTAAAACCTTTAACATGTGAACTGAAACGCTCTAGATTTCGAAACTGCAACCCCGATTTCCAACGAACGAACTTTTTTATAGACTACTTTCAGTACAGCCCGGGGTTGCATTTCTCATTTTCAAATTTTAAAATGCCATACGTGATTGATATGGGGGAAAAAACATTCAAAATCTGGTATAGCTCCGATTTGAAAAACACGATTTATTAAAACGCCAGGAAAATATGCATTTGCAAAAAAAAAAAGATACCAGTACAGAGCCAATAATTCCAAACCATTAAATCAAACGTACAAGGCCCAATTTATAATGTAATTGGATTGGAAATTGTGTTTTTAACTGCATGGAACATCTTTACTTTTCAAAACATTAAAGTACTGCTGATGAACATTTGTCTTTAACATTAAGAAAGCTGTCAGTTTTTAAAACCAGATTCTTTCCAAAGTCTAAACAAATTAGTTCCGTCATTCAATTATCAGGCCATCAGAGAAGAGGTCATAACCTACACTGTACAGCATGAACCAGGCTGAAAACTATCCCTGGGGACATTGTAGGTCTGTGGTAGTGAAGCTATGTGTGGCAATAAATGCATCATCTGTAGCACTGCCATAACTGTCCCTAATTATTTGGGATTTTTTACAGTATAATTTGAATACACTGATGGGCTGTTCTTTATACTCAGCATGAATGATATTCAAAGGCAGCAACTCATGTGATCATTAACATTTCCGGCACTTGAACACTATGATTTGAGACTAATAATGTTCAGGGTTTTTTTCCTTTGAAGTGTTGTTTCTGCTTCGTGCTTCCTGACCACAGCACATAGTACCTCCACATTTTTAAATTATACATTTTTACTAGCCAGAGATTCAAGCCTCAGTTGTCTTATTCTTTAAATCAGCTTCGCTGGAATTGGCTACTTGAGGTTTTTCCAAGTGAAATTTAGGTTAGGCAGGTCATTTGTGTTGTTTATCCCAGCCACATAATTGTTCAGAGTCCAGAAAAGGACCCAGATGTAACTAGGTCACATTTGATGAAATGCCTGTAAAACACTTCAAGAACCACAAGAGTAACAATCTTTATGAGCAGTAGTTTATACCAGAGAGCTACTGAAATTAAGTTCTGATGTTGAAAGAGACTCAGATCTGGGCTATGGATGTCTTTGCTTTCATTTTTGTGCATTCCTCAAACAATTAACAAAGGAGCGACAAAGAGGAGAGGTTTGAGCTCAATCAAGAGATTAACTCTTCACTTACTGCTGAGATGAAACCATCAGTTTTTCTTCTTTATTCTTGTTGTGAGTCATCAGTGACAATATGCAGAAGTTTCCACAAGTTGGGGGGAATAACCTGAAAAAATACAGATGCCCCCACCCCACCCCTCAAAAATTCTCCTTGCCAAATCCCCTCTCCTCCTTCCATGGCAGTGACACACACACAGGGACACCTAACAGTTTTACATGTGCATCATGTGTTGTACTGTACATTACACTTAGCAACACTGCTCGACAGTCAAATTCCATCATGCACAGACATGCAGCCTTTGATCCAGAAAGCTGATATTTATATGAGGTGCAAAACTAGCACTGGGGGTGGGGGGGAAGGGGACAAAATTGCTCATTTTAATAAGGCAGAGCTCATCCTCTTGACTTCTTTTGGTTTGTCATGTAGGCCTGCATTGCTGGGTACAGTACATACTGATCTTTAGAAAACAAAGGGATGTAACACTCGGATGATAGCATCTAACAGAATTTTGGTTCCTTCTCAAAACTGACGAGCTTTGTTTTTTTTTTTAAGGCTGGTGTTTTCCTGTTAAAAAAAACATTCTTGTTCATCTGCAAAGCAGCTTAATCGCATCACTGAAAGCTGTACTTTGGAGACAAAGAAATGTTTCCACAGGGATTCTAAGTCACAAGATAAGCGATGGCATAGGAAGCCCTCTGTTGTACTTCCTGGGCTAGTTGTTTCTGTTCCAGTTCTTAAGGGTGGAAAGAAGTTCAGATGTTTATTTCTACCTTAAATAAAACACAATGGGGTCTAACAGAAAATAAGCAAGTTGCATGTTGAGCTGGCTGTTTGTCTACAAGAAAAATAAGGTCTTTTTTCAGGTGTTAAACCCAGAGATGGCTCTGCAGTCAAAACAGTTTTCTTATTTCTACCTTTGCTTCCTTTAGCGTGCAAGCTGCAACACAGCTCTCCATTCGAACCCGTCACCTTTTACCTTTTTTTTTTCCAAAATCTTGCTGTCCTCACGGCCTGACGTTTTATACAGCGTACACTTGGGAATGCCAAGCCAAGATCTTTACAAAAAGCAGGACAGGGCAGAGTAGTTCTTATCCTACAGATACAAGCAGTGTCAATGGAATAAAAGATGAACCAGCGCAATTTAATAAGTGTGTCCCTAATAGCTATACGCATCCCTGCTATGCCTCCAAATCAAGAGATCTACAGAGTTTATAGACCGGGTGACTGCACCCCGTGACACTGATATTTCAATTTGAGATATCATTTTTCCAAAAGTTCTCTTTTAAAGAAATAATAGAATTTGCTTTTTGTCACATCCCAAAAACAGCAGAATCCAGAGGTAGATCTGCATTTCTTGCAAGACACACGTAAAAGTCAAGTCTTTTACGTTAGTTTGCACCCAGGACTGGTGCACAGGACCTGTATACCTCTGTATACAGTACCTTATCTATAGCTCTGCACAGCTGCATAATTTACCTCTTAATTGATCTAATAATACAATCAAATCTGAAATTATTAATTGCTTTCAGTTCCTCAACATGTTGGAGGTTGCCTTTTAACTATTACTTTTTATAGCTTAAGGTTTAGCATTAGAATAGAACAAAAATAACTTCCAATGCAAGCTTCTAATCTATCAACCTGTTAGTTCAATTAAGAGCTTTATTAAACAAACCCAAAGAACTTAAAGGCACGTTAAAGAAAACATTGTTTCTGTCATTGGGAGTTTCGGCACATTATTACAATAAGTGCGCCACGTTCCAAGAACTTGATATACAGGTACAATTGTGTCCTTGTTGACGCCATTAAGACAGATGCCCGTAAAACAAGCTTCTGTATGAGACCTACAGCGTGTTTGAAACGTTTGGTGTCAGAGATCTGCTTAATGGACAAAAAAACGTGACACTTTTTAGCTGGGCTTCTGTTGAAATGAGGGGAAAAATAAAATCACCTCCGTCTTTTCTTTTAAACTGAAACTAAGGTGAACAAAACAATAAAAATCCCCAGCCGTTGTTATCGTATTGTCATTTAATTCCAGGAAACAGAACCGGGTGCGCAGTGTACTTGGAGTATGAAGTTAAATTAACACTTAGTTTAAGACTAAAACTGATACTCACTCCACTTCATTACTGTAATCTTGGTTTTAAACCGTCTTTTTTTCTTAAAGTCCCCGAAATTTACTAAGTATTTTTAATCACTTCGAAATAACAGACGTATAGGAATATTAGTGACATAACATGTAAATCAAGCGTTTCCAACTGCAGAAATAATTTTGTAAACTACTGTAATTATCTTTAACTTTACTCATAACGTAACATCCAGTCTAAATGTGTAACTATGGAAATATTAATGCGACAGAGTAAAAGGCGGCTTTAATGAAATAGTAGACTGGATAAGGGACAAAAAAATATATTCGTTTAAAACGCAAAATTCCGTCGTGCATTGCCTCATTAAATCACTACCCTTCGAAATCCATCTCTTTAACGGGGTCCAAATTTAAGATTAACTCCACAAAAATACAAAGAACGAAACATCCTGCAAATGTATTCGAATGACTCAACAAGTGCTTTGTGCGACATCTGCGAACAGACCAGCGTGTATCGAGAGGGCTAGGTGTTACCAAATGTTTCATATTAGAATTAAAATTGACCCCCCAACGCACTCCTACACACACTGTACACTGCTGCTACAAGGCAAACCTCAATTAATGAATGCAGTCATATTTCCTGAGCTCTTCCGCTGCTCGGATAACTTCACCTCTAATTAGCTAGCAATTTATGTTAACTTTCACTTGTTCTTATTATAAGGAATAACTCGCCGATTTGAATATTATACATTCTATAAGTATGTTTTTAATAAACTATGCTACATGAAAATTTTACAGAACTCATAAACGTTGCTTTGGAATAATTAGACACCTCCAATAATTATAAATTGTTTATAATAATTATAAACAGTAAAGGGGGCACACCTGGTCTCTACTCCAGTCTCTTAATCGTCTGCACAATACCGTTCAGAATATTACATTCAAACGACTACTGTACTACCCAACAAACTCAGATTTCTATGCACAAAAAAGTTGAATTTCAACGGAGTTAAGCAAACGAACAACCTGACTTATGGACTTTCATCACCCACCAACACGCGTCTAGAAAATAAGTAAAATTCCATGAATCAGTTGAAAATGATCATTGATCATTATGTTAAATAGTATTTGAAAGCTGTGCGCTTTGTAATTGGTAAAGATCTCCCCCTTGTGGATCATTTAATTAATACTCGTGCCTTTGGGATTCCATCAAACTGACCAAATATTTCAAAGGTTTATTTTGGTGAAGACCAAAAGAATTAAATCAATCAAGAATTAAATCCAACTAAACAGAGAAATTCTGTGCGACGTTGAAAATAATAAAACATTTACATAAAATATTCCTCATGGAGAAAAATGACATTATTTCCAATCCATTTTGGAGAGTCCTGTGCAAGCTGTAGTAATAAGTACATAGTTCTAGTAGGGAGCTGCGTCAGCATGTGTAGGCTGCAAAGGAACAACTAAAGGTTTATTCCATGCTGAAAAGAGAAGAACAGAAACAACGACACCCAAAGAAGGCTCCACAGCCGAAACGTTGTTTCTTTTCTGTTCAACATGGAATAAACCTTTATATGTTCTGTAATAAGTACATAACTGAGAGAAAAAAAATAAGCGCCAGTTCTACTGTTGCGTAAAGTAGCTGTTTGTGTATCCTTCTGTAAAACTGACATTCTTATAGGTTAGAAATAAAATTTCGACAGCTGAGCTTGCTGTCACAAAACGGTAGATTCCTTAGGTATTTGAAATCACTGTTTTCCTGAAATAGTTTGCCAAAAAAAAAATGTTTCATTTTATCACCTAGCAGCAAACACAGGAGATGCGAACAGGATATTTTAACTCATGAACAAAACTGGCTGTGAAGTCAGGCGGAAGTACAAGCTGTTCAGGACGGCTCTGCACACAGAAACCAGAAGCCATCCTTCAGACGAGGTCCCCCCAACACTTCCAACGGGATGTGCTTAAAAGGACACAAGTCGAAAAAAAACAAAGAAACGTGTCCTTCGGTTTTAAATTCCTTTATTTCCAATCAAGGTGACAGCTTCTCTGAGACTAATCATTCTTTCAAAACTGCTTGATTTGAACTTTAAAAGCAGAAGGTGATTCAGGCAACGGTAACCAGTTTCAATACTGCGGTTATAGTCAAAAGAAGAGAGATAAGGAGTTGAGAACACTCTAGGATTTAATGGTTCAGAGTTAGCCTTCCTATAGCACATCCACATTAAAAACTGCTAGAAGTCAAATGATTTGCATTGTGACCATCGTATAGCTGTACAGTATCCCCCAGTGAAGCTGGATAGGAGCACTCAATGGCTGGGATACTACACTCACAGAGATCCCTTCCACAAGACCCAGAGCCCTAATGGGAGAGGAAAAACTGAAAACCCAGGATCAAGACCCCTAAACAGAACACCGCAACACATCACCGTGATCTTCAGTAAAAAAGGCAATTCTACATTTCCAAAGCGCATCATTCCAAATGAACAAAAAGTACAGAAAATAGAAAAAGAAAACAGAAATTTAGAATTTTGTAGCAGGGCAGATTTTCTGTGCAAGATTTGGAAGCAAGCATTGATTACACTTTCATTCTTGGCGCTGGTCTTATCGGCAGAATGAAAAGACATGAGGTCTCAATTCAAATAACAGGCAGGGAAAGGATTTTGGGGGCTCAGACAACTACCGATCATCATTCACTCGCTGTAACTACAGATACCAAGTAAAATAACGTTAAACCCAGATTCCACTCATAACTGCACAGCATAGGTATAACACGAATCTTTGGATGAAATGTGTTGATCCTTATTCCACTAACGTCAAAAGGTTGAGATCTTTCAATATTTATGAAAAGCCAATTCAACAAAAAGAACTGATGAAAAGCTGTTAAATTCAGTGAAAGGCTATAAAAGGCAAAACTGGAGCCTGCATTATTCCTGCTGTTTTTAATGGTGAACAAGGTTGCTCTCATTAACACAATTGCTGCTGTTCACAGTGCAGCGTTGCCAAGTCAGTTGCTTTCAAAAGCAAACTGGGAACTCTGGAATCCACACAGAATATCTGTCCTCTCCAGTTATTGCCAAAGGACCTGCCTTTCCATAAAACAGACTCAGAGAAAACAGATACCAACACCCTATCATCCTCCCGAGCACAGTGACCTCTGCATATCAGATAACAGAGATTTGTTAAAATCATAAGAATTTGTGACGCTAAACCCAAAAAAAGTCCATCCCTTCAGAATTAAAGGCAGAATGAGCCCAGAATCCCAGCTTTAGCGCAAAGGCCATATTCCTAGCTAAATAAGCACCTCAGCGCTGTTTGGTCCGTACACAACTGTTACTTTATATTAGATTCAAACATTCTGCACGCTGTGTCCTGTTCTTTTTTTCAGAGGGATACTTGTAAGGTACACCGAAGTAGCCAAAGATAAAGCGGAAGAAGGGGAGTTTGGAATTACTTTAAGAATAAGTGTAACTTGCCAAATGATTTTAAACTCAAAATTTGCACACAAATTTAAAACTTGCTGAATACAGTGTCCTTACATTTTACTTGTCTGACACTACAGGTGTAACATGCCTAGTCTTAATTTTAAAATAACTGTGTATAAGCAGTGGTACAACATACTTTTTTAAAAAAAGTTCTAAAATCCAAATAGACTATATTCCATAATGTAATTGTTTAAAGTTCTGCAATCCCACAACTAATATTCAATTGATTTGGTCCTTATTCTGTAGTATTGGACCCTTTGAAATGGCACACCAATAGTCATGATAAGGCCTTAAAGTACTAGTGGCTCCCCAGATCTTTTACTGTAGTCCTGGTAGGCAGGGTTAATCTGATGGGGATGGTCCCTTCTGACATTAGTTTCCAGCGAGTAGGCGGGGCAAGGCTTAGACCAGCTCCACGTAATTGGCTGGGAACATTCCAAACCGCCCATCAGGCCCATAGCCCCGCCACCAGCCCTCGTCAATCATCTCAATCCCGGTGATGATGTCATCAGGGTCGAAAGAAATCTCGGTATCATCAGCTGTGGAAGAAATGAGAGTCTTAAACACAACTCGCTGTAATTTCATAATTCTCACTCCAGATCAGGGGTTCCCAACCTTTTTTGTCAGCTGAACCCCTTCAACCCTAAATTATTTGTCTCAAGTACCCCCTTGAGACTTTAACTAAACCAAACCTTTCAATAAATGTAGATAAATGCTACAGTTACCCTCTTAACATGCTTCTTTTTACTTTGTAAAACACTAATATTACTTCAGTTGTTTTTCTTATTCTTATTATTACATAGTTATTTATTAACAGGACTATTTCATTTGACATTGACGTTCCCATCACAGTCTCACGAACCCCCAGTTGGGAACCCCTGCTCTAGGTAAAAGTCACTATTGGGTAACGTCAAATCAATAAGATGAACCACAGCTTTGTTTTCAATGGGCTCCTGTAAAATGAGAATTTTCATTGGTTGTATGTAGCACTTCCTATTAAATGCCCAATCACATTTTACGCTTTCACAAAAGACGCATCAGGCCTAGCGTTACAGATTAAATAAACTTCTTCAGGGAATGTATTGTCTTAAATGTTTTAGCTTGTGCATTGGGTCTTATGGCTTGGTCTTCTCTCTGACCTTATGAACAGCCTGATACAACTTTGAAATGGGCATGAATTGAAAATTACTCTAAATGGGATACTGTAAAACTGCAGTATACATTTAAACACTTACAAAGAAATACTCAGTCTCTTGCTCAAATTCTGATGGGAGAGGGTCATAAATGTCATAAAACAGACAGTATGGACAAAAGCCACAGAGATTGCACTCACCAGCCTGGTAGTCATAGAGGGCTCGTGCACAGGTACCCCTGTCTGCACTGCCCTCAGCAGAGTAGTCGTAAGTATTCTGTTCCTCGACCTGGGGGAAACGAGAGACGTCGATCACTGCTCTGTGGGACAACCGTGGATCTTGACTGGGTGGAAACGGTTTTGAAGACGAGAGCTGAAGGTTTCTTTGGGTCTCTTTTTTGACCGCAGCGTTAGCACTTTCTCGCCTGATCCAATTTGAAGACAAGCAAGGCTGGGCCTGGTCAGTATTGGGACAGAAACCCCCAAAATCTCAGATTTCTGTTTTAAGTGGTGTTGTTGGACCTGTATGGGTCACTCTTCCCACTGGATCAGAAGTTCCAAACCAATGCCCCAGTATAGTGACTGGGGACACTGTGGTCTAGAAGGTGCCATGTCCAATATGAGAGATTACATTGATCTCCCAATTTGGTCATCATATATGGCACCGTTCATAAGAGTAGAAGTGTTACCTCTGTGTCTCGCCTAAAAATAATTGTAAATCAATCTGCAATAAACCTGCTCATCCAAGTGATTCAAAAACCTTTTTAAAACCACCCACCTACGTAGGGAATCTACTGACAACATTCGGCACCTCTTAGAAGATGAGATCCCAGATCCCAGGAGTGTTGGGATTTAATGATCCTTGAATCACTAAAGGAGTGAATTGATGTCAAGATCTCCAACACACATTACATCCCTACTACAGAATTCTCTTCAAGATGAGCTGAAAACAGATCCCTAGTTGCCTAGAAGGCTAAACTTTCAAGCAAACTGCTGCATCACAAAAAGACTTCATTTTACCCTTGATGCAAAAATTCCTTTGTTATATATCACTGTTTTGAGTACGTCTTCAGAACGTCATGCACAGAAAGATACTATCTAGTACCAAGTTTAAATAACATCAAATGGATTGATGAGGAAAACAGGTGAAGACTGTTGCCCATATGTAAGAATAAATGGCACCCAGGATCTCGACTTGTCCATTCCGCCCTACTGAAGGATCATGCTCATACCTTGGGAGGCTCTTCATACAGGTCAGGCTCTGGGGGGACTTCATAGAGATCGTCCACTGGAGGGCTGGTCTGTTGCGAGTTCACATTGGAACTGTCATCAGCTGCAGGCTGCTCTTCTGTGAGGGGAGATTCAATCACATGATTTGTCTCCAGTCATAATACGGTCATCAGCCTAGGCCTGTCCTTCAGTAAACTATTCTAGGCCAGCATCTGTCTACTGTGAAAATAAAGGAATTTGTACACAGACCTTTACAGTCATTGAATCTAGGAATCCAAAGCAGGCAATTTTGCCACATATCAATACATTACCTACAATACAAACTGATAAAAAGGTAGATATTTCCTTCAAGGGACACCTGCAGCAAATCTGAGGCAAACGGGGCCTAACCAGAATTCACCATTTCTTCTCCGTGTAATGAAACCCACCTTGCCACTGTTCCTGACTGGGCGTCTCTGGCTCCTCGTAATGGGACCGGGCCTGTTCCAGGACACTGGGCACTGACAGGAGGAAAAGACACCTGCTCTTACACACCCTGTACACACCTGAAGAAGGCTCCACGGCCGAAACGTTGTGTTCTCTTTCTTCTTTTTTTCAGCATGGAATAAACCTATTACTTGTTCCTTTGCACCCTGTACACTACAGCTTGCTTCCTTGCCAATAAGTGAACAAGTGTGTTAAAAGTAGACCTAGCTTCACAGCTTCTCAATTGTGCGGATCTCTTACTGCCTTTGTATTACGGAAAGGATCAGTAAAAGAATCATTTTTTGTTCTTTCATTTGTTGTACTTTTAATTTAATTCATGTTGCATCCTGTCTTCATGCAATAGCCCGGTCAGTCAGGCCTGTACTACTCCACTCGGATGTATTGACTGCATTTACAGTGTTTTCATTTGGATGTATTTTGTGCCCGTGTGTCTGGGGTTGCAGTCAGACCTGTGGCATGGGCAGGAGAGGCGGGCGAGGCGGGCACAGGCGATGCTTGCCGCAGGGGAGAGCGCGGAGGCTCCGGCTCGCTGGGCTGCTTTGACAGAAAGGGGCTGTGTAACCGCCCTGAGACAGAGGGGCAGGAAGAGCACACAGAGGCACCACGTAACGAAGCCAAAGAGAGAGAGAGAGAAAGGAAGGCGTGAGACAAGACTGGAATGAGACTGCAGACTCCAAAAAGGCTGATAAACACCTCCGTTTTAAGCCCCAACAGCACACACAGCAGGATGAAGCACCGCATTAGCAACGATCAGCACCAAACAAGGCAGGATCTACATGAAAGAATGGGCTTGTTTTCCGAGATCTAGCAAGAGAAAGACTTCACTACTGTCACGAAACCACTAGGACTGAAAGCGTCATCACATTCTGTATACCTCCATGTATCAGAACACTCTTTTACGGTCCTCTTAGGCTTCAATTCTTCAATTTGGACACGTAGAGTTTAAAATCTCCTCATAAAACTCAAGTGATGTTAATCTTTGCTAGATGAAGGACTTACTGAAAGAGATACTAACATAGCCATGCTCAAAACTTCAATTGACAGTGATTTTTATTATTTATTATTTATTTTTATTTTCCTAACTGCTCAAAGCAACCAACTCATCAGATTCAAATTTGAAGTACCCACCCCCTCTTTACTAAAGTCCATGTCCTTAACTCCTACCTGGCTGTGAGCTCACAGAGGTATCCCTGTTGTCCGCAGCCATTCCTCTCTCTCTTTGCTTGAACATCTCCCTGGGATTCCCAGAGCGCTGGGAGATCAAAGCAGCAGCCTCCTGCGCGAGAGAGTACACAAGGAACGCAAGGCTATAATCCGACAAGCCACCTTCATGAGCAGACAGATCGACACGGAGGACGTTAAATGAATAAGTGGTGAAAGACACTTTCAATATAGAAAGGCCTACTAAAACCAAAACTACGCTTTAGCACCTTCCAACAGTTTTTTTTCCTTAATATTTCAGCAAGCAAAAAATTGCATCAGTGACAAACTGATCTATACATTCAGCCTACGTAAGATCCTGCATCACCGATCGCAAACTACAGAGTGAGAAAAGCTATTCTCAGCCTACAGAGCGCAGGTTCAAACCAAACACCAATCTGGTCAGAGTGCAGCCACCGCTATTTTAACGGTGGTTACAGTGCTACCATAGCCTTCCCAAAAATAAACTTGTGAAAGTGAGACAGACGTGAGGTTTCTGAAGTACACATGATGTAAACATGGTGAGAGGAACAACTCACATTAGCTTTCTCCACAGACCCACTGCGCTTGAAGCCTTTTTTCTGAGCAGCCTGGAGCTCCCTCTCTTGGGCCTCCTGGGAATTGCAACAGTTTTCACCAGCAGAAATTGCATCTCTGTACTTAAAGCAATCATTAATATTTCAAATTTCCCGCACACCATAGAACACAGATTAAGTACTTCTGTCCTGAACTACAACTTCAACCTGACTGGAATATCGGCCAGGAGAAGTGTAACATCAGTCACAGCTGTGATAAGGCTTTTGAGGATAAATGGCAGAGTTACTGCTGATTCACTCACCCATTTTTGTCTCTCTTGATCTGTACTTTGAGCTTCTTGCTGTTGCTGATACTTCCTGTCGAGCACACAAAGTTAGCGGTTTGCGGTGCAAAGCTTTGTTAATGTTCAATCCAGACGTGTCCGTAAAGCAAGGACACAAAACTGATCTCGGTTATGTCCTCCACAGCTTTGATAAAATTAACATCACTTGAAATGTTCTGTTATTTCGTGTCTGTCTTCATCAAGGTCTTATTGCATCCATTCCAAATGTTTCTCACATCTGTCCTCGTAAACACTAACCCCTCAACCCCCCTACAAAATTATCATGCCGCGAACAAGAGCTTCTGAAAACAATTCAAGGACCTCTGTGACGTCCCCCATCCCCCAAATGGTAACAGGACATACTAATATCAGTGTATGTTTGATTTCATAGGGCCTGTGGTTTCAACAAAATGTTCGGGGAGCACAATTCTGAATGCTTTCTAAACGTGGAACTACATCCAACTGCAGAACTGCACATCGCTTACAAGAAGCCTCAATGGTGCTCTTACATTTCACTTCTCCGGTCTGCCAAGTCAGAGTAAATGATGGAGCAGATGTGACTCTTAGAACACTACCAACGCCTCCCACTGACGTTGCTGCCTAACATGGAGTTTTCAAGATGAGCAAGCTATAGAATCCCTTTAGCCAGCATGCTGGACCTATGATGGGGTTTCCATGGATAAAGTGATGGGATTTCCATGGAAACCTGGAGACCCGGTAATGCTGGACCTGTGATGGGTATTCCATGGATAAAGTGATGGGATTTCCATGGAAACCTGGAGACCTGGTGATGCTGGACCTGTGAAGGGGTTTCCCTGGATAAAGTGATGGGATTTCCATGGCGACCCGTGATATGGTCTCCATGGAGAAAGCCTCTCCTTCACTCACTTCTGCTGCTCAATCTGGCTGGCCCTCTCCCGGTCTCGCCTCTCCCTCTCCTGCGCCTCCTGCAGCTCTCGCGCCTTGCGCTCCTGGTCCAGCCGCTGCCTCTCCTCCTCGGCCTTCTGCCGCTCCTCCTGCCGCCGCTTCTCCTCGTCTTTCTGTGCGAGCGAACAAGCGAGAGGGAAGCGAAGAGACGCGGTCAGGCCGTCCCCAGCGAGAGCACCCAGGACGCAGCCGAGCTCTGCGAACGGACCCTTCCGCGAATACCCACCAGGACCAGAGAGCTACATCCATTTGCAGGACCCAGAAATACGTCTCATGGAGAACAGAACCTGAGCTTCAGCCTTTCACTTCTGCGGTTTACTGAAGCAGATTCAACAGGTTTCAGCAAAGATTACTCTGCATTTTAAGCCCGGGGCACATCATTAAGAAGAACACGAACACCAGCAGCAGTTATCTCATGGCATTTGTGCTTCCTGAAAATTCAGAATTGCTGATTTGTTTCATACTTCCACATCTCCAATCATTAACACGTCTACTGCTACAGCCCCACAAAACCAGAACAGGGACAGGCGTGTCAACACAGCCCCTCAAACACAGTCCCCTGCCAACAGCGTGGACTGGAAGAAAGTCGCAGCTCTAGCTCTCTCCAACCCCACTGCAACAGTCCTGCTCCTGTCCAGCTACACTCTGAACAACAGGGATCAACTTCCTGGGACTACCCAGAACTTTTAAACGTGTTCCAGTCACTCGTTATTCACTTCACCTTCCCTTTGTATTACAAAGGCAGACTTTCTATCCCATCTGTTGGGAGATCAGCCAATTTAGAAAGAGAAGTTCTGTGGATTAGTTCATTTTTTAAACAGTAATGTTTGGACACTGCAGTTATCCATTGGTTTTTAATAGGAAAGACTCTGGTGACAAATACCTGTCATTTTCCCAACAAAAACAGGCACACAAGTTTGACATGTCAAGAGATGTCTCTTAGGTTAGAAAGTAAAAGGAGGCACAGACCC
This sequence comes from Atractosteus spatula, assembly GCF_055471065.1. Lineage (NCBI taxonomy): Eukaryota > Metazoa > Chordata > Actinopteri > Semionotiformes > Lepisosteidae > Atractosteus > Atractosteus spatula. Next base: position 6,681,515 of record NC_142707.1, read on the forward strand.
AAAAAGAGAAGATTTTATTCCCTGGAATCAAACTCTTACCTCCGCCTGGGCCCAGAAATTGTCCTTGTTGGTCCTTTTAATTTCAGACATGGCGTTGGTCTTCTGATAAACTGACCCCTGCAGAAACAACGATTTTTTACAGCATTACACATTAATTCTACACTTCTCCATCTGTTACAACATGTACAAAGAAACAAAGGCATTTCAAGACCATCAACTGGTCGACTTAAGAGGTTTGTTCTCTGCATGAACTAAGGAAGCAAAATGTCTGTCACTCTTCACATTTGACAAGCATTTTTGGGCATTTTGTATTGACCAGTGCTCAAGAAGAAAACGAGTCACACACTGGGGATACTGGTAGTTCACACTAAAAGCACCATTTTGCCACTCTTTCAGTATCTACACACATGAAGATGCAATCAATGTTACTTATGGAAAAATAAATATGCAGCATCTTGTATTTTCAGTGTTCATTTTAGAACAGCTTGTTTGTTTAAAAGGAAATTTACAGTTTGTTCTTATTTGTCATTTTGCAGTTGTAATTGTACATTATGCCCCCTTTGTTTTAAAAAGAACAGTCAGGATGTCTAGCTCAATACCTAATGAAAATGTGAAGCAACATAAGCACAGTTGGGGAAACTGCAAGACTGAAATGAGAGTTAAATGGGTTCGGGGATGGTGATCACAGACATCTGTAATCTGTGAGAGGTGAGGCACTGATGAGACAAAACCCACAGGCAGCAGAGACGTTCCGGCACATCGTGTTTCAAATTTGCAGATTTAAAATGAATTTCTTCACTGGGAATCGCAAACAGGCATAATGAAGTTTTTTTTGTCATGCGATATCCCTCTATTTATTGAAATTGCACAACACTAACAACATGGTATCAGAAAAACCCAGCTAAGCAATTTTCAAATGCCACACTCAACACATTAAAAAAAAAGAGTTACTTTAATGCTACAATCTGCTAGGTCATGAAATCAGTATTGCATTAAATAAGATGAACTAGAGACCAGACATAAACAGACTCATCAACAGTCACATTTTCCAAACACTGACACAGCATCTGGCCACATTGTTCTCTGTAAACAGGCCTGAGCCCAGTCCGGCCACTAGCAATGCTGACACAGCTTTCACAAACCCCACATCTATTACAGAACAGCACATAAAAGCCACAAGATAATTAAAAATAAAACTGAGTTAAAGCCCATGGGAACTGTTGGCTTGGATCACAGGAGGGCAAAACCCACGTTGGGGAAAAAAAATCTAAGAGATTTTTAACTCCTGCACCATTAGCAATGATTACAGCGAGAGCCGTTTTACAAGCAGCACGACTGTTAAAGTAACTCCTGGTTTAAATAAGATCTAACAGCAGATTCCTTCCTTCGAACTTTCTACAGACAACAGCCAAAGGTTAAAGAGATCGTAGCATCAAAACTCAACTCTGCTGCAGCACTGCATAGCACGGTAATTGTGAGCTGTATCAGAGAGCAGCCCTTTCCCCTTTCAACCAGCAAAATCCAAACTAGCACTCACAGTGCGGCCTCGTGCCGTAGGAGCTGCTAAACCAAAGATCTATAGACACTGCAAAGACTAAACATCGCAGGGTTCAACGAAAGGCACAAACACTCACCACTCTAAAAGATAAATCTGAATAAGATAAAGTGAGTTATAAAAATCCAGACTCCAAATCTAGCTGAATTTGAGCTTCAGATCAGTTCCACTGAGCTCTTCTCAGTAAAACATCCTTTCTAAAGAAGGCTGGGATGCGTTGAGCTCGGTGGTAAGCAGGGAGAAAGGCTTTCTACCCATCGATTGACTTCTGCGTTCTGGACCTTGCAAAGGGTCTGACGCTCCGACGGGCCCTCACCACTGGTCCCTGAGGTCCCGAGTCCCGGAAACGGTTCGATTCCTTGTGGAAGCTGTAGTTGGCCCCCGATGCCTTGGCCACCTTCTGCATGACGACCTCGGGCTCCACGTCCTCGTCTGCACGGGCGTTAATGGTCACGTGGGCCCCCTGGAACAACAGCGCGTCCGTCACTCCTCCAGGCCGAGCACACTCCATGCTCGCGAAAGCTGGGACCCTATCCCACCTAAGCGTTTGCTCCACAGCCCATCGGTGCCAGTTTGATTCCGTGTGGCCCCTTAAAACCATAAAAATATCCCCCCCTTCCTCCCATTTTCCAGCCACTTTTTCCAATTCACGGTCAAAGGGGAACCAGAGCCTATTCCTACAAGCAAGACACCCTGGATGGGACACCAGTCTATCTTGGGGTACACACAGACAGCACACTTTACACCAGGGCCAATATTCCCAGAAGCCAATTAACCCACCGGTATGTTGCATGAACTGCGGGAGGAAAGGGCAGCAGCTGGAGGAAACCCATGTTAACATGGGGAGAACATAAAAAGTCCCTCCGGATAACACCCAGGAAACTGAACCCAGGGCCCCAGCACTGCGAGGCAACAATGCTCACCACTGCACCGCCATGCCGCCACAAAAACATTCCTCAGGTTCAAAATAATTGAAAACATTTTTTTTATAGGCAACGTGCACGGTACTTCTAGGTGAAGAGAAAGGTTTACACAACAAATCTGGCTGGTTAATCATTGGCTAGATTTCCAGTGGGAGTGGAGGAGACAGCGCTGGGGACAGATTAATGGTGGTAATTAATATTAGACTGTATCCTGCAGATCAAAGTTTTTCATCCACATGTGCGAAGAACTGGCTCGCACAGAAGGACAAAGCAACTGTTGCCATGTGGTTTCCACAATAATTAGAATTAGAAATATACAGTGACTATGCATCAGTAGCTACTGCTGAAGAGCTTCGTCGATCAACACATGGAGCAGGTGGATTTGGTATCTGAAAGAGGTAACACACAGTGAGCCCCTGACAGATCCGCACACCCCAAACAAACCCTTTTCCTTAAAGCACGGACTGCTTAGCCTCCCGTCTCCTGTGCATGCTTTGTCTTTTACCCAACATTGGAACCAAGGGCATTCATTATCTGCATTTCGAAAAGCGCACCTTCTGAAATATAGATTTCAAATTTCGATTAAAAAAAACAACAAACTTTTATAAAAGGATGAGATCCTGTTTCAGCTGCACCTTCCTCCAGCTTTTACTTTAACAAATTGACCTATATAACCCCGTTTGCTACTGCGGTACCACCTGGAGCCTCAAAGCACTTTCACTGAACTTTTGCTACAGCGAGATGCATGTTAACAGTTTCCTCTTTCGCTGCTCTTTCTACTGTCTCCCTGCAGTAACATCTAGATGTACAAATCCTGTTACATGCTTTCTCAGATTCGTTTTCAGTTCTCCTTAGTCTGTCAATATTCACTCCTGGTCCTGGAGGATTGCCGTTTCCCCGTGTCAAAACAAGCAGTACTTACCTTTAAGAAATTGGCCATGGTACTGACATGATTGGCACACAACCCCTTCCTGGCATCATTCACGCCTTCTCCTGTCTGAAATGCACACATATACTGGACGTCATTCCCTCCCTGGCACTTGAACTGAAGAGTGAATAGCAAAAGAGCAGCAGCCTGGCACAGACAGTACATTCTCAAAGCACTTCAGTACTTTAAATAACATGGAACAGTAAGGATGAGCCGAGGAAGACAACAGTGTCTTGAGTTTTCCTACACCTATATGCAGTACAGGGACAGTCCTGGACAACCGCAAGCCAGCATGTCTTACAAGTCAATTTTCAAAGTTTCACTTGATAGATTGGTGAGATATTAGCTCAATTAACCAATTAATTACTTGTTCAGGACCTAACTGCACATTCACTGTGACTGTGCTGTAGTCTTGGCCTTTTCTTTTCAGAGGACTTCTAAACTACTTTGTTGAATAAAACTCCTGCTTAAGTTTTTTTTTCATTTGTTTCTGGAAGCTGGGGCTGAAGACCAGACAGCTAAAAATGACCCTTCTTTCTCTTATTAGTTTTTAATACTGGTCTTTTATTTTGGCTGACATTCAATGTCAGTTTTGAGTATTGGTACGCAACTGGGATGTGGGATCTTCTGCTGTCTCAGTGTTAGATGTTCCCATTGTTTAGCACTCATGGGAGTAACATAATAAAGAAATTAATGATTTGAGAGTGACCTGCAAAACCTACTGGACTGAGGCTGTCCCGGATGAGGACTGTCCACCCTTAACGTAAACATTTCTGTGGTTTAGGAAGAAAACTCAACTTGATTTCTATGGAGACAACCACGATAAAGAAAACGCATACAGGCAGACACTCGACTAAAGATGGCAATTAAGAAGGAAACATTGAACTGCAACTTTTAATGTAGCATAGGGAACATTTTTTGGTTTTCAAATCTTCTGGCAAAACTAGTTTTCAAATATTTTTGAAGTTTAGATTAAAATACCAAGCCTATAGTCATTAAGTATTTTGCATCAGTTAAAGAATGAGTCATGTATTATAATAAATGAATAACAATTCAGTTCTTCTGGAATAACATTGCTTGCTGAATCCACTGCCTTAACCCCTCCAATCCAATCTTGCACTGACCTTCGTCTTTTATCCTTAAGTGATGTTTTATATTTGTTCATTTCCTTATGTACATAACTATCTGCAAAAAAAAAAAATGTGCTCCTTCTGTTTCTTGAAGTTGCATATGGTTGAGATGTTCATATTCTTTACTGCAGTTTTCTTTCCAGGTTGGTAATAATTTGACTTTCTTTGCAATACGTGCTTCCTCTAACCCCGTTACTCACGGAGGGTAAAATCGCAGTGCAGTAATATATGGTGAAAAGCGTTATTGAATACATCCAAATGTGGATTACAGTTTCCATTTCTCAAACCAAACATTTCCAATCTTGTCAGACGTTTGGACAGATCTGAAGATTAGACAGCTGGAATTGAGATCCAGGATCTGTAATTGGTTAATTTATTGTTGACAAAGCAGACTAAGAATTGTAATAAGGAACATTACTGTCGTCACCTATTCACATGACATACTGCGACATTAGTTTTCAGACGGCAGGATGCAGGAAGCTTTAAAGAGCAGAGAAAGGGCAAGGCTCTCACCCAGTTGATGAGGACGTATTTGGGAAGGCCAGAGTTGGGGTCCTGGACTCGACAGAAGGCGTACATCACCTTCCCGCTGTTGAGCTCTTCCACCAGCTCTTCCAGCCCCCCGTCTGAAACACACAGCCCACACCGGCAGGGAAGACGTCAGCTCACAGACACTGGCCGCGCTCAGCACGATGCAACTGGGCAGTGCACAACAGCACACAAACACTGCCTGTACAGAGCATGATACAACTGGGCAGCGCACAACAGCACACAAACACTTACTACAAACAACACAACCTCAACATCACATGGCATCCCAGTGCAGATAAAAATGAATGTGTTGGCAGCTGTGTGAACAATTTATTTTAAAAAAAAAGCATATTACATCCATTCCGTTTGCTGGGTTCCGTTTATTGTTGTTTTGTCTTCCAAAGTGGAACTTCCTGCAGGATCTCAGTCGAAGCAATTAAAACACAACTCAGCTCCCCTGGGGCCAATTCTATCCCCTGGAAGCTTGAAAAAACATTATGGGCATCTGTGTGTGTACATGCACACACTAGGTTTATTTAAATCTTTCTTTACTGATTAGAAAATTCAGTGTGGACAACAGAATGGAGCAAAATTAATCAGCTAGAGTGCCACACAGGAGCCTGCAGGGTGGGAGTGTAATGTCATATTACATCTGGTATTCCTGAGGTGCTCTAAACATATACCTGCGAAGAACTAAGCAATGCCTCATACCAGATATTTTCTCTCAGAAGATATTGACGGTATCCCATAAAACAGGGAAAAACTAATTCCATTTATTTGGTTTAACATTTAGCTAAAAGTAGACATCATAGAATGCAAACTCGATTTAAGTCATGAATGAACTGCTTACTGCTGTATACCCATTTTTAAGCCCCTTCCAGAAATAACACCCATCTCCTTTTCTTCAGAACAGACAATGACTCCTCTGATGCTCAGAAACAGAGGAGGCTGCTCTTTTACAATTTACATTTTTTCCACAGTGCAACTTCCTTCAAATTCTGTGTGAGTCAGTTCACACCTTCATTTTCACTCAGTGGCCCAAATAATGTTGTGACTCAACCATGACCCTTCTGTTTTACTTCTCTTCCAGTTGCTACCATTATTTTATTTCAAAAGCAAACTTATGCTTTATTCAATTATTAATGAGTATGCTTTATTCAAACACATTTTTAATTAATGGCTGGCACTTCAAAGTGGCCTTGAATTTAAGTAACCAGAATAATCAAAATGATTATCTGAAGAAAACCAATAAGAATCAGATTCCAGAGAGCAGTATTTCATGCTTTCTTTCAAAATGTATTTCAGAATTTGTTGCTGGTGTGGCCCACCGACCTCCTTCAACTAGACATGTGATTCCAAGCCACACCCACCTCCCTTGTCAGCCAATCGGATGTCATTGCTGTTCCCCTCATAGGTAAACAGAGCCCTGCAAAGAGAAGAAAAACACACATAATGTATAATTCAGCACCTGTACAACAGCAACAATTCTTCCTTCAGGCACACAACCGTTCCCAAGACAGTGATATCTAGTATACTATTCTTTTATACCCTTGAATGGGGAATTCAAGGTGTCAAATTTGACAGAGGTGCATGCTAGGCCTAGACTCCCTACTTATATGAGTTAATCAATCAAACAAAGTTTATTTATCAAATGCAAAACAATACAGCATGCACCAGTAGCTGCTGGCAATGAAATGTATTTTCTGCGAGCTCACCAGGGGGGTAATACAGCCATTACAGTGATTTGCTGAAGGAACTGCAGCTTCGCTGTTTAGCAGTCTTATTGCCTGGAGGTAGAAGCTGTTCCGTAATCTGTTGGACTTTGACTGAATGCTTCAATACTGTTTACCGGACGGTAGGAGAGAATAATGAATAAATAGCAGCGGTTGTACAACTGAACTTCTATAGCTGAACTTTAATTGACAAAGACTATTAGACATAACTCACTTAAAGGCAGTGTAAAGAAAATTATGAATAGCTAGAGCTGAACCACCCCTTACCTAAGGCACGTCTCTTCTCATGGCTGGTGGAAGCACTATTTAGTGATGTAATAAAATGGTTGTATTAAAATGATCAAATGCACTTGTAACACTTCCTTTTTAATGCAGCGTACACCACAGGACAAAAAGATTTCTGCTCAGATGACAATGATCAGATAAATCCAGGGCTGAATGGAATGTGGCACACTGACGAGCTGTGTGAACTGAACCTTTTTAGTCTCAAACAGAGAACACAGCAAGTATTCAAAACAATGCAAAGTCAACCCAATGGACCTGAAAACAGACCAGAGGTGACAGTCCGTAAACAAAAGGTTGTGAGAGTCCATCGCACACTGGAACTCTCATGTCCCTGAACTGGTGGCCAACCTGGCAGTCATTCACAATGCATATGACCTTTATAAACACGCCCCAGTACAAACATGATCAATCAGTAATATCATCTCTTCAGTATGGTTAAGGCTTTTTTTAACACACACACACAATGAACTTGTTCTGATAAAGACGCCCTCACAAACACAGACAGAAATTTAGAAAGCTACTTCCTGTTCCCAGCCTTCATTTGCTCTGCCGCAGAATGCAGTCATCTCAACTGGCCACTACCGACGCCTGGCTGAATTTAGCACATCAAACCACAGGTAGTCTTTTTGTTCACAGAGACTTTCATGAGCAGAATCTATAACTGGCGATAGAGCAGAAAGCAATCTCAGTCCACAAGTGCAGTAAAAGTGATGGCAGTGACCTTATAAACCTTTATGCAATGCGGCTAATACTGTGTGTGTAAAAAAAAAGATTCTGGTTAATAAGAGGCTTATTTCATGGCTGAAGAGATTTCAACACAATACATCACAGTTTCTCAAGTGTATTGAACTACTTTTCTCATTTTTTATGCATTCACCTCTATCGAGTATCGAAATGGTGTTGCTTTCTATTATAATTCCATTTAATGACATCAAAGTACGCATACCGAGTGCAAGCAAAAATAAATCTAATCCAGGAAATGGTATTTATAAGCAGGGGATTTGAGAAGCCATCTTAGTTTTGTCTTTCAAAGCTTTACAATTCCAAAAACAATAAATCTTCCAACAGCCTAGATTACATGTATAAAGAAAGGTTCTTGCTGTAATGACGATTTGTATCCTCTCTGAAAATGGGCACTACCAGTTATTTAGCATTTATTCTACTGAAGAAAAACTTGGAATCAAAAATACTGCTATTCCTTTGGAACACTTCTGAGAAGTCAGATATCTGAAGACCTCAAACACACATAGGAACTTTCAGTGTATCCCCGATATCTCACAACATGACAACGTCAACAATGTGAAAAAACACACCTCCCTGCTCCAGCACACAAATCTCACAGGTAGCAAAGCCCTGGCTGCAACTCGTAATAAGCTGTAACGTTCAGTATGCTAAAATCAGAAGTGAAAAGTCTCACATCTCTAAACCGAACTGCCAAGGCTGAGAAGACATGCACCGCTTTGGCCTAGTCAGCACTGCAGAGGAGTGACTAAGGAAGTGGCAGCCAGCAATTGCTCAAGTTTTGCAAGCAGAACACAGCAGAGACGCAGAATATACACGACACTTCACAACTACATAAAAGGTTAAGGCATGACGCCATACAAGAAACTTAAGAATATAGGTGGGTCTTAATTTGATACGCTGCACTCCTCCAGTCCCTAGTATTCTAAATTACCTACTGTATATACAGGACTGACTGAAAACCAGCATGCATGGTGACGTGAAAAATACTACATCTGAGCTAGAAAAGCAAACTGGGACAAACTGGAAGAAAAAATGCTGTACAGAACAGGCGGGACACTCAGCAGTGACTGAAAAAGCCAAAGTTATACAGTGTCAAAGCCAGCTTCAGGGATAGTTTTCAAGAACTCCCCAGCACTAGAGCACGAAACCCAGGTGAGTGCACAACAGCGCCAATCAGACAAGGATCAGGGCCCCTGGTACAACTCTCTCTCTCTAAACAAAGCTGCTAGTGACTTCAGAACAGGAGCTCTTAAGATGTCCCTTCTGCAGCACAGGAGTAGCTGAGAACAGTTTTAAAACAGGAAGTGCAGTCATGCAAGCAAAGTATACCGAAGCTGGTTCACCATGAAATGCAGAAAATGAAGGAAGAGGAAGGGCTTTGTCTAGATCTTACTACTAAAGGAAATCACAATAATTCCAATTATCGCACTGTAAAGACTTATTTTAGTGTAGTAAAAATGCCCGCAGCAGCAAAAAGCAGAACTATTTATCAGCTAATTTCAATAGGTTAAAAAAGCTTAAAAAATAAAATTGTTACCTCACATTTAACACTGCCATATGGTGTTACAAGCACATGATACAACTTGTTTTAAGAAATGTATGCGCTGATCATTGTACTGAATACAACAATATTTACATACAGGAAAAACACAATATTTTACTTTTTACAACTTCTATCAAGAGTGCAAACTGCAGATGAGGAAACAAACAAGCAACCAACTGAACAGCCCCTTAGCCACTGCCTTATGAACTTACTTTTTCAATCCAACACTGTAGGTTTTCTTGTGCAACATGAACTGTTTGAAAATAATTATATACAAATGAATGTTCTGTAGAGCCAGGACCTTGCGCCAGGATAGTGTAACCAGTGTCATTCACTTCGCTGTAATTATTGTGCACTATCACATCTGCACAGCTGTAATGAACCATAAAGTCAGTGTGTGTGTCGAGTGGGTCAGGAACACTATAGTGAACTCTGGCAGTGTGCAGCAATACCCCTGATGCTAAGCTGAGGTTAATTAAAATGGGATGCTGTTAAGCACTCCAATCAACAGGTTTAATAAGAAGATTAAATTACAACTTCATGTTGCTCTGGGAACTTGACTTTTCTACATTTTCCAATGGACGTAATATTTTATTTGCAATGCAATTTTCTTAGTAAGCAGCAAGGTTATCAATACAGGAAGCAAAAACTTATTCTACCCACCATGAAATTATCACTGTTACTTAAACATGTCTAACAAGCACACATCCATCACAGTCCTATTAACAGTGATGCTCCCCCCACATCAAAATGACAAGTCTGTGAAGTGCTGGGTTTTCACAAAAGCAGCAACACCTCTCTCCCATCTGAGAACTGTCATTTTAAAACCAGCCACTGCTTACTGCTGCAGAATGCAAACAAATCAAATAATCAGGCCTTCAATATACCACCTCTTTTATCCCTGCCTGTTTCCAGAGACAGAACTAAGCACCCGGCTCTCTCGCCCATCAGCCACCACCTTGCGTGAGGTGACTCAGCTCTCTGTCTTCCAGCGTAGCGACTGTGCGTCTCTCTCAGTGCTTGCTGCAGGATTAAGACTCTCATGCTGTACTGTGGAAATGAATAGCAATCTACAGGCAGAGCTCATTCAGGGTCTGTATGACAGAACACAGTTTCACATGTGCAGAGCCCTGAACACCCCTAGCACTGTGTGACGGTACATGCCCACCAATCCAATATTCTGTAAACCCTAGTATAAGTAAATGCTCTCCACTAGCATGCATGGTTGTATAGACAAGACCTGCCTGTGTTGGAGCCCACTCCATTTTATGCTAGATGTTGTCAGGCATGTACTTTCAGTATTAGTGGGGAAATCCTTTGGTTATTTAAATCCAAGTGCTGACACTTCTGGGTGCGAATCATTGTTCTTGCTTTTGTGTCTAGGCAGCTCCTACGATAATCTACCCACTTCCTCCAATAAGAGACATCTGCAAAAGTGGTAAAAAGGTGGCTTTCTAAAACATACCCCCCTTCGACGCTTCCTACTTTGAAACCTCTGCGATTGCTACTCCATAAACAGCCAGTAAGACTCAGATTCAGGCATGGCCAGAATAGTAGTTTTTTCCGTTCCGACACACATGAGTAAAAACGATTCCCTCTCCACGGTTTCTGTGGGAGGACTGTAGGTGGTTGAGTTTTAGACATTTCAATTCCAACTCCTCCAAAATAATTAGCACACTGACCCCTGTAGAGCTTTTCGGGTGGGTTAGGGCTGCTGGGACACATCAAGAGTCCATGAAACCTAGCAAAATTATTTATGGTCTGGGCTGATGGGGGGAATGGCGGGGGTACGTCTTCAACAGCAGCAAACACATCATTGAAGATTTGTAACTGACGATTTTAAAAGTGGCCTGGCCTTTATTAAAGGTATACATATACAGAGAGACACACGGGTCGGACAAAAGCTACATCCCAAGAAGTAAATCGGTAAAACGAAATGAATTATACTGTAATTCGACCATGTACTTGATAACTGTATTTTTGGCTTTACCGTTCCAGCCAGTGAGAAGAGTTTACCTCCTCACTAACCGGAAAGCGACCACCTCTCAGGGCATTGAGAGGTTAAGAGTGATTCATTCTTGATCACTCACGTTCCCAGACTGTCAGACACAGTCCAGCGACCCAGCAAACACACCAAATGCTTGTATTTTATAGCCAGGACGGCTGAAATCCAAAAACAAGTTGCAGGTACTGTACGTGGGAGGTACGCTTTCACAACGCAGACGACCTGTGAGCGAGTGAAAAGGGACCAGGAAAAAAATCCTTGTGAAATACCGACACAGGAGTATTCAAGTTACACAGTTTTTGCTGTACCAAAACTTCACGTCTGAAGCAGCAGTTCCTCCTTGACCAACTGCATGTTCGTATAACAATATCGCTGTAGACCATATTTGGCAATTAAGAGCACGTAATGTTAAAAGGCAAGGTTATAGAACAAGTCTGCTGTAAAATGTGAATTTGGGAAGTAGATGATTTATTTCCAAATATATCGATACGGACGCACTGTTAATAAATCATTCGAGTCTCACAATCGTTCTCGTTTATTCGAGACAGCGCGCCTCCAAACACGCACAAATTGACATGCAAAGCAGTAAATGAATGCTGACTGGCAAGAACAAATACACAAATCCCGTGTTATTTTGGGAAAGCAGGAAATCAGTGCGGAACGCCAGCCAAAGGCATGAGGAGACGGTTGGGGGAAATAGCTGCCCGAGAGCACTCACTCTGAATGTAGGACGAAAGCTAAACACGCCCGGGGTGCGTTGCATCACTCCTTACAGTTTTCTTACCAGTTCGTTTTGGATTTCTCGTCCACCACCTCTTTATAAGCCGCAGTGATGGCCGGGCCGTTTTTGCTCAGGTTAACAGACATGATCCCGTCACCGTGTTCCGACTGCAGACCCTGTGCAACTCAAATTGGTTGCAGCCCGACTTTGACCGTCTGAGCCACCGCGGATGGGTATCTCGGTCCTGCTTTAAACACAGGAAGCGACGAGCCTCGCCAAAACACGTAAGCTCCAAACCGAAACGCAAGCGAGCGCCGCATGCAGCTTACGACTGCCCCCTACTGCTTGGAGGTGAAATTTCCGAAAGTTTTTAAAAGGGTTTCTGTGCTGAAGCCCCGCCAGTTTATGGGTGCGCTTTGTCCTCCAGTATTCATGGACTGTGCAGTACCGGCACAGTCTGTAAGTCCATTGCATTATTACTTTTTTATTTTTATACCGACGAAGCAGTATTCAAAATTGTAGCCTAATCTCTCAGACCTTATAAAGTAGCTGGTCTACTTAGTACTAGGACATTATTATTATTTATATTATATATTATAATTATTATATATTATTTATATTATTTTTATAATAATTCCTTACAATTATATAGCACTTTTCAGGACACTCTACTCAAAGCGCTTTACAGGTAATGGGGACTCCCCTCCACCACCACCAATGTGTAGCCCCCACCTGGATGATGCGACGGCAACCATAGTGCACCAGTATGCTCCCCACATACCAGCTATCAGTGGGGAGGGGAACAGAGTAATGAAGCCAATTCATAGATGGAGATTATTAGGAGGCCATGACTGGTAAAAACCAATGGGTAAATTGGCCAGGACACCAGAGTAACACCCCTATTCTTTTCAAGAAATGCCCTGGGCATTTTAATGCCCACAAAGAGTCAGAACCTCAGTTTTATGTCACTATACTGGGGCATTAGGACCCACACAGACTGCAGGGTGAGTACCCCTCTACTGGCCCCACTAACACTTCTTCCAGAAGCAACCTTATCTTTCCCAGGAGTCTCCCATCCAGGTACTGACCACACTCCCACCTGCTGAACTTCAGTGGTTTGTCAGTGGGAGTTGCAGGATGATATGGCTGCTGGCACAAGGAAGGGAGACTTCTAAGCAAACCCAGTAGTGTTGTTGGTCCAGCAGGTCACAACTTCTCCCCTGGACTAGAATTTCCAAACCAATACCCAATACTGTAAACAGAATTTCAGCGCTGTAGGAGGTGCTGTACTTCGGATGAGAAGTTAAACCGAGGTTAAACCTCTAAACTACTTTGTCATTAAAAAACACAGCTTCTTAAAAGTAATGGAAATAGTGTCACAGATAGTGGTGACCTCTAAATGCAGGATGATTTTAGCCTTTATAGCTGACTACGCCATCTATCAATTATAAAAGGTGCTAGGATATTTTTTCCCTCCTCAACGAGTTCTTTCTATCTCTCCCAGAACCACCAGTGTCCCCACAGACCAGACGAGACATTCATCCTTACATCATTTCCCTTTTTTATTTCCTCATGACTACAGTTGTCTATTACGGCCTAGCCAAACGGAATACATCACACAAAAGGCATCTCCGAGGGACACACAGAAGAACACAAGAACCCCACGGACCCCAGTTACCAAAATCCAGTGTCCCAGAGGAGCGGTCCAGCAGTGCTGTTCTCTAAAAAACAGCTCCAGTCGATGCCCTGCTGTGCCTCCTTTTCGCCACAGAGCATGGAACTCCACAGGTGTAGTCTCAGGTGCCCTCCTCAGTCCAGGCCGTCCTGAGCAATGGATGCCAGGGCCTTTCTCCACTGCTTTCTGTAGAGTCCCTGGTGTCCGAGTCTGCTCCTGGGTGCTGTGGTGCAAACTGTGTTTCCTCTAGAGTCTTCTGTCTGTCTGCTCACGGCTGGGGTTTTCCAAGCCTCCTGAACCAGGGATCACGACAACAGAACAGAACAAACTCAAGGGCAAGGGCAGCCTGTTACTACCTCTGCTATCACTACTAATAAAAAAGCAATACACTCAACCAGGAATTCATATTATGAAAGCAAAATGGGTGCCAGGAGTAATCCTTAGACTTCCAGCCATGGGTTTTACTCCTTAGACTCATCCAAGAAACAAACACAAAATCAGAGGGTTCATTTAAAGGTCATTGGGCAAGTAATGAGCGTACCTATGAATAGATTCATGTCAAGATTTATGTACACTCCAGCAAGCCGATTAATATATGAGACAGGGGAATGTGCTGCCCCAGTACAATAACACTTGAAGAATAAACTCTACCAAAAGCTCCTTATTATTGGAAGATGCTAAATGTGGTTTTTTGTGAATATGTCACTGTTATAACTACAGCAGTACGTGACAAAATGCTTTCAGTATTTTCAGTTCCAATGAAGGCAAACATTTATTTATAAACCGGGTATGAGCATGTTTGTTTGTACAAAAAAAAGTTATTTCCTGCAATGTGATTAAATCTAAATAATGACACATCCGTTTTTTCCAAAGCTAAAAGCTACCTCTTCTGCTGAAATCAAAGCAATGGAGTCTAGAATGCCGTTTTATGAAATAACCCCAGAGGGCAGCATTGTACTGAGATATCTTTCTACACCCAACATGTAAATAGAACATATTCGATTTCTTCAAAACATTAAAGCCATGGTTTAATAGGCAACATATTAATACTGGTTTTGGAGGATTTTAATATTTCAATGCTTTGTCATTAAGCTTGGATGGTATTTTATACTTTACCAAAAAAACTCTAGACTGCTGTACAATGTTAGTACTATATTATTATTAGACTTTGGTTAGAGGACAGTGTAATAATTTAATTTATGAATCGTGATAAGAATACAGCAATTCTATGGATACATTTTTGAATGCAAACCCGAAAAATCACTTTAACTTTGCCCTTTATTCAGACAGATTTGATCATGCCACAGTTTGATAAGTTTCTACCATCCAGCTGAAGAGCTTCCATCTTACTCCCACAATTCAGATTGCTTTTGCAACAGAATCCACCCCTTCAGCTTAACAACCTTGTTGTCGAATCTGTGGAACACACCAGGGAAATAAAATTCAAACCACTTATAAAACAAAAGGAGCTTTATTAATTTAGTGTTGGTACATCTGAATTTCTCTGTGCCAAATGGTATCTGAACGTACTGGGAAGGAAGTGTTGGGGCGAAGGGGGTGGGGTGAGGACTGGCGGTGCATTCAGAATCATTCATGATCGAAGTGAAAATAAGGTGATGTCTGTACACTTAAAACTGGGGCATCCAGGATTTCAAATGAGCAAAACACTGAGTAAAAAAGTTTGCATTAAGATTCACTTTTTATTAGGCTCATGCTGAAATGAAACCATGGATTCCCCTGCCTTGTAAAAAATTCTAAAGCCCTGATTGTGTTTTTACAGTATTTATATACAGGATACGATTATAGTTAAGGCTAAGATTTTGACAAAGGTGCCAGATAGACTATGAATAGTAATAAAATCCCTGAAATCTTGCAAATGGCTTTTCAAAACACTTTCTTCATCAGCCCATTGTACAGAGCAAGCCACAAAACTGTTCTCCAGATGTAAAGACAATCTCTGAAAAAACAGTCGGCAAGATATTGTTTCAGTGTTTGACCAAGAATCGCATCAAAAGCACACAGAGGAAAAGGTCATGACTGGAGACCACTATCAACTCACCCTACACTTGGAATATAATAAATAATGAATAAATTAATTAAATACAAAAAGCACAGATGTGCTAGGTATGCTCTCCAACAATGTCACATCACAGCAACAATAATAAACAATTCTGCTCTGTGGTAACAAATTGAACACTACCTTCACGTAAATGCATTACATTCAAAAGTATTCCAGTAGAAATTGTAGCTGTAAAATATCCTGTGTTCTGCTTCCTTGTGATCAAAGATTATCGATTTAGTTCCCTGCAAAGTTGCAGGGACATGTGAACTGGTAATAGACTTAAAAACAGTTTGGTGCCAAAATCGTAGCCTTAATTACACTAGAAACAGCTATGTGTGTTCTTGAGAAACAGAAAAGAAACAAAAGGCAGCCCTTTTTCAGAGTCTGAAAAGAACAGAAGCTGTTTGATATCTAGTTCTGGGTCAAGTGTGAACTGAGGCTAGTCTTGCTGTGGATGGCCCACTCCAACCCCTGTAGCTGGCCTAAAAGTCCCGAACAGGTAAATACATGACACTGCGGAGATGGAGCCAAAACAGCCATTTCATTAACAGCTTTAACTAATCACTAGACCTGCCTTTACTCTGTTTCCTTAACCACATCTTTGTTAATCTCTTGATTGCTTTATAATTGTGGAAATTATGACAGTTTTCTAAACTATACAAAGATTCCTTTTTGACAGATGGACCAGTGCATAACTACAGTTAAATCAATGGATTATAAGATTGTAGCATTCAATCGGCAATGAAGAGACTGTTCTAGAAACTCACGCAGAGGAAAAAGGCTTTTAACATTTCACCTTGCTGACACCTCCAACCATTCACTTCAACATCAGTGTATAGCCACTGAAGCAGAAGGTTCCCAACTGATTAAAAACAGAGGAGTTGGGAACAGGCGTATATATTATTGTTTCAAGCATTGCTTTTTGAGCTGTAAGCCCCAAAATACGCATGCCTGAAAGCAATTCTTCTAAAATTTTGTTGCTACCAAAGATGAACTTTCAGAAATGTGTTTGCTTAATGCTGTATACTATTAGGGCATTAGAATTTACATCTGGCTCTTAATACAATGAAACACTGATTGAAATGTGTTAACCTGAATCAGAACCAGTGATATAATGCAAGCAAAGAATAAATAATGTGAATATAAGGTTTATGATTCAAATGGACATCTTCACTTTCACTTTTTAATTGACTGGGATATATATCCCTATAAGCTACTGTGTATCACTGTGTAAAATGCCTATAATGAAGACTGCAAAATAGATAAGCAATAATAAAATATAATTATTTTCATAACAACAAATGTATGCCCTTTAAGTCACAGCTATGGTTCTGAATGCCTTTTTTGCACTGAATTTCACTCAAGTAGGGTGAATTCCACCTGTACTGATCACCTTTGCGTTTAGCCTGTCCGTAGTATTGACCTGTAGAACCTAGATGACAATCTTCATGTAAAACAAGAATACAGTTAAAAACAGCTCCATGTCTGTTGCACCATTTCTGATTCTCATGAATGCGGCATGAGAAGATTATCTGCAAGATGAAAGAAAGATGGAGGTACACGTAGTGAAATATCAGGTCTGGCTTATATCTAAATCAAGTTAACTGCATTTAATACACTTACAGGGAGTTAAAGAATTAAGGTGAAAGAAACTTGATTTTTCACAAATCCTGTACATATAAATCTATGCTGCAGTTACGGTACTTTTGAACTGAACTAACAACACAGTGCATGATACCAAATATCATGTTTAGGTTTTCTTTTTAGCATGAATCTGTTTAAAACAAGTTCAATGTATGCATCCTAAAACACATTATCTTAATGTAAACTAACAACTTATATTCAGAAACTTTGAAAATATGTAGTGCACACTTGAAGAAATAGCCTAAGGTTTAGTGATGGGCCACAGCTACATATCATAACCAGATTGAGATTCAAATAATATTGCAAACAGTGTTTCAATAGTATTAAGACTGCATCAAAACGACCCTGTTTAACAAGGTGTATCCTGCTGATCATGCCTCTACCAAATACCATCCATTCAACTTGGTAAGACTGGCTAGTTCATGATCTGTCCTCTCTAACTTTGAAGGTGACAGCCTCAAAGTGGTCGAGAAAGCGAGCAAGCTCAGCAATCAGCAAGCAAGTTTGTCCAAGTTGAATAGATGGTAGAGGTGTAATTAGTAAGTCTCAACTCGATCAACAGGGCAAATATGCGATCTTAGAACTATCCGAACAGTGTCTGCCAATGCATTTGTACACGTCAAGAGCCAGTCATGGCTTTTCACGGATAAACAGTGAGTAGAGAACAGAGAATACCACTAAGAGTGGTTCATATCCCCACTACAGTCTAGCTCCCTAATTCACAATGACCAAAAACTAAGGCAAGCAGAGTCTGATTGTTCCTCAGATAAAAGGACACTTGCCTGCACATACAACACAAACTCCCAACAGTGCATCTCTATGTATGTATATGCACACACACGAGACCCTCTCTCCCAAACCCTTACTCTTTGAGTTTCAAGATCATGTTTTTTGTTCTAGAAAATTTGTTCCTGTACAAATCCTGACATTACAAGGCCATTTCTGCAAACTAATCCTTAACATGGCTCCAATTAGAGTTTTCTTTCAGGGCCCATTAGTAATATTAAACATATCGTTACTGAGAATAACACCAAAGAGCCTGCTTTTAGGAAAGCAAGTCACAAATGTACACATATACATTACATAGCACCCTGTATAGCTTCTGAGGGAAAGCAAGAATAAACTGTATTTCAAGGAGGAGTGTCAGGCAACTGCTGAGGTCCTTCCAAATTCTCATCCAGATACTTCGCATTCAGTATATTAATATTAAGAGTAGTAATAATGATATTAATAAAAAGAAAAGAGACAGTCTTGATTCCAGCTTGGTCATCTGGAGCAATCAGAAACAAGGAGGTTACATCATTCTCTAAAGTGGAGTGTTGTGGCTTCCTCTGCCTCTCCACAGCAGGCGTGCAAAAGTCTTCATGAATGGCACATGGCAGCAGGTCACCAATCTTTAACCAGGTTGCACTGGAGCTTGTGTCTCTCTCTCTTTTTCTCTGTCCAGGGTCTGTCAATTTGTTTTCTCTGCTTGTGTTTATGTAAAATGTTTCGCTCTCCCCCCCATTCTCACATTGCGTATTTTTGTGTCCATTCTCTTGCTAGTCTGTTGTACCTGCAACGCAGACAAAGATGAAATGTTAATTGCTGGTGTTTTGACAACACAGGCCAGGTATGCAAAAATCAGTGCCTCAACTTTGTAAAAATACTTTGTTACACTTCAATGAGTGCAGCTTTTTATTTTATCTTTAACTGAACATTGAGTAAGAGTGAATCTGAAGGTGAACAGGAGAGGTCAGGGAGGCACAATATATAACACCAGGTAAAATGAATGTGGTACCTGTAATCATGAACACAACTGCAAGGCTGAAATGAGGCAGGAGAAGGGCACTTGAGGATACCTACTTTTCCCTGTCAGCTTTGTAGGTGTGAGCGATCTCTGGTACCAGCGGATCATCAGGGTTTGGGTCACAAAGGAGAGAGCAGATGGACAACAGAACTGCACAGCAGAGGGAAATAAATTAAAAATTACAAGCCGCTCTGTAATTCATTTTTATTCAATTTTGTTTTCTTGACTTTGCCTTGCAGTCCTCATGCACAAAACAGGATTTCAAGTTATTTTATGGTAAATATTGGAGGGTGGGGCTTCTTTTCATGCAACCACTCCTGATACGGACATCTGGTTAAAAAACAAGTCCAAATCAATATTGATTACAAATGATAAAACCATTACAAGCAGAACTGAATTGTCAACAGAAGACCCATTACAAACTTTACAGATTCATATCTACTGTATTAAGGAAGCAAATCGGAGCACCAGTGTTGATTTTACAATAAATAGGTTGAATGTTTCTTTTTTGTTTCCTGGGGCTCCCTGCACAGTCTTTGAGAACTATAATAATCAGCAAACCAAATTTGTAAACTAATCTGAAAAGAGCAGTTTGTTGGTATACAGCAATGTTATCAATACATTTTTTTCAGTTTCCATATTGATATGTTACCATCATCTGCTGTCTCCATTAATACTTGTGATAATTTCACAAAAAAATGAGGAAATAAAAGTTTAGAACATTAAAACAAAGCTCTCTACATCAGACCTTGAACGGCAGAATATTACAGGTTCTAATAATGTGTACTAAAGGTTATATAAAATGAAATCTTAAGAAAACAACCAGTACAGTTGAATAACTGCATAGAGGTGGAGATCAGGCAGTCTGGAAAGACTTGAAGTTGCCCAACACAGCCTTAAATACCTCATCTAGGATAAAAGGCATGTGAAGTGTGAATTGAATTACCCCCTATTGTAAAAGCAACGATCAAAGGACACAAAATGGGTAAAAAATAAAACCAATCTCAGTTTAAAGCTGCTACAAAAGCCCAGGTACTAAAATACAACAGAGCTAATGTGACTAAAAGCGCCTAAAAGCGTGGCTGTGTGCTTTTTTCTCCTTGGGAGACATGAAAGGCTCTTGAGACACCTACACAGTGCTCAGGCTTTCATCTCCATTGCCATGACAACGGTTGCTCACTCCGAGCTGTGACTGACCACCTATTTGCTCATCTGCGTGACACACAATGGCTCTGAGACGCACAAGCTCAAGTTCATACGCCCCTCTGAGGAGAACGAGGGGCTCAGCTCAGCTGCTTTTGTCCTCTGCTTTACTGAAGCAAGAAAACATAATGATTACTTACTTGTTTCAGAAATGATAGTAAAAATGTCCTCCAAGCCAAATCTGAACCTAGTATCTAAAACGCTAAGTATTCATTTTGATGAAGTTCCGCTCGATTTAAAATATTGAAAACGGCTGTAAACTATTATATATAAAACACTCCTGCAACTATTTGTAAAAATCCATGCAAAATCTAAAACCAGCTTGGACCTACATGTAAGTTAATAATTGTCTTCCAGACGTCCTCAGGTTCCATGCAAAGGTGGAGGTGAATTTATTTTAACACAATATTCAAACCAAACTTTTACTGTATATCTTGTAATTTTCTGATTAAAAAATAAAAAAACCAAATTGTATCAACATAAATAAACGAAATGTTGTGCACAAGGAAAATGTACAAAAAGAGGATGTGCTTCAAAGAATTAATTCCAGAAATCGCAAAAAAAAGAATGAACAGTACATTGGTCCAGCAAGATTATTTTGCAATCATTAGATTACCCATAAATTTAGCAGCCATACTTAAGCCTTACCTAAAGAACAACGTGTCCTTTTGGTAGGACAACCTGATTACTTCAGGCTATGCATCTATTAATTATGCCCATTATGCCCACACCATCTTTTTGTGCTCAAGTGCCAATTACCACATGTCACTCAAAACGAGTGGGTCTAATGTGCCTACTGGGAGCAATAATGTGCTTTAAACAAGCCAGGTCTGTGTAAGATGCGAAGACGTGGGAACATGACAGAACTGGCTGGTTATTATAACAGTATTTACAAAAGGTTTACTCAAATTTCATCATGCAGTGTTTTTATCTTTAAAAAAACCCATGGGTATTTTTGGACTCTCAGACGTGTGGCAAGGCCGGGCCTGGTCAGTAACGGGATATGAGATCTCAAGACAAAGCAGAGTTAATCCTGTAAGTGGTGTTAGCAGGTCAGTAGATGGTGCTCTTCCCTATGGATCAAAGTTTCCAAAACCAACACCCCACTGTAGTGTCATGCCATCCTTTGGGTGAGATTTTAAACCAAGGTCCTGACCATATAATAATTGCTTACACTTATATAGCGCTTTTCTGGACTCTCCACTCAAAGCACTTTACAGGTAATGGGGACTCCCCTCCACCACCACCAATGTGCAGCCCCCACCTGGATGATGCATATATAGTCATTAAAGCTCCCATTATGCTGTTCCTGCAAGAATGGCTGCTGTGCATCACCCAGGCTGGACTGCATTTCAGAGGTGGATGAAGTGACCCCTGCTTTATGCAAAACTCTTTAGGATTCCTTAGGGTGAAAAGCACTACATACAGTAAATGCAATAAATTATTAGCACTAGGTTATATATTCCCTACTCAAAGTCCACCTACTTTTAAATGTATTTTGAATAACAAGGAGCTGAGCTACTACATTAAAAGAACATAATCTCTCCGAAAAGGCAAAGTTTTTTTCAGTCCTGATTCTTTTGTATACACATTAATCCAGGTGACAAAGCTAATGCAATATGTATTTTACCTCATGTCTACTGTTTTTCTGATGTTCAAGGCTGAAATCCCTCTTTACAGCTTATGTTGAAATCAACATTTACAAGCTTGATGTCCTGACAATAGACATACATGAACAGTTCTCCCCAAAACAGATTCTTCAATGTCAATTTACAGTAGCAATTGACTGATCTTATGATCTCTAATGCATACTGTTAAATCGATTACAGACAGGATTTTTTTCTATATTATATTTAAAAATGGTGGTTTTTTATATCAGGATATGTGTAGTAACACATTTTCCAAATTCCCATTCTCAACTGTAAGAACTGCTCATGAAGATCCTGGAAAAAAAGATACCAAACAGGTTTACCAACCTTAAGCCCCAAGTAAAGTGAAAAATCTAGGATAGGATGGCGAGTTTTCCATTGTAATACCCTATGAATGACGGTCAATGGAAAATATCAGGCAATTCCCTCTGAAGACCATGACATACCTTTTGATACTGTGAGTGCTGGTGACCACTGCGACCGTAAGATATCAAGGCAGATGCTGCCGTTGCTGTTAATATTGGGGTGGTAGATCTTCGTTGTGAAAGCAACCTAGAACGGAGATGACATTTTAGACACACTAACTCAGATATATAGATCTTTTATAACAGATGTTGTTGCAAAATACAATTGCCAGATAAAATACAATTTCAGAGAATGAGCAGCCCTTGAATTGAGAGAGTGTTCTGCATCTAAATGTCTCTGACAAAAGTTATCTATATTTGATCATATAAAAAATTTAGATGTTAATGTTAATGTGCATATACTGAAGAATTATTTAAATTTTCCATGGGAGAAAAAGGTCTTAAGTTTCAAAAAGAATCCTTACATATGCATTTAAAAAGCCGAGTTCTGAGCAAGAAAAAGATCTAAAAGCAAAGGATTCCCCTGTGTAACTACATGTAAAGTAACAGTAAAATAGGACACATCTCAAACACCACACTGTAAGATTAGAAAATACTATACTTGGGCTCCCAGGCGGCTCAACAAATCAAGGCTCATAGCTCGAGCACCGTGGCCTTGACATCACTAGTTTGAGCCTGGGTCTTGTTACAAGCAGACTTTGATTACAATTTCCCAAAGAGCATGCTGACGAGCCTTAAAAAACTGGATGGCTAAATAATACAAATAACTGACAGTTTCAAATTTATAAAACAGAAAGAAAATCCTACAGTCTGATAAGGACAAGACAAGCTTACCTTTGGTGGTTTGAAAGGATAATCTGTAGGAAAATGTATGGTCAGAAAGAAAACCCCACCTTGGTAAGGACTGTCGTTCTGAAAACGATAAAAAGAGTGGAATAAGAGAATAATCTCTATAGCAAAAACTGAAGGTGCTGCAGAATAACATGAAATTCGGAATGGGAAAAAAAACAGCAGTTACATACCGGTCCCATGATTGTTGCCTGCCAGTGAAACACTGAAACATAAAAAAGAACATGTCAGTGATCATTTTTTTTGTTACAGAAAACTCTGCCCTGGCACATACAGTCAAAAGCCAAAAACAAGATGGACTGCCTCCTCCAAGTGCTGAACTTTCGTCTGATGCGAAATGCAAGTCTGTAGCAGAAACAACCGGCCTCAAAGAGATTCCTATGCTTGTACAATACATACAGTTCAAGAAATTAAACACGACAAAAGGAAATTGTTGGACTTTATACCTTTAGCTAAAAAGAACATGGTAGCGATTTAATTGTTAATGTTACTTTTAGAACTTCACTTTTATACTACCTTTTTTTCATAAAGAAAAATAAGATATACAGTATAGCCTCTAGCTAAACAGCATGTGTATGCAGTAGTGTTATCACTTTGTAAACTGAACTAAACAAGGCTCAGACCAGTCAGTACTTGGATAGGAGGACTCCAGGAACAAATGAGCTGCTGCTGCAAGTGGTATGTTACCATTTGCACCAGAATTCCCAATGCAACACCACAGTGTGGTGACCAAACAGACAGCACTGTTGGAGATGCCATCCTTCAGCTGAGACATGTGATAACTACTTGGACATTAAAGGTACAATGGTACTTTTCTCCCAGTCGGGGTTGATATAGCCCGGCCTTCCTAAAGTCCCCTCTTAATTTAACAGCAAAGGAACTGCTCACTTTTCCACCTGATCTGTTGTGAAGTGGGGCCGCTCTCACTGATACTGTCTCACCAGCCACCTTGGGTGCATTATAAAATCTAAATATAGAATAACGCCCCCTATGGTAAATGGGGATTGGTTAGCTAAGAGCAACCAAAAGAGCAAAAGATAATATCACCATAGGCTAGTTTTAGGAATCAATACGAATATTACTTCTCCCAAAGCACTTTTCAAACTTCAGACACAACACAGACAATAGAACAGCAAATGGTGTATGCACCAAAGCTGACTGCATCCCTTTAAGCAAGGAATTGTAGCATCCCATAAGAATTTACTTTTCACTTGGAAAAACAAAACCCAAGAATTAAGTGTGTAGAAAGATCTGAATGTTTTAGTCACAAATAAATCGGCAGTACCCCGTTTGGCTAAGGGTAACCTCATGGCCAGAGGACGAGGAGGTGAGAACCCCTGTAAGGAGTAGGCAAGGGGCAGCTGCAAAGGTGGAGATGGAGGGGGGCTGGGAGGCAAGGGAGTGGAAAGGGATTCTATACAATATTTATAATGTTTAGGTGGGGAAATGGCATCAGTAATTTTTTTTTCCTTTAAACTTTGACAGGTACAGTATATTCACTTTCAATTCAATATTTATAATTAATTTATAAATAATTATTTATAAAGTTGCAATGTATTAGCTAAATCAGGTAATATGCTGAAAGTTTCTAATTTGTTACCAATTAGACTTCAGTGACAAAACATATGGAATAATATGTAATTTTCAATACCACTTTACACGTTATAATGAGAGCAAATTAAGTCCATGGGCTTCCTGAACCACTTATATTCTGGAAGCAGTATGCTTACCAGATGTTATCTGACACTGTGAACACAGGCATGCCATTAAGAACCTCAGGATCAATTCTTAACAGTGAGACTCTAGCTCATACTTACAGTCATCTCCCACTGGCCCTGCTGAACACTGTGCAGGAGGGTCTCTTTGTAAATCTGTCAACTCCTGGTAAGGCAAAGAACAAAAAGGGGTTCAATCCAACTTCAGCTGCAGTTACCTTTGTCTCATAAAACAGAGAATGACTTTTTTACACCACCTTTCTAAATCAGCCTTGATTTAAAAAAAATAAAATAAGACAAAGTCATGATTAACAAGCACAAAGCAGTGCATGGTTTAAAATCAGAACCTAATAAGTTGATATTTTTGTGTATTCTTTTCTTAAGCCATCTGCGCTCTCCACCTACGTTATGCATAAGAAATAAATAGCACAAATCTGTAAGCATTCATAAACCGGTGACAAGAAGAATGCTTCACTTTATAAAGCTGAAAAGTGCATTTAAGTACATAAATCCCAGTTAGTCACCAAGCCATGCTGCCAGTGTGAACACAGGCCAGGAACATGCCTCAGCACTTGGGCCTTGGGCAAATATATACAGGGCTAGACTATGAAACTCTGTCACTCAGCCTTTGTGTTGCAGTAGGATTAGTCAACACCAGCATACCTGACGATTAAATTAACCTCAAAAGGAACACCTGGGATGCAACTGTGCATGATATTTTTTAAAAGAGGCCCAGGGATTATTTCTGGAGCTTTAGAGTGTTCTTAGTTTGTTTTATGCTGCTGCATATTTTTGACTTTTTATCTGTGTGAGTGATAGATTGGCTTGACAGGTGACAAATTGGGTGTCTGGGCCGAGTTGAGAAGAAAGAGATCTCTCCTGAAAACTCGAAGGCAGTGCTCCAGGGCTTGGCACACTGGTTGTATCTTTAATTCTGACATTTCAGATGGAGCTTTCTCTTAGGAGGGGGTAGGCATATCGCCTCTGCCAGAGACTTTACTGAGGGAAGAACAAGGACTTCTCTGCACATGTTTTAGGAAACCAAGCATATTTGCAAA
This sequence comes from Atractosteus spatula, assembly GCF_055471065.1. Taxonomy (NCBI): domain Eukaryota; kingdom Metazoa; phylum Chordata; class Actinopteri; order Semionotiformes; family Lepisosteidae; genus Atractosteus; species Atractosteus spatula. The sequence goes on from NC_142707.1 coordinate 6,707,622, forward strand.
TTGATCATATACTGTAAAAAGAACAAACCTCCAATAAAGATATACACACATGTTTCATCCAAACTAAACCATTCCCTAGAACTTTAGAGCAATGCTTCACTTTAACCAGTAACCTTCTACAGCACAAGCGTTACCTACTAACATCTCAATGGGGGAGTTATATGTAAATCATATGGAGGAAAATGATTAAGACTCACATTCCAATGCTGTTTGACCTTTTTCCTGTTTCATTAAGTTAAGGGCTCATTTTAAGACTAATTTGTAACTCCTACTCCACGTGTGGGTCTAGATAAATCAACCCAATTTAAGATAGAAATGTAAGTTTTAAGCACCTGGTTCTGACTTAGTTAAAATATTCAAGCTACCTATGAAATTTGAAGTGCAACATGCAGTCTTCCTTTGTTCCCAGATAAGGGACAATTAACTATGTTTACTAGGGAAACTGCAAAATACCATTGTGAATATCAAATACTACAGCAGTGACGTTTGAGTGTGAACCCTGGTCTTTTGACAGATCTGTCCTAGATTGCACAGATGTATAACACTATACCCAACAAATATGCTTAGTGGCATGTTACTGTTACTTGATGTCACTGTAAACATCTAGTTATAAATACAAAAATCTTGACAATGTGATCATTTTATGATAAGGCAGAGATGTTCTTTCAGTTAAATATGAGTGATCCTCATGGAATTCCACTCACAATGCTCCATGTAAAAAGTTATATGATTTGTAAAAATGCTCATGTTTCCTAGCCTGGAATGACCTTTTTTAAAGAGTTCACTGACTTACTCTGCACTTCACTTATTTTATTTCTGTCTCAGTGCACAAACGGTCATCTGCATGTAACATACTGATAAAAAAGCTTCTGAAAAAAATGTTCAGAAAGCTAAGTGCTTGAACTATACAGCATTAACACAGAACACAACTAAGAGGACAGAGTACCGCATGTTTTCACAATATTTTTCTTCTTGGATGTGAACATAATGGTATAAACAATCCCTTAAAAACAGCAGTGTTTGTTCCACACCAATTCTCTTAGGTACCATCTCCTGTAAACATTACAGGACAAATTTAAAAGGATTATAACTGAGGAGCTAGAGCTAGTTTTGAAGGATTTTGATAGGAAATGATAAAAGCTTTATTCGCCAAACTACAATTTGAAGATCTTTAAACTGTGCCTCTTTTCTTTCACAAATGAACTTTCTGCAGCATAGCTGTTTCGACGACGGATGTTAAGATCATACTCAAGCTAAACTAAATTGAATGAAGAATAAATTAGATTTTAAACACACAATACAAAAAGCGTCCACCTGTATTGTTACCACATTAAGATTCATTTAAATGTTAAAGCTCAAGTACTGTCCCTTTCACTTCGGTGTTTGCTTGGGTTTTGCTGGGTGCTCCAGTTTTCACCTCTCATCCCAAAGACAGTCAGGTTGCCTGGACTGTCCTTCTGAGGTTAGAGAGCATTCCCACTTAATCCAGAACTGGCTATGGGACTACAGAAAAAGAAACAAATGAGCTTGATGGGCTGAGTAGCCTTGTCTCATCTGTGGCCTTTCCGATGTAATGCCTCACAGTCTGAGTCACAAAATAATTTTGTATTCTGGCCTTCAAAGGGATCCCCTTTGCAAAGGGCTATCCAATGAAACAATATTATACACCCTTAACAGACACAGCACAGTTGATTCTAATGCTTCTGGCTGACCTTCACTTTCTCCCTTCACCAAAGCAAGTTTTGATACCCACATATTTCCCCCTACTGTATACATTAATGCTATATGTAGAACAGAAACCAGTATGTGGCATTAATGGCATCAGCACAAACCCGCTCTCTCAACCTCCCACTCTCCCTGTCAGCTTCTCTCTTCTTGCTATATATAGCACTGCATGCCTTGCAAAATCCACACAGAAAGAGGGACGAAGTTAATATTGATTAGCATATGCTGCAACGAGGGGCAGGATCTGATTGCTGAGCATCAATCAGTAAGGGTTCCAATCTCAGGGAAGGATCTACTTCAGTTTCAATTTCTGTCGCCAGCAATACCGAGAAGTCAGCTTCCCTCACACTTGACAAACTTTCTCTCCGCTGACAGAAATTAACGAAGCGAATCAATTGTTGGCAAACATGAGTAAAGAGCACTGTAAGTATCCTTATGAAAAAAAAACCCTGCACGCAACTCCAGAAATGTGCCTGCCTTTTGTTTTTTAAACCACAAAGGTTTGGGTTTAAAGGTCTGCCTGTTTCTGAACTGAATCCATAATACTGCTGAAAGAGCTGAAGTACAGTAGATGATACTTCTAAAGTCCTCCACCAATAGTTTAGAAATGTTAAAAAAAGGACAGAATAGAGCAATCAAATGATCTGATGTGACTGTGAAAACAAATAGGCCCACTAATGAAATTAAATATTCAAAATATTTTTAAAACTGCAGTAAAAAGCACTAAAAAGATAAAGGCAGGCAGTAGAAATTCTGGTTTGAGAAATTTGCTTTTATTATAAATGACTATTCCCTCTGTGTTGATAATAATCCAGATTATAGCATGCACTTTCAGTCATTTCTTTTATTACCTGAAAAACTAAATTCTGGTTTGGAAGGAAGTCGAGTAACTGGTTTGAAACCATAACATAAAACTGAGTTAACATTCCAAATCCTTCTGTAAAAAAAGGATTTCTATAAATCATACAATTACTCCAAGACCATACAATTACTTGTTTGATATATCCTATGATGTGTATATAACTCACATTCCGGTATGGACAGTAAACTGCAGTAGCTTTAAAAGAATGCTGCTTTCAAGGATGGTGTCTTATCTATGCTGTGAATTGCAAATATATCTTCATGAATAACGTGTGCAAAAATTCAGTAAACAAATCTTCATTGTATGGTCGTTCATTTTACATCATTGACACAGTGATTGTTTACACACCAAAAAGACTAAAATCACTGGTTTTAAGGTACACAATCTTTGTTACAATTATCTATATTCTCAATAACAAAGTAACTGTAAACACACTAACACTGCAACACTAATTTATAAACAAGAAAACACATTAACCAGTGGGCCCAACAGGAGAGCCCCAAAAGTTGATGTTTTAGAGATGTATTTAAATTACCCTAAAATGATCACATTAATCTTGACTAATTAAATTAAAATAAACTCTATAAAAAAAACTCTCCCTGACCAGGAGTCAGACACTTCAAACACACAGGAGAACAAAAGTGTGTTCTGGTAATAATAAACAAGAACTTCATATCATCACCTCTTCTTGCTAGTGCTTTTCACCTATGGCTGCACTGGACTGTGCTATGCAAGTCCGCTTTTCCACAAAAATCAGTCTGTATTCCTGGATCTAACTGCTACTGGAATTCATAGTTACCACGACAAACAAATCAAACCATAGATAACAGCGTACTACCAAAACAGCATGTAATAAAACATGAATAACATTAAAAATAACCTTATAGAAAAGGCAAATAGTACGAAGGCTTTACTCCTACATTAACCTGCAGATGTATTTGGACACAAACTGGACTCCTCTTCAGGACTCTAATGGAAGGGCAACTACTGAATTTACAGAAGGTCACAGAAGCCTCAGCCAAAACTACTCGCAGACCTGCAGTATGCAGAATAAACTGGATGTGTTTTTGCAGAACACCAACAAACAGAGAAAGAGAATTGCAATAATGAACGATAAATGAGTGCCATTTTTTGATTCATTTAAAAGCATGGTGCAAAATGCAACAACTATCATAAAACAGGAAGTGAAGTGAATATCCTGATTCACTGTTGAAGTATACATTAATCTGGGTTACAGCAGAAATCGGTCCAGTGTCGCGTTTTCCTGTGAAGGAAAGACACAAAATTTTGGATTATTTGAACGACTGATTTTTATTCTCCAAAAAAAAGAAGATATTTAAAACATTTAAATTGTATATAATACAAAACCTACACTAGGTTAAACCTACACGACATAATACAAACCAACACTAGATAGAAAAAATGCAAATTAACGCTCTTTGGTTTAGGAGAACCTGAGATTCAAATCAAACCCTGGGAAAATAAAAATGAAGTCCAATTACACTCTTAGATCAGTTTCAATTCTAACCACTGTTGGAAGAGCACACCGGGTGCCTTTATGGTAAAAGCAGCACACATTGTAGAGACACAGTCAAATCCAACCCTACCACTTCGGACATACACTGTGCAGGACACCCTGGACTCACTGCGTTACAGAGCACTGGCGCAGATCATTTCAAGACACTGCAGGGCTCAAACACCGACTCGCGTCAAGACTCTTCAGATCACCAAGTAAAAAGTACTCCGGGGTTTTTTTTCATTGTGGGAGCTGGGCTATACAGAAGCCATCTGCCACTTGCTTGAAACTGTGTTGGCATTCACTGGCATAGCTAAGGGACTAGGTGAAGTGTTAAATTTAGGAGATTTAATCACGTTTGATTTTACATCAAGCCAATGGAAACAGCTGTCAAGGACAGATTATAGCTGCTCCCTTTTGCTTCTGCCTTGTTCATCGTGGTATTCCACACTGCTGTCACCTAGAGCACACAGCACAAAGGCTGCGATTTCCTCGTGTTCCCAAATGGTCTAATCCGGGATCTGAAAGGACTGTGTACACGAACACTTTTTAATTCTGTTAAAAATACCCTCGCCTGCCACAGTGTCCCATTTGCTACTCCATATATGGAAGCATTGACATTGGGGTTCAGTATTTGGCAACCTGCTCCCAGCTGTCACACACTGAGCTTGCGCACTAGCCTCTCTCACTCATTCACAGCCGGCCAGGGGGGGACACGATTTAGCAACACTCCCCCCTCCCCCTCTTATACCACTATGCAATAAGTCAAATATTTAAAACATCAATTCACCCTTTAGTGATGTATGAACGCACACAGTCAAACATATGCCGTTTTTAAAAGGCTAGGTTAGTCCTTATGAGAGCGGCCGTTGGTCATTTTATTTTCTGCTGTTCAGATAAAAATAATAATGCAGCGAAACACTAGGGCTTTCACGTCGAGAAGGATCGATTCAATAAATTAAATTGTCAAAAATGACCGAACACTACAGAAAAAAACACTCACCTTTTGGATTCTTTTCAACGCCATTGCTGACTTGTTTTATTTTTAAAAAATCCCAAATAGGCTCAGATTGAATAAATAATATGTGGGAAGGTTAAATGCGTCTGTTTTAGGACTCCCGTATTAATGCCTCTTGTTCAATGGTAGCGTTATATCGGATTAAACTGCGGTTTCCACAGCACTCCGGAATCTCTCTCGCTGCTCGCCAACAGCATCCAGACACTAGCACCGCACTACCGCGAGAAACCGGATACGGATTTACCGGCTGGCTTTCAGGGATCGACGGGAAATGTAGTTTTCCGAGCACCTAAAGTACTATTGACCCTGGATGACTCAGGTGAAATATAGTTCTTATACCTCAAGGATGTGAGCCCTTTATGGCTACCGAGAAGTCGGGAGCCGAACACCCCGCTTTTTTACCTGAGAATGAAAGAAACTGTTCAGACTCCTCTATTCCCCCAAACTGCAAACTATTGGAACTAATTTTGCCTCCCTCTTCCTACCCTGCAACGTCTTAATTTTTTTGGCAAAAGAAAACATGTCAAACAAAACACGATAAGATAACCATTTTCATTTTCTTCTCTCCCCTGGGGTTAGAGTATCTACAGAACATCGATATGAAACAATCCCATTCGTTATGAAAAAGCCCCTCTCACGATAAGCCCATCATAATTATTATTGTAACCATGATCATTCTTGGCGGGTATACTGCTTTATAAGGCACAGGTAGATAGCACTTTACATGTTTCATATAGTTAATTCAATCATAACATAGTTTACCATTGTAAAACAGTAATTACTATGATAACATGGTCATGTCGTTTTTTGTGGAATCAAAGTTTACCGTCTGTTAACACAGTATGTCAGTGAACCATGGAATGCAACACTTTGGATTGGTTTATACAGAATTTTTGATTTATGTAAACGTTGGGTATTATTCTAATACTAACCAATTTGTTCTTTCACTGTGATTCACAAAACAAGGCTTTTCTTGTTTCTTCCTGCTCTTACTAGGTTGGAAACAATACTGTTATCTTGAGAATTGCAGGACTGATTGTTGCGTTTGTTTATATAAGACTAGACTGCACAGAATGCACTCGAACCTACAGTATGTTCGACGAAATTCTTGCATTTTAGAGCTCACGGGTTCAGAAACAACGTTCGCAAAATCTGTTTCATTTCATATGTAGCCCGGGAAAGAACACACCGTACTACAATAAACTTAAATGGGGATTCTTTTTATTCTGGATCTGCATGAAATCATAAATATGAGTGGTTGTATTATTTTCTGTTACAGAACTTAGATTGGATGCAGTATAACCTTTAACCCGAAAGATTCACATAGATATACATGGAGATATACACACACCAGGATGCACAAAGTGCTACTAAAAAAAACAAAAACAAAGAAAAAATACGGTAGTGGCAATTTCCTCTTTAATCTCGTCTAATCCAAGACGCACAGAATATCACAGTCTTCTTTTAACACGCTCTCTGCATTCACATCACACGGAGCCACACACCAAGCTCAACTTTACGATGTCCACTTCCACAATTACTGAAGCACTGACGTCACTCATACGTGCGTGTCTTAAAGCGACAGCTACCAATTTCAGTGTCAGATTTCAAATATCCACTCCGTAACCACCCGGTTACACATACGCCAAAAGATTTTTAGAACTTGTTTTTAATTCCCAATAGTGACTAGTAAATATAGTGAATAGTGAATAGAAATGAATCCCAAACAGATCTTGCATGTATCTTATTAGATATCCATGTATTGTCATCTTCCGGAGGGGGGCAGTATTCAGCCATTAAATAAGCAAAGCTACGGGAAAGACAAAGGTATTATTATTATTATTGTTGTTGTTGTTGTTGTTGTTGTTGTTGTTGTTAACAGTCATGATGTATAAACATTTTGAGTTCCAAAACGTTTAATTCGAATCTTTCAATCACGTTATCAAAACACTGCAATGACTTTCTTAAGGTATGACATTTGTGTAGACCTTTTTTGTTGTCATTAATGTTCGTTACAATACATGATGCAGCATTTGAACCATGAACAAGGAAGTTCATCATTAATATGAGATAAAATGGAGAAGTCATTATTGCATAAGCCTTCAAACTTTGTGCATTGATTAACCTAAATTAGCTTAAGTTCGCAAAATCACCTAAATGAGCCACAATTTGCCGAGTGTCCTCTGTGTGCAATAATAGTGGTTCTCGAGATTTCAGAATAAAAAAATGGCCTGTGAGGTTTCTTAGTCAGTGAATTTCAAGCAAAGATTCGCCCGTGAAGACACAGGGGCTTTCAAAACAAATCGGGTTTACAGTAATTGTGAAACGCAAATCAGGAGAAGAGTAAAAAAAAAAAGCCCGTCTCCAAATCTCAGCACGGTCTACTCAATCATCATGAAATTGAAAGTGCATCATACCAGACACTGCCTAGATCAGCTCGTCCCCCCCAGACAGAGTCGGGAATATCTCGATGATGTCGAAAACAGCTTTGAAAGAGCTACGGATTTCAACGGCAAAAGCTGGAACGTGTATGTGTTATGACAACGGGCTACTAGTGCCGCAATACCAACACAGATTCCTACAGTCAAGCACGGTGGCGACAGCATCAGGTTGGAGAACAGCGCCTTGGCAAGGACTGGAAGAAGCTTGCTAGGTTTTAAGGGAAAGCGGATGGAGAAGCAGCTTGACAAATACTCGAGGAAAATCTGCTTCTGTCTGTTAAAGAGCATAATAAACTGACACATTCCAGATGGAGGCCACACTTATAAAGAGGCTTCCGTGCAGACAATAAAGTAAGCACCTGTTGTCTATCAGTTTGTGAGTCGTGTTTCTCCCTGAAGCGAGAGCTGCACAGCTCCGTTTCTTTCCAGAAGAGGACACTCGCGCCGCTGTTTCACTGGCCTAAGAACTCAAACTTCCTCGCACACATTCGCTGCTAACCCTTTCCCCGGAGGGCCTTAACTTCCACATGGGTTTATAAAATGAATGAAAAATGACTTGATCATACAGAGTTTCTGTAACATAAATTTAAAAAAAATGATTTAGACTCCTTCATGGTGTTTCCGTAAATTTTACAAATAGTGCAGGTGTTACTGAATGTGTTGAGAGGATCGAATGCTGGGCTTCCTCTGTCAAAAGCTGAAAGCTTTTTTATCCTCCGTCAACCTAACTTCTAGTCCCTTTCAACTCACACGGAAGGGGTATATTATTATTATTATAATCGATTATTTTACAACGCCTTGTATTTGTTACGCTAATCGGTTACCTTGTTTATCGGTATTTTTAATGAAACTCCAACTAATACTTGACAGTACTGATCTAAATTCGCCCAGGAAGTACAGGAAAATATTCTGAATAAAGAAACGTTATTGAATATAGTCTACTGTTTATCTTTACAAAATATCTTTACTGTTTATCTTTTTAGTAAAAGCAATGACATTGGACTGTGAGGGTAATAAATTAGATTTTTTTTAAAAAAGAGTATTGAATTATATACAGCACATATTGTAGAAAATAAAAAAAGTAATGAGATGTCATTGGATCGTCATGTGTCAATCACCCTGCAACTCCCAGCTGTCAAGTTCAGCAGGTGTGATCCTGGTCAGTACCTGGATGGGAGACTCCTGGGAAAGCTAAGGTTGCTGCTGGAAGAAGTGTTAGTGGGGCCAGCAGGGGGTGCTCACCCTCTGGTCTGTGTGGGTCCTAATGCCCCAGTATAGTGATGGGGACACTATACTGTAAAAAGGCACTGTCCTTTGGATGAGAAGTAAAACCAAGGTCATGACTCTCTGTGCTCTTTAAAAATCCCAGAGCGTCTCTAGAAAAGAGTAAGGGTGTTATTCTGGCGTTCTGCCCAAATTTCTCTTTACCAATCATGGCCTCCTAATAATCCCCATCTATGAATTGGCTTCATTACTCTGCTCTTCTCCCCACTGCTGTTGCATTATCCAGGTGGGGGCTACACACTGGTGGTGGTGGAGGGGAGTCCCCATTACCTGTAAAGCGCTTTGAGTGGAGTGTCCAGAAAAGTATTTTATAAGTGTAAAGATTATTATCTTGGGTTAATTTTATCTGGATCATCACACTAGGCTAAAAATTGAATGGCACTCTGGACTCACCATCTCCAAAAAAATCAAACTGTGCAGCATGCCTGAGGTGAAGACGAGTTTAGCCACCAAGTTCCAAACACAACATTATCTACCTGCCTCGAGCTGGCAGTCAATTCAACTTGTTAAATACACTGCGAATATTGTGTATATTTCTGCACATCTGATTCAAGTCAGCACATTAAGGTTATTTCAGATGTGATGTGCAATTCCTAATGTACCTCTTTACTGTACTTCCTGCACAGCACTTTATTTACATAAGTTGTTTTCCAGAGAATAAAAAGGCTATTTCACACCCACATCTAAACAGAAGGGACTTCCACAATGCAGTTAATGGTGGTTTAAAAGCTGAGCTTTTTGCTCAGTGCACAATGCTTTTAAACACATCATAAATAAAGTGTCTCTTTCTCGCTTAGTAGTGATCAGTCTGCACTGTTTTAAAGGTAAAAATGAGATAATAAAAGAGAAATAAAGAGACAAATATAACAGGATGCAAGAAGACTGGAAAAAATATACAGAAGGAAAAGGCAGATCTTATTAACTTGTCAGCCAGTGATTATTCACCCATTTCTGGGGAGAAAATTCAAGCACCGTCTTGTCTTGTTGATTGGCCGTGTTAAGATCAGTTTCAGTCACAGTGTCCCACATACTTCGAGAACAACCAGCATGCTCTAATGAAACAAAAAGAAACGGTTCCTTAAATAATTCATTTGTGGTTAATTAGCTTATGAGAGCTCTGGAATAACTTTAATAAAGCCAGCAAAAATAGAAATGCACATATTTCTTTGTGATTTATTATTTAATCAAAACAGAAGAACTCCAGGCTGTGCGTTATTCTGTAATAACTGCACTTTCTTATTAGCTTTCGGAAAACCACCGATAATCTTCTTCAAACTAAAGCTCTTGAAAAACCTGTTCTATTTTTCTGCTTAATGGCTTTTCAAACCGTGCATAGCAGTAAGTAGCTTTTAGCTTTTTGCTCTCCTGCAACATTTTGTATATTATTTCTGTTTCTCTGTTCTTTGACGTTTACTCTTATATTCAGTGCTGTTTCTGTTCTTTTTTTTGCCTTGTAGAAGTATTTGTAAATTATTTTGAAGAAAGTCGTTGCAGAATAAGGTGAGGTCTGAAGTCGTCCAATAGGGTTTATACTGTAGCTTGGCAGGTACAGGGGATGTCACTGCTAATTTTCCAGTAACAGAGGGAACAGTCACTAATATCCAGAAGCAGATACACATGCTTCTCTTATCTAAAGACATGACTGAGAAATTAAGGCAGACTTATCTTTGTGAATAACAGCTGTCCTTCATTTTTTAACTGCTTTATCCAATACAGGGTCGTGGGGGAGCTGGAGCCTATCCCAGCAAGCAACAGGCTCAAGGCAGGATACACCCTGGATGGGACACCAGTCCATCACAAGGCAGACACAGACACCAACATGCACAAACTCACACTGGCCAATTTTTCCAGAAGTCAATTAACCTGCCAGCATGTCTTTGGGCTGTGGGAGGAAACCAGAGCACCTGAAGGAAACCCACAACAGAAAAAATATAAAGAACTTGTAGCAGCCCAGGAATTGGACCAAAGGCCCCACCACTGCAAGGCAGCACTGCTAACCACAATGCCACCCTACTCACTAAAAATCTCTTTAGGATGGTTTGTCTTTATTTCATTGTTTCTCAGTTTGCTTCCAAACAGATGTGATTTATTGTTGTGATTCCAGGTATACAGCTGGTGATCCCTCTCACTGGCTGGGCTTGTGGTGCACTGCTAGACTGAGTGAGAGACTCTTCTCCATACATACAGGAAATGAAACACCCAATGACAGTTTCAGTCCTACACCTGGTACTAAAGCCCCAACTTCCCTGCAGAAAGAATCCGTCTGCCAATAAGCTCAGGTGTACGGGTTGGACCTGAAATGGAATCCGTCATTCAGGATGAACAACAATTAGGAGTTGTCAAAATACAGTATGAAATATATAATTACAAATGCAAATCTCTCTGACATATCTGGACTATCAATAAGGGCTATGTCCTGCAGTCTCATTGGATATTGTGGGCAATTTCAGTGAAAACTGTAATAGAATTTCAAACTGTTTTAGTTATCTGAGTTGTAAGCAAAGTTTGTAATTGATTTACTTTAAACTGTACATATATCACACACATTAAGGCCAGCTTTCAAAGTTTTAAATTATATTAGCAAAGAAAACCTGGTAGTAGCTGAAATGAATATTGAGTATCTACTGTAAGCTGGCTGAAGCAACTGTGTTGTGCTTTCTGAACCCAAAAGGGTTAAATTGGCATGAATAGAAGATCAAAGGAGGACCTGAAAAAGAACCTCAGTGAGCGAGTGGAAGAATTTAATGAGGCTAATTAACATTTATTAAATCTGACCTCTTGCTTTCCAAGCAGATGTCTAAACGAAGAGGCTGAGAGAAAAAAAAAGCAGGTGACTGGACAGTTTTTTTACACTTTCCTCTCCCTCTCTTTCTATTATTCCATGATGAGATTCAGCCAAAATGGTAATGAAGTGGTACTTGGAGGATACCAGCCTATGTTGCCCAGAATTTAAGTATGTAAGAAAAGTTACAAATAACAGGCGGCCATTTGGCCCATCTAGTCTGTTTGGTTGTTAACAGCTAATCAATCCAAGGATCTCATCCGGTCCGTTCCTGAAAGATGTCAGGGTATCAGCTTCAACATCACGGCTGGGTAGCTTGTTCCAAACTCCCACAACCCTTTGGGTAAAGTGCCTTGTGTTCAAACCACTTGTCAAATGCACTTCTAAGTATTGTGTAGCAAGATGTTCATCAAATGTTAGCAGGCATCAGAGAAAGATAGAGAACCTGGGATATTAATATCTGTTGGGTCATCAGTATGGGAGGATGTGTAAATTTGGTTCAAAATGCACCTATCCTGGTAAGTCAGAGTACTTTCTAAGTTTTCACATGTGGATCTCCCCTCGACATTCACCCAATATCTGCAACTTAGCAGAGTGATGGAGTCAAAGACGTAGACTAGACTGGTAAGCAGGGAGAGCTGGAGATCAAAAGCTATTGAAAAGCTACAATTTTTATCTGCTTCCTGTTCTGCCGTATTTGTCAAAGTGTAAGTAACACAGAGTTCTGAAACTGATCTGCGCTAAAGCTTAACAACCTGTTAAAGGGACACAATTATTTTAATGTGGTAGAATTCATACATGTTCTGACGATGGCTCTTCTGTTCCAACACATTAACAGAGTCAAATCAATTATAATGGAGGCAGTGGTGTGTGTCCTGGTTTCTTAATTCTTTCTAATCATAGCTGTCAACATCAAGCTTAGCCTGAAGATGAATAGTTAAAATGTGAAGTGGGACTGTCTGTCCAAAATTAAGGGAGACAATATTAAGGGGAAACTGATATCTAATCGTTATAATTTGTTTCCTGCTCCAAGTCTTGTTGAGCATGTTATCTGAAATTCTGTTATTTTCTGTATTGCTTGTTGAAGTTCATGTTTGTTTAGGAAAGACTTCCCAAAATAATGGTTTCTTATTTCAAACTGTCCATCCATTTTCTAACCACTTTATCCAATACAGGATTGCAGGGGAACTGGAGCCTGACCCTGCAAGCAACAGGTACAAGACAGGATACACCCTGGATAGGACACCAGTCCATCTCAGGACACACACATACACAAACATGCACACACTCGCACCAGGGTCAATTTTTCCCAGCAGTCAATTCACCTACTGGTATATCTTTGGAGTACAGGAGGAAACCCATGTGAACACAGGCAGAAAACGCAAACTCTGTGCAGATAATACTTCAGTTCTGGACTTGAACCCAGGGCCTCAGCTAATCACTGTGCCAACCTGTTTCTAACCACAGCAGTTACAAATGGAAATAGGCCATTAGGCCTGTCCAGCCAGTTTGGTTGCTAGCAGCACCAAGTGGTGTGTTTTTCTGGGTTATGCTCCGCTGGTTTGCAACAAGTACAAACAAGTAGTGACTACCACGATCCTCTCTTGTGTGGTACGCATAATCATTTAGCAATAACATGTATACGACGCGTTTCATCTGAAAACAACGAATGACGAATTGCTTAGTTTGGTATATGCGATTGTAATAGAATTTTCCTTTCGAAAATAGCCTGCATTATACGTGAACCTCTGGGTTACTTTCGTAACGTTGATTATGTAAACTCTGTACGAGTAGTTAAATTTAATCTTTGATATATAACTTTTTTTTTCTTGTAGAAGTTTTTGTTTAAATACACCCAGAACCCCGGCCAGTTAATAATCCATTTGGCTGAAAAGGGGACCGCAGCGGAAATGAGATCTTGATGGAGCCAGCTCCTCATCATCTATCTGGATTCGGTAAGGAAAGTGCCTGCGAATGTGATATTATAACTCTCATCAGCCTGTTACACGCGGTTGTGTTATCTGTGTCCGCGGAGATTGCTTTAATAAGTAGAAGCATTGCCTTAAGGAACGCGTTCGCGGAGCTGCTTTTTGACAACTCATTACCTTTAATTTTGGTGATGGATTGAGTGCTGGCGAAAGGCGAGGGGAGCGATGGCACCGGAGACCCGTTGCCTAGTCTGAGAGAGGGCTTACGATGTGGGCCAGCGGAGCGCAAACCGGCAGATTCTCTTTGTATTTAATGATTATGGCGGGGGAGGAGTAGGGGGGTGTTCGAGAGAGATTGACAGCGCTCCATCTCACCTCAGGGCAAAAGCCAAACGAGTCCTTCGTGTCCGCCTGTTAGCTTGCCCGTCTCCATGCCTGAAGTGCAGGTAATAATGAACTCCTGTTCTCCAGAAAAAGAAAAGACGCTGTCAGCCGATCCCGGAGCAGCTGAGCATTCGTAAACGGCGCCTATATGGTTAATTACAGGACATGGATTTCTGGGGGTTTTGCCTAGTGTATTCCTATTGGGATTCATTTAGCGTGTTATTATTATTGCCTCCTTTTTTTATTCTTAAACATGAAAACGGCTGATACCGTGCTGATAAAGTAGTTGGATAATATTGATCCAATGCCAAGTGTGAACTGAGGAGTTTTTTTGTTGTTGTTATATACCATAAAACGAAAATGTGGAAACAATTCACAGTGAAAATACAACGTCGTTATTTCTGAAGTGTTTAAAAAATATTATTTCGGATGGCACTTGTTCTTTTCATTGGCCAGGATCCCTCCGTGGCTGACAGGAACTGTTTGGCATCAAAGGAAGACCTGTAAACAGATTTGACACATGGATTGGGAAAATACATCATGTTATGCCAGAGACCAATGAGAGAGAATCTAGCAAGTAACTCATCTTCCTATACAGGGCGCAGCCTGTGAAAGATCATACCTGCATGTATCTACAGTTACAGTTATAGATATTACACCAGTTTCTTCTCAGAAACTGAAGAAAGGCAGCACAATATGAGAAAAAAAAACATTGCAAGGAATCTGAATGTCCTTTACATTTTAAAACAATCAAAGTTGTTTTTTTTCTGTCCTGTGTCCTCTCTTCTTTTCAAACATGTCTTGATGGGCCTGATGACGCTAGCCAGCATGAAATATGGTTTCTATAAAACAGAATGCTTACATTGAACCCTGGAAGGAAGCGGTATACCCAGGGAAGCAAATGACCGTCGCACCAGGCTGAGGTATTAACTGGAGAAACATGCTGTGTAACACTTAAGCTTCCCTTCCATAGCACATTTGAGCTCACATAGCCCATAGGAAAATGAAATAAAACAGTGAAACAATGTTAACAGCTCCTTCAAGTCTGGTCCTTTGAGCTAATTTCGTGTTTCTCAGTGCCTCACCAAAAATGGGATCCACACGTGGTGAAACTTAAAACATCTCTATTTGCCACCTCTGACTTAATACTTTTCTTATTTTGGATCATTTACAGGGTTCATTTACTGTATTGTGGTTCTAGACAAATGTTTCCAGGAATAGTGACCGGAATCCAAAGATTGTCAGCCCTTACTGAACGTCAGACTCAATGTGCTAAGTGGTGAGACTAAAAGAGAACTGAGGACCAAACCATTCTCTCTGACCCTTGAAAAGAATCGATTTAGTTTTCGAGACCAAATTAGGGTGTAGAGTTGAAAGCATGGAGGTATTACAGATAGATTCTGTGTTGCTGCTGCTTGAGTCGAGTCTGCTCTGTGGATGGATGGACAGGCTGAAAGTGGCACCTTTGTTAACACCTTTTCATTAAAGAAATAAAAAGGAGAACGTCTTCCCTATGGGCTACTGAGTACAACAGAGAGCTTTCCTGTGTGATGCCTGTAGCCTGGCTGACAATTTTTTTTGGCCACTGATTATAAAAATCTATGTTTGCATTCCTTCCCCCCCCCCCTTCTTAATCGCCTGGGGGCTCCCGCCCGGTCCCTGAAAGAATGTGTGTCTAAATTGGGGGGTGGTATCCCTATCCCAGCCCCCCATCAAGAGGCTAATTGGTACGTCCCTGGCAGCCTTTGCTGTCCCTAAGCCACTGAAAGCCTTAACCTACCTTGTGTGTTTTTCACTAATTGAATTGCCTAATGAGGTCCCAGGGGCTACCTCCCATTACTGCCGAGTTAATTAAAGCTACTGTGGTGTGCCAAGCTGCAAATAAAGACGCAATAAAAACTGGGGGAAGAGGGGAGGGATGGGGTACAAGATTTTTGACCTGTTTTTTTTTTTTGTTTTATTTAGGGACTTACCCTTCAAGGATGGACCAGATGTCTGTCTTTTTTGGGGGTCTCACATTTCGATGCCCTAGTGGTGGTGGGTTTTTTTTTTTTGCTTAAATTCACTTCATTAAAGTTTCAGCCTTAATTATTATTTTTTGGTTTGTTTCAGATGAGATCCAGTTCTGCTTTTCCTAAGTGGTCTTGATTTCCCCCCCAATTGTTTGTCTTCCTGGAAAGTAAAAAATGCTAAAGTAACCGCACACTAAGAAGTGCCAGTGAGCCAAAATTTCTTGTTTTTCTCCTTCCAGACTTTACAGTTGTCATTCCCATATGCAAGAGCACACACTGCAGACTGCTAGATCCAATGTTTAATTTCAGGATTTATGTTTCTAGGATGGGTCTGGAACAGCAATGGACAACAGCCTACCTCTCTCTAGCCCTGTCTTTAGGTAGTCTCTAGTGTGCGGTAGGAAGGATATTCTGAGCACACACGTTCCTCATGTGATGTTATCCTATTTTCAAGGAGACAAAGTAAATCAGGTTGAACAGTTTGGCCATATTCTGACAATTGGGTCTCAAGAAGTGTAGGTGCTGATTGAGGACTCAGTGCTCTCTCGTAGTGTTCTGCAGTGGCAGAAAATGTAGGCCAGGGCAAACATGATGCTCAGCGTTCTGCAGAAATCTCTCTATAATGTTGTGCAGATATAGATCTCTAAATGTTTGCACTCTCAAACAAATCACTAAAAATCATGCTACAACATTTTGTGAATGTAACACAGGATCTGAAAAGATATAATAATGGCTGACAATTGAGATATGTTTTCATTTCCTTCACATGGTAGTTATAAGACCTATAGCATAAGATAAACACTACCTATAGAATATTCTATATGCAAGACCTACAGAATAAGATAAACAATACCTTCCAAAAAATGCATGTTCAGAAAGAGCTTCCCACCCTTTCACTATCCAACAGGCACCACCAACATAATCTTCAGGGACCACCTACAATAAGTCCCCCAGGGGAACAGTGTCTGACATTTATAGATTCCCCTCTCACTGTGTTAGGTGCTAGAGAAGGCAAGGCAGGCACAAATGCACAAAGGCCTGCAGCAATTCAACAACACCAACACTAATGTAGCCGAGCCCCTGGCTAGTGAGACAAGTGCCTATATCCTTTTGACAGACTATGGCATGAAAGTGATTTACAATCCTAAATTTTATCCCTCAAGCAAAAGAATCATTCCTCTGTTTTTTTAAAAATAAAACAAGGGATCTTGTTTTTGAGCCAGATCAGTCTTGCCTTGAACAAAATAGATTAAACATCTTACGTGACCGGAGGTATGTTTTATAGAATACAGGCATATGCAGTACTGTGCATTAAAATATTGACATTCTCCTGTCTCCAAGGAAACTTTAAAGGCAGAGCACAGCTTTGTCAGTGTACAGCTACTTATACACTTTTCCTTTCATCTCCACGATCTCTGCAATTCGCATTTGACAAATTGTATTTGTAATTCCTCTCAAGCCTCCAGTGGCAGCTCTTAAAGTGACGCACACACATATCAGGGGGATTCCCATTAGTCTCCACTTGAAATAACCTTTAACACTGCAGATATATAGCACAGAAACTGTTAACCCATGTTCATTGGAAGATTAAACCCCCTGCCCTTTCCTTTTCCCAAGCTTGTCTTTCAATACCAGTCTGAACTACACAATTTACCAGCACATTACAAATTTCTTGGCCCATTACTTTCGTGTTTCTTCCTCAGTAGTGTATGGTGAACAACTATTTGCATGTCTGCACTTAGAGATTTAATGCCTACAGCTACAGAAGACCTGGACGGATTAATCGTTACTGATCAGGATTAGCAAAAACTAGTAACGACAGCTTTTCTTGCATTTAGTTTCTGAAGGCAAGACGGTGCCTCTGCTATAAGCACCTGCTAGAGAAAACAAGACCACAATGAATGTAAGGGAGGAAACCTGATCTTGTAATTAAGTCTAGGCCAAGGTCCTCTCCATTTAATTGGTATCTTACAGGTTAAAGCATGTTTAAAGAGCAATCAAAACTTCCTTTAAGCTACCCTATCATCTTAGGAATCACTAGTGCTTCCAACTACAAACCATATCACTACAGGACCGTATCAAGATCCTCCAAATTTGGACATGGGCTAGCAAAGATTTGTGAGCCTACTCCAATAGCAGTTAGCATCAAAACGAAAGAGATGCAGCTCTGACTGACTGCATCAGTGGCTCTCAGGCAACCTGCAAGACAATGGGGTGGTGGGTGGTGACTCCAGGCATTTGAGACGATTCACAATCTGGTGATGCTTGGTCAACTGACGGCACTTTAAAGACTGAACCCAAGCTCCGCACTAGCTGCGTCTAATCTGCATGGGTTAGCCTGCACTTAGAACGAGCACATTTAGTAGGCGAGCCACTCCAGAGCCCTTTAAAATGGGACTTCGTTCTGTAGTATATAAGACAGTTTAGTAAAAGACTAAAATTAAAAAAAGCCATTTGGCTAGAGCAACTTTTTTTTACAGATTGCAATTTTTCATGCTATTACTAAATAAAATGAAAAACAGAGCAGTGACCAGTGCCCGTTGCAGCTCAAGACCCCTTCTACATCAGAGAGTTCTATTGTGCTTCAGGCGATATGGCAGTACAGCAAAACACACCGAGATATCACTGCCTTAGAACAATAAGGTTGTGCTACTGCTGGAATTCTACCTATGGTAATGCTCTCCCATTACAATACAACTCTTCTAAGCTTGCTAGAGGTCATTAAATTATGATGCAGACACGCATGTAATCCTATAGGCCTGTACAAAAGCAGAAAGAGACATTTGCTTTTAGAAATTATTTAAATGTTTATTTAATGTGTCTCAAGGAAGGTCACACACTGGGGTGGGGTAAGAGGAAAAGTAGGAGGAAAGGGGGAGAGAGTCTGTACTGGAAATAAAACTCCAAACTAACATTAACATTAGGTTAAACTAAAAAAGACAACAGGGTTTTTTTTGTTTTTGTTTTTTTAAAAAGAATTTTTATACATTTTCTTTTATACAAGCACATTGGATAAATGCATTGAAAAAACAAAGAAACCAGTTCCGCGGTACACTTTACAAAAAAATACATTTTTCCCCCCCCCCGCCAAAGAGAAGCAAAAAAATGCGGTGGTCAAATATTGACCAATAATAACTTTTTGTTCCTTTTAGTCATTCAAAAAATTGGTCTAAAATCTATTAAAAAGTAAAAAGCAATATACAGCATAAAAAAATTGCCTTTTTTTTATTTAGTCAGTTGATTTGGTTACCAAGGCCAGGGGCTGGGACTGTAGCAAGGCATGATGGGAATGCAGGGCGGCCTGGTGGAAGGTAGTGGGGCTCAGCATGGAAGGGGGCAGGGAGGTGAAGGGGATGGGCCTGGAGAGAAGGGGTGACGACTGACTGACCGGGGAGCCGAGGGGCAGAGAAACACTGGGCTGGCTGGAAGAGGAGGAGGAGGAGGAGGAGGAGGAGGAGGCGGCGGCGCTCGAGGGCTTGCCGGGGACAGGGAAGTGGTGCTGCGGCCGCCCCTCGGGTTTCGTTGTGAGCGACAGGGGCTGGGCCTGCTCCGAGTGAGTTGCGGCGGGGGCTGCCGGGGACGCCAGGGCCGCCGACGGGGTGGCAGGAGAGTCCAGCATGCTGCCGTGGGAGGAGGCGGGGCTGTCGCACATTTTCTCCGGCGGCAGGTACTGCACACACTGCTTCTTGTTTCGCGATGAGAAATTGTCTGGAAGGGAGAGGAAGAACAAGGTCACCCCCCTGCTGCATGACGCCTCGGCCCTGACCGTCCCGGCATGCCTGTGTTTATGTTACCAGTCATTCACTCTCAGGAACCAAAGCACATTCCCATCCTTTTACCTGTGTTAGATGCTAAAGGAAGCAAAAACAGTTCCCAAAAATAGTTGAAAGAATTCAAAGACAGATATGTTCTACGAGAAATAACTGAGACAGAAATGGTGTGTGTAGGGGTAATACTGTATCCATCTTGTATTTCTGCAGTCAGATCCATAGAAAAGAGAAGAGATGAGCAAATGTTCAGGTGAAGGAATGTTGTTAATACATTAAGGAATTAAAGCTCTGAGGACAGTTGTAATCTGGATGCCATTTTTTATGAGTACTCTATTTGAAAGTGGCTTACAACCAGCTCATATCACCATTCATAATCAGTATGGGCAGCAAGGGCTGTATACACTTTCCTGTGATGAACACACCATCAAGCCTCACAGCTTCCTGAACACTGCAAAATCTGCAGTGCCTTAACAGCCTTAACACTGTCTGAAGGAGAGACACTACTACAATTACACAGACGATCACAGACACTTGCAACCCACAGGGGTTACTTTTGCTCAGTCCCCACTGGGGCAGATGTCCTGGTCCACCCGGGCCTGGACCGTCCCCAGTGGGGCAGACGTCCTGGTCCACCCGGGCCCCGGCCCGTCCCGTCCCCAGTGCGCGGACACCCTGGTCCACCCTGGCCCAAACTATCCCCAGTGGGGCAGACGTCCTGGTCCAACCTGGCCCAAATTGTCCCCAGTGGGGGAGACGTCCTGGTCCACCCGGGCCCGGACCGTCCCCAGTGGGGAAACGTCCTGGTCCACCCGGGCCCAGCCCGTCCTGTCCCCAGTGCACGGACACCCTGGTCCACCCTGGCCCAAACTATCCCCAGTGGGGCAGACGTCCTGGTCCACCCGGGCCCGGCCCGTTCCCAGTGATGGTTGGCCAACTGTGTGCCACAGCTTTCTAACAGTTCGAGCTAGAACCACAGATCTCTGGAGTATTTTATTCAGGTCTGAACTACAAGGCTCAATCTATATCCGCAGAAAACACTTTCACTGGTTCAGCCACTCAGAAACCTGTAAGTACCATTTTAATTTCACATACATACAAGCAATTGCAAAAATACAGAAATATACTTTGCAGCCAAAAGATATTTGGCCAGATTTGTTGTATAGTACTCTCACTGACTGTTGTTTTCAATCACCATTTACTGCAAAATAAGGCTGGAAAGTGCAGCTGTTACATCCAACTGTCATTTGGGCAGTTTTACTACAATAGAGCAGACATACCTGCCACAGCTAGCACTGAACCTCATATGCTGCTTGTGAAAAGAGAGACAGAGTTAGTAAATGTTAGAAAAGAGAGCAAGAAATAGATTTTAAATGTTTATCTGCCTTTGGCAGTCGATGGAGCCCTATCAAAAATGGATAGAAGCTCTTTCATTCAACTAAACAGGATATGAAGCAAGGGTTAGTTCTGACACCTGCAGATCCTACACATGCAAAGAGGAGATTTAGGTAAAAAAAGTCAAATGAATAAGTGAATTGGGACCTTACTGCAGTTTTCTTCTATTTAAACTTTGCACTTAGAGCACAAAAAAGCTGTCCACTTCTTTGACCTCAGGATAAACTCTGACTTCCTAAAACTGTTTATGTGAAAACCCAAAGGTCAGTTGCCTTACGGATTGCATTTCATTAGTTTTGCATCTAAAACTTTTCTGACAATGTTTGTCCGTTTCTGACAAAAAGGAGGAAATTCTGTATTCTGCTGAGTGACTAAGTTTTAGGTTGGCATGATGATGAAGACAAAGCAATATGGTTTCACTTTCCATGAAGATAGATCTCTAGTAAAATGATGTTCTATTCACTGTTCACAATAATTTTAATCTTTTTTCCTAAAAAAAGGTTGGCAATCACAGCCTGAGAGAAGAGGCTAGGATGGATATCCCCAGGTTCAATGAGAAGAGACCCTACAGGCCCAGTGTTCTGCTACCACCAGGTGAAGGGGAGAAAGCGTGCCTACCTTCTGCTGTTGTCTCTTGCTGTTTGGACTCTCTCTTCCTCTTTTTCCGCTTGCCCTGGTGAGAGAAACCACCCTATCAGACGACAAGCTGAAAAGAAATGTTTGCTACGGCTCAAAAGCCACTGTTTTCTCTCAGATGTTCCGAGGGTCAGAGGTTAGAAGTGTAGGACTGTGTTAGTACAACACAAGGAAGTACTTCCATGACTATTTAAAGCAATGTTTATACTGAAACTGCTACTGTACATTCTAGAGCTCTATACATGACTCAGAAAAACTGAGCTAGGTGTTTTCATTTCTCATTAGTGTATCTGACCGTGTTAACAGGAACAACAGGGGCAAAAACAACAGATGATCATATCTCAAACAGAATTACAACATCCCAGAACAAATAAAGCTTTTACACCAACAACTAAAGAATTCTGAAGCAGAAACACCTTTCTTTATAAGGAAGCCCACAAAGTCATCAGATTAAGTGTAATACATACTGTGCAGCTGCTAAAAAAATCTGACAGCTCTGTTGAGAAAGGGTATTTGTTTGTGAAAACGCATATGTTGAAATACCGTACTGTGTGGCATGGAATGGTTCATAGAGGAAAAAAAAGGAATAGGTTAAGGTTTATTCCATGCTAAAAGGAAAAAAGACAGACAATGTTCAGGTGTGTGAAGAAGCCTCCACAGTCGAAACATTGTCTCTCTTGTCTTTCCTTTCAGCATGGAATAAAGCTTTACCTGCTCCTTTGCAGCCTATGCATGCTGACACACCTCCCCACTCAAACGTCGTAGTAAAAAAAGGCTGTACTCACATAATTATCTCGTGCTGACCAACCAGGGTACAACTGTGAGTGGAGTTGTCTCTCTTTCCTTGCCAGTTCGTAGTACTTGGCCTGTTCTTCCCGTGACAGAGAATGCCACTGTAACACAAACACACACTGGTCAGGGTCTCTCTCCCTCTCCCCTGCCCCCTATTCCCCAGGAGCCAGGTCCTGCTCCCTTTGGATCAGTTCTTGTTTGGAAATGCCTCTGAAAATCACTGATGTGTAAATCAGCTGAGCTGTGGGTGTCCAGGACTTTGCTGGGGACTTCAGATCTGTTGGGAGAACTAAACAGATCTTGCTATTTTTAAGAAAGGGGAGGTAAAATCAGGTGGACTTAATCTTTCCTTCTGTGCCACAATGTTTCCTGTGGAACTGGTCTTGAAAGAGGCAAGACAACACTGTAAAGAACTGTAATTCTCAAAAAGCTTCAATAGCCTGGCACATCTGAAATGACTTGGCAGTATCACACTCTCGGATGAATAGGCCAGAGAGGGGGGTAGTCACCCATTAGAAAACCAGTGTAAATAACTCTCATTTGGCAAATACAAGGGTTATGAAAAGGTCAGACCTGAACTAGGAAGCTAGTTAAGGAAAGTCACAAAAAATGATGGGGGCCTAACTCCTGTATAACCAAGAGTTGTGGAATCAGGACAGATATGGGTGAACTCAAAATGGACAGCTGTCTGTGTGCCAGGGCTTACCCTCCTGCCCAGGATCTGGTTGATGGCCGCGCTCTCCTTGAGGGTACATTCTGCCACCACCTTGGCCCTCATCTCCTTCATGTAGAGCATGAAGGCGTTGAGCGGTTTCTTGATGTGTGGCTTCTTGTCCTCCTCCTTCTTCACTGGCCCTGGGGACTTCCTGAGGGAGGCAGGGAGGAAGCCGGGTCAGACACAAGAGCCAAACCGAGTCTTTTACAGCACGTCGAACTGGACACCGTCACACCGAGAATAATCATTTTCACCCCCTTTTACAAAACTTGCAACTTTCTCAAAATGATGGAATCTATCTGGGTGCAACCAGTAACAAAAAAAAAAACATTTTTTGAGGCAAATAATGCCCACTGTAATGGTAACAAGATTTTTCACTTATCTAACAACCGTAACAAGACAATATTGTCTGCAGGAAAAAAAAAAGTCTTACATTCGCTGTCCTTGGAAATAAAATCCATCTTCCAACGACCAGAATTCACTACCCCAAAAAACAAAGCTATTATGAATTTCGGGTAGGAGAAATTTTAAAAGTAGAAATCTAGAATTTGTACGTTTACATGACGAGGATAAACTTTGATTTGAAAAAAATCACCTTGTTTCTTTTTTTGTACAAGCAGTATAAGGTTTATTTTTTTTAATCAAGATGGCTCAGATCACTGTGTTACAATGTTATAACCATTTTTAACAGCACACATTCATTTTTCCACACTGTTCTTTGAGTAATTGTGTGTGTCTAAGTTCACCCTTGGCGAGAGGGGTCGGCAGCAGTGGCTTGTGGGTAATGGGTACTCACGAGTGCGCAGTGGGGCTGACGGTGCCCTGGTTGGGCTCCTGCTTGATGGCAGGGGAGACGATGGCAGGATGTGGGATGCCAGTCTGGTGCAGGCTGTGGGGGGGGTGGGGCACCATGTGTGGTGAGAAGCGACTGGATACCAAACTGAGGAAGAGGAGAAGAACAGGGATTAAGAAACGGAAGCCAGTCTACACCTGGCCTTCAACATGAGACACTTGGATCTGCTCTGTAACTGGAACAGTCTTTTACAATTAGTGGCAATAATCTTGTTGACACAGAATTTTATTGTATAAGAGATACACAACACCACACTGGGACAGGGAAAATTGCAGCCTACAAAAACAACATTAACCATGAAAATTCACTATTATGAACAAATGAAGGCAGACTGATTTTTTTCAGTATGAATGCAATGCCTTGATAGAAAACAGCCTTCTCTTTGTGTGAGAGTGTTCATACTCTTAACAACATTAATTGTCAACACTATTGTAAATCTAATGTCTCTGTATGGGGGAAAAACAGAAAGCAAAACTGACCATACCCATCACAGAATACAAATCTGAAACATTAAATTCACTTGGATAATTTTAAAATTGATTAAACAATACCTACGGCATGATGTTCTTAAATGCATTTAACGTTTCGTCAGTTACAACATCAGTTGAAGTTTTTACACAAAATATTTGTCAAATACGTTTAGGACAGACTTTAAGAGAAAATTTCAGAAGTACTGTACTTCAGGAGGTACTGTATCCGACAACAGAGTAAGAGCTCTCCAGAAACAAAGAACTCCAAAGTCTCTCCCAGTACTCAAAAATAATTTTAGTAAGCAAATCACTGCAACACTACCATCAAGATTCCATGGATTCTAAACCCCTGTCTGCACAGACATTACCTGAACAAATCCTGTGCTGGTCTCATCTTAAAAGACAATCACAGTTACTACACGCATAAAAATATTGTAAAACAGAACATCAATGCAGTAATATATGAGGTTTTTGTACTTCCTGCTGTTAATTCCTTTTGTGCCATTTATAGTTGTCTACCGTGCATGGCTTTGTCATGGAGACAAGTTCTGTTAATTACGTAATTAAGGTGGTTTAGGCAGGAGACTAAATCCATTGGGGCTTTAAGATCCACACTGGCAATGCCTGTGATGCAGAATAACAAACCAGTCTATATCCTTCCATCAGACAAAGTTTGGTGCTGGAAGTTTGTTTAGCTTTAGGTTTTAGGATCTGCTTTAGAATCGATTTTAGGATCAAACGCTATGCTGTCAGTTCCCGTTCACACATGTTAATTTAACCCCCACAGCCATTTTGAAACTTCGAACCCCCATCTCCAAACACTAAAAGGGTTTCAGACTTTCACGGGGATCGGTCTCATTAAAATTAATTCAGCCACTCCTGAACGCTACCCACGCAGGCGAGGACATGAAAAAGATCACATTCACATCAGATTTCAACAGAAAAATGGTGTAATTACCAGTAATTAAGAGACTTTAAATGATTTGTTTTGAAGCAGCAAACAGGCTGACACTGATGCAACTCCACTGGGACTGTGGGATGGCTTTCTCCTGCGTCTGATTCATTGAGTTTAACACAGGAAATAGCATAGTGCCTCTACCACCACTCCAGCCTCCAGGCCTTCTTACTTGAAAGCAGTGGAGTTCTCAAAGACGTGTGTACAGTCTGTATGTGAATGCATGTGATTTTTTTTGTGCAAATCCTGACAAAGTACCTCTAGCAAAGGAGGCCAGAGTCCCTCTCAACAGACTCGAACAGAGCTGGCCTCGTCTAGGACAACAATGCACATCATCTCATGCTTAACCAAAACTCTCATCTTTCATCTGTGCAAAGTATAATAGGAGATGAACCAAAAATGATGCATACCATTTTGGAGTACTGTGTGTATAACGTGTAATGGTAAATTTCGCTTTATCCCTCGATAAATCAAGCTCATGTCGATTTTTATCTAAGATGTGCTTCCTGTTGAGCGAGTGTCTCTTGACATCACATTGGCTGTTCCCTCACAAAGGACCTCATCTGAATCCACAGCTCCAGAATCCAGCACAGCTCACCCTCGAACCGCAGAGAGGACCAAGCCTGTTCTTTTAGTGCCTACACCAGTTCGTAAAGATAACACTCAAGAATCAGATGCTTGTGGCTGTTCATAGAGTATTCTGATATAGTGAGATTTGGCTTAACCCGCTTGACTGAGGGCCAGCCCCCAGGCCATAGGACGAACAGACTAGGAGTCTTAACTCCTGTGTAGAGTGAGGAGTTAACCAAGGGACAGCGGCAAAGGGTGAGATGGGTTAGAGGAGAGATGCATGAGACAAAATGTGTAAAGAGGTAATGGCGTATGATATAGCTCAAGAGAAATGACATCAGGAATGATTATGATTTAGAACAGCTGGAGAGAAAGTGGCTTGTTGTCTCATCCCTCCCAAACTCAGTTAAGATCTTCCAATTTCTATGGAACAATCCGCCCTAACATTAAGAATTACGCTGATTATAATACATTTACTAATATATGAGGTTTTGTAGCTCTCGCTGTTAATTCCTTTTGTGCCATTTATTATTTTCTACTGTGCATGGTTTTGTCATGGTTGCAAGTTTTGTTAATGTAATTAAGCAAAGTGTAGTTTGGGTGGTCTTTTAATTGCAAATTGTGGATCGTCCCCCCAAGCTCAATGGGATAACTACTAGGACTGGATTAAAGAGGAGAGAAAAAAAATGAGTGTAGGTTTTTCCGAGTTTTTATGCTCTTCAATTCCCTAAAATGAAGCCTCAAACAAAACCAACTCCCTTTAAAAATATGCCTAATTAAATCTCCACAGCTTGGTGTAAGACGCACACTTTTTCTTTTAACTTGGGCTTTTTAACAGCGTAGAAGGCTCGGTTAGAGCGCACGTCTGTTTAGATGAAGTTCGATTCCACAGATCGATGGTGAAGTCTTTTATCTTCATCAAGAGGCACCTTCTCTCACCACTGAAGCCCAGACACCAAGGAAAGTAGTATTTCAAAGAACTCCAATACAACTTTGTACCACTTATTCAGAGAGGGAATCTTTAAGGTTACTAAGGAACTTCACCATCACTAAAGAATACTGATAGTTTTTCAGCCTCCCTTTGAGACAATAAAACCCTCTTTGCATTCAAACTGAAACTGCATTTTCTTGTTATTGGAAATAGTCTGACAGCAGAAAGTCTGCCTCTCATCCACGACTGTAAAAAAAAGTATCTGTCCCATATTTACTTACATTTACAGTACTTACGTAGGTTGCTGAAAAAAATTGACCAAAGATTTTGCAACTAATTTCAGTACATATTTCGGATTCTCACATTCATTGCTTCACAATTGTTTCTACACTGAAACATGGAAACCCGGGGTTTATTTAGTAACTTACAAGATTTACAAAGCTTGGCTTTTTGGTAGCTGTTCAGTGGTCATTAGCATCACCATTACAAATGTAAATGTAAAATACAAAGAACCTTCCTCTGCAGAACATAGGTTGCATTTCCTTCCATTCATCAAGGTAACACCAACTAATAACACCATCCAGTGCAACTAAAAGTCCCATCTTGTCAAACAGTGACAAATCATACAATTATGTGAACTTTCACCAATGTATTTGACCCCAAGTTTGTGACAATGGACTAAAGGTGATTTAAAAGTTACACGTGTTTGGTGTGAAAACTGTGAAAGATGTCAAAAACAGGATACAGTGAAACAAATAAATGAGTAGTGCAATCACTACAGACCTACCCTGGACTCTCTCTCGTCCAAAAGACCCTTCATCTGTTTTTGTTTTTCTACCCCATGTATCAAACATCTATGAATTTCTGTCTTTATAAAAGAAGTAAGGAACTGGCAAAAATCCCTGATCTCTTGGAAGTAAATGAATGGCAAGGGTATGCAATTGAGGAGGATAGTCATCGGGATAGACGATTTACAAAGCCAAGCAGATGTGACTGGAACTTGGACAAACGAATGGTGTAGTGCTGACAAGAGCACCAGGCGGTGGTGCAGTACCTAATTGGTACCGAAACGTTTGGGGCTTGCTGTTGCCGGTTGTGTCTGTTTCAAAAGAATGTAAATAAATCTAAGGGAGGCCACTGCAGGACCGCCACTCCAGACATTATCAATTCGACCAGGCGAGTTTCCCAACGCTAGTCCAAAGATGACACTTCTAGTTCTATGACCTGTTTCACCTTGTCTCCTGTGTTTGGGTGATCACGGCACCTTCTTCCTTTAGCGTCGCATACTTCCACCTCATATGAACATAAAAACAGATGGGACCATTTGGCCTGTCTAGCCTGTTTGGTAGTTAATTGCTAACCATTCCAACAATCCATCCAGCCATTTGTTGAAAGAAGCCAGGGTATTGGCTCCAACCACATGGCTGGGTAACTAGTTCCATGCTCTCTTCTTAAATGTCTGTACATATTTGGTTCAACACACAAGCCGATATGTTTTAACACATATGTAATAAATCTGGTTCTGCCTTTTCTTAGAAGGAATTCAATGAGAAGGGCTGGCAAGAGGAGATGGTCAAGTGACTCACCTTGACATGGATGCGTTCATGGCCAGTGCAGGATAGGGGTGCCTGAACCCCCCTGGGGGTAAGGAGTACATGGGCTGACCCTGTCTGGCAAAGCACAGAACACAAGAGACACAGTGAGACCTTCGTCACAAACAGGGCAGTTTCTCTTATCCACCTCTTCTCAGTTGCAAGACTGTGTATGTTTAGACCATTAACATGGTACGGCTGTGATTGGAGAAAATTCCAGTTTCAAGCGATTCACATGATGTACATTTTTCTCAAACAGCTTTTTTGTTTCCAAAATAAACGTCAAAGATAATGAAATCGATTCACTTTGCTTGGAACAGGGTAAATCTATGAGTTTCTATGTAGAAAAAAAATGTTTCAATTTAGGTCATCAGCTTTTCACTTTTTATAACAAATGCAGAAAGCCAAATCCTTATACATGCCCTCACACAGACGCACACAAAGCCCTGTTTGCAAATTCGGCGATGACAAGGTATTCCTCTGGCCTGATCCCTACCTCCCCCAGGATCCCTCAAGGTGCTGCCTGAAGCAAAAACAGGGCCAACTGTGCCGAGTGACAGAATCCATCCCTCAGCCTGACCCCCGTCAATCAGGAAAGCCCAAGTCAGCTGTTCCTCTTGGCACTCATTCCTCAGATAAACACTGGCTACTTTACTCTGCTGAGATCCAGCTTCTTGGAACAAAGACCTGCACTTTTATTCTTGTGAAACCTCTGGTTTTGGTTCTGAGTTCAGTTACTTACCTGGTTAGCTTATTGGCTTAACGTGATCTACCGCCACTGTTTGAACATGCCTGTAATACGCTTAAACTGGGGCTCCCCAGCGTCTGAGTTCCATAGTTTAACCAGCAAGTCTATGAACTGATTGACGCAAGGCCTTCTTTCAGAAACAAAAGCAATGGATAATTATTTTAAAGCTATTGACTGCAATAGCTTGATGGCACTCTTATTTGAGCTGCCTAATTAAAAAATAACAATCCGTCAAAATTCAACTCACACTGGCCCAGAAAATGGTCGCCTGGTCCCATAATTCTAGCCTGTACACAGAACTACCTTCGAGCTGAAAAATCTTTCAGTGGTTTTCCTTACAAAGGGAGATGATGCCTGATTAACACTGCACAGCTCTCAGCCCAAATGGAAAATGGCTGTTAATGCTGAAATAGTTCCAAGAATGAAGAGTGTAACTGCAATGCAATCTCTGAGGGCCATCTGAAACTCTCTTATATTGCCACAATATTTGTTTTTTCTATTCCTTTATATTCAGGCCAATCCAAAAACAAGAGATTCAACCCTAGTCCCTGGAGAAAAATGGATTTTACAAAATTAGCTTTTCTTCTCTTTATATCTATGGCCAAAGCAGAGGAGTTTTCTGGCATTAACAATTTCTTTTGTGTCTTATGAACCACTTGGAAATGAGGATGAAGATTCAGCTCTGCGTGTGTTCAGAGCCAACAGCAAATCACCGCAAATTACTATTGGGTTTACTTTTATAGTTGACTATTGTTAAATGACCTTTTATTCAATGCATTTGAAAGTTTATACCTTCCAATTCCATTCTGATATTCAGACATTCCACACTTTGTTTGATCATGCACAACCTGTTGTTTATAAAAGTACTTATTCCACCAAGAAAGTTTCCAAAATGACCATTCATAATATAAGGACTGTGTGGCATACAGCACTGTTCAGTGATTTTTTTTTTGTTCTTGAGAAATGTTTCACTCAGAATTAGAACTCTTACACGCACACAATGAAAGGCACCAGTGCAATGATAGAGGAAGAAATGTAAGAAGTCTGATCTAAGCCTTTAACATCAGCTATGCAAAGAATCCAAAAAGGACCTACCCCTCTCAATCAACCCCAACAACTTCTGGACAAAACAGAAGACGATATAAGAAGGGTTACAAACAAGAGGAAGACATTCAGCCCACCTAACCTGTGTGGTCTCCAGCTATTTCTTGAATGAAGCTTAAGTATAATTTTCATCCAAATGGCTGCGTAGCCTGTTCCATACTCCCACAACCCTTTGGGTAAAGTCATGCCTCCTTCCTATTCTCACTTTTAAATGCACTTCCATGTAGTTTCCACTTGTGCCCTCTGGTTCTGGTTCTACTATCTGCTACTGAGTGTATTAGTTCATGCATATCTGAATACTAGACTCCAAATGATTTGTACCGACCTATAACAAGTGGGCAGATCCCAGCTGGATGTGCTGTGAAGAACAGTCAGATCAGCTAGTAAGTGGTGAGTCTGAAACTCGGTAAGCAGTTGGGTACTTGATTACTGCCAACAGGAGGAAGACCCCGTGTCGCGATCCGTCACATCCAAGGTCTCTGCGTGAAACTAAACCCCAGGCGGATCGTACGGGTCTGCACAGTGTGTTACACACACCTGGAAAAAAGAACCTCTATGCCTCCAGTACCCTGGGGACACTGTGAGCCACATGTTCACTGCCTGTACCGATTCCAAGGCAATCTGCAGAAGATCAGATTGTGCAGCAGGAAGTGTGTATAATTTGCTGGGCAGTCTGGCTTTTAAAACAATTCTGGTCAATTACACTAATACTTAAGTATTATGCTGAAGAATCTGTTGCTCCAACCAGGAAAGACCACAGAAATTTAGTATGAAGAGAGAGTCTTTTCTCTCTTTATTTTTTGCAAAGTTCTGATCTTGCACTCACAAGCCAAGCATTAACTTCATTTAATTGTACATGCAAACTTGAGAATGTGTGTTTTAGGTCTAACCGAATTATATAGGTGGAGAGCCAATTGTACTTTATAGATCAGTTCTACCTTGCCAGGGGTTGTTCCATCACAGAAAGTCAAATGCACAATAATTAAACATGCGCATTTCTGAGCCTTATTTATTAACAAATGCTCCAAGTTTTGAACCGGACACCAGTTATTCACTTCTCAAAATCCCATTGTTTTATGTAGTGTGTCATAACACAAGGTGGAGTGCCCCATGAGTCATAAGGCTCTGGGAGGATCAAACCTCTAGACTGCTAGACACAGAAGATGAGAAACCTGAAACTGAGGTGAACTGACTCTAATAGACATGTCATACTGATTTGGTTGAATGTTCTCTGCTGCAGACAGAAGGTGATGAGCATGTGACAGGCTTACATACGGAGAGCAGGGACTTACTGTGGGACCAGCCAGCCCAGCGGGTGAGGGATCTGTCCAACGGCACCAGGTGACAAAGGGTAGTAGGGTGAGAGTTCTGAGGGGTGGGGCGCCCGGGGGATTCCTAGAGAGAGAGAGGGCAAATAGAGCATAGTCCTCTAAACCCCAAAATACAAGGATGAGTCTTGTGAAAGGGAAAGTTACTGTCCACACTGTAACATTGTCTATCCTGCACACTCTTCCTCTTCATTTGCTTAGTTTAGTGGCTCTTGGGAGTTTTCAAGTGCTAATGCATACTTTCTTACCATCAGGTAGACTTCAGAAACTATTCTTTCTACATAGAGTATTAAGGACTAGCTCCCTGTGCACCTTTCCAAGAGATAAGATAAGATCACTTTATTGGCCATTTACAATTTCTTGCATTAGGAATTTGTCTTTTCGCATACCCCAGCTTGCTCTCCATGAGACACACAGGTGGGGAGAGAGAGGCTTTGGGTCAGAATGCAGGGTCAGCCATTTATACGGCACCCCTGGAGCAGCTGGGGTTAAGGGCCTTGCTCGGGGGCCCAATGAAGTAGGATTCCTCTGCTGGCTGCAGGATTTGAACCGGCAACCTTCCAGCCACAGGCGCAGATCCTTAGCCACAGTGCCACCACTCTGCCCCCTTTTGTTTTGAGAGAGGACATTTAAAGAAAACCAGAATAAAGATAAATGTCTCAAATGTTCTTAACCTTTAAATTGTGCGATCCCTGTAGCTACACACTGTAAATGACAGGAATTACACTGTGCGTATTGAGTGTCAAATGCAGTTCCAGTAGTGGTATGGGCTTCGTTTCAATTTGAGCTGTTTGTTAAGTCATCACAATGCAGGACTTTCTTTCACTGTGTATGAACTGAAACATTCCTCTCCATGCTCCAAACCCTTGAGTCTTGTCCACTGTCGGCTGCAGAATATCCAGGAAGTAATGAATATGGCAATGGGGGAATTCGAGATGGAAGTGTGGCACTGAGTTGATCAATCAGGGGGAAGACACCTGGATGGAGGTACCATGCAGTCTTTGGCAGACCCACCTGTCTTTGGGTCGAGGATCTCTGGGGAGAGGTGTGAAGGAGGAGTCCCAGGGGAGAAGTGTTCATTGCTGTAGGTGATGAGGGGCGTCAGCGGGTGCACGTGGTGAGGGTGCTGAACCACTGGGACCTTGTTTGACTGCAAGAGGAGAAACAAAAAACATGCAGAAAGATTTAAAGCCAGGTTTCAAAAACTAAAAGGTCTTCCCCTACTGCAATCGGTTTCCAACCAGTGATTCTCCAGTACTGCGTTTACCCACATATGAATGGCTCTGCAACACAAGCCAAGCTTAGAACAGCACCAGCTGACGAGACACCGAGTCCAGCAGATTTTCCAAATTGCTTTGTTAAGGACTTTGGAAGAGAAACAGCCAATAGGTCAAAATGGATCAAAATGAGTTCAGGCCTCACTGATCATGCTGTGAAAGACTGGAGCAAGGAAAGGTTAAATCCAGACTGAAATTAGAAGAAAAATGTTTTAGCTGCTGACCTTCTCTGGGTGTGAGGGAGAGAAAGGGAGGTAGGAGGAAAACAAAGGACAGAGCAGGTGAGAAAGTGTACACTGAAGGGAGATCTGGAGGAGAGGTATGTACAGCTGAAAACTGCAAACCAATGATCTCAAAAGCAGTCACTGAGTGAAGGGGGAAGGTGATCCACGTTTAAGGATAATATAGGCTTCTGAAGTCCTATAGTACAACATCAACCATTAATATCTCAATGACAAGTCCCGAGCTCAGACCTGCACAATTTTATTATGCTGCTGGATTTTGTTTTTGCCGTGGGACACAAACACAAAAATGGGAGCGCCAATTTCTGGGAAATGGGGTAGTAGTGGATTCCTTAGAAGCAGAGCGCTTCCGAGCGTTTAGGAGCAAACGTGCATAAAAGAAAACATCTCTTAAAATCATGGTTCTTTCCATTAAAACAAATCTGGACTGTTGGCAGCAAACCCGTCAACAGTGTGCTGCAGTGTGTGCAGACACGCCCAAACCCTTGGACTGTTAAAGAGATTTTCTATAAAGAGAACCAAACAGGAGGTCCTAGTTATGTTTACCTGCTTCTAAATAAAAGGGGGTGGAGGGGCTTTAGCAAACAAGCTGAAACCGCAATTACTTAACAGTTACTTGTAGTAAACAACATGGACTGGTCTGCCACTTGCGTGTGTGAGGCAATTATGATGCAATCTGGAAAGGAACCAAGGAACATCGAAAGAAGACTGCCAAGCCTGTTAATGGCCATGAACCACAGAAAGAACTGCATGTTAAACCCAGCAGAGGAAAACAGGGCTGAGAATTGGGGAGTCACAGAAATCTGACCCTCCCCCCCCCTTTTCTTTAGGCAGCTGTATTTAATCTGTTTACGGGGCCTATTGAAAGCAGGAAATCTTACAATTCCAATCTGCCAAGCTCAAATCCATTTGCTTACAAAATCCCTGATTGAATGCAATCTGTATGACAGCGCCCTCACCTTCTCAGTTAAGCAGCAGTGCTCCTGCAAGGACCAATCTTTGCTTTTGCAAAACGCATAGAAAGTTGCAACATGGTCGAATCTCAAGTCAGTTTAAAAAAAAAGGAAGTAATTTGCCAAGATCAAAAAAGCCACTGCACGGTCTGCCCTACCTACTGCTCAGTGGAGTATTCCAAAGGGGAGGGATCACTCTCTAATATCTCTCACAGCAGCAGTTTACATCAAGAGATCCTGTCCCTTGGATTTAAATAGGCAAACAGGCTGTAAAAAACAAGGGCCACAACGGCTCATGATGTCAACTGGACCGATTTCCTCGATCCCCAGTCCAAACTTTGCCTTCATTCTAGATCTGCTAGTTTTTTATCCTCTTGTATCAGTTATATCTGTGCCGAACGTGTTCCTTTTCATAAAGCAATAAATTATTTCATACCGTTGCCTGCTGCATGCCCCAGTTTGTAACCATTTTCGGAACGCAAAGCCAAACCGGAGCTTGGAAGACAGTCTCCCAGATCGAGAGCTGTAAGGAGGGCATGATTTACAAACAGGACACTAACAAATCAGGCAAAAGGTCTGACTGGGTAGATCACGTGGAAAGAGCATCTAATTGGGCGGGAGGTGGCGATATCATTCAATCATGTGCCAGGTTCTGTCCGGATTTGCTTGGTTCCTGTTTCATTGCTCAGTGGTACGTTCTGCATGTCCCTCCAACTGCTCCTTTACTGTTACCTCTACCTCAACAGGAGCCACCATTAAACAGCTGAAGGCTGTATGCACCTTGGAATGTCAGGCACTATTAAGCAAAAACTGAACTAATTGACCGACTAGGTGACACTCGCTCTTCAACCCTGTACCCTCTAGTGGGAAAAAAAAAAGATGTGAGCTCGACATGTACAAAACCAGGAGGGGGGATAAGCCTCCGAACAGGGGAGTCATTATTTGAGCAATTCTAGTTATTTTAATAGCCGCCAGCAGTGCCAAACGGCTCACAAAAAGCCAAAGCCCATGCAGACGTGTGCTTGCAGACCTGCCTATGATGATGATGATAATAACCAGCGCCTCTCTCTTCATGAGGCAGTGCTCAGCACTGCTGCGATTCCCCCTGGCTGGCCTGGACTGCAGCCGCCGTGCTGAATGGGACGCTTGTTGAGTTGGGATGTCACATGGGAGAGGCAGGGGAGAATGGAGTCTTGTTCCTGCAAGCTAACCTTTTTTTAACTACTTCCTCCCTGGCGCTCGACGTCTCCATTACCCACCGGCCTTTGGAACCGAACAATGTTTTTATTCAGCCAAGGAGAGCCCAACACTTCTCGAGGCCTGCTGCGTTTTAAACTGATGCAAAAGAGGGGCGATGTTTCAAATAAAGACGCGCAAACAGCTGGGTTCAAAAGAGAGCCAAGAGAACGGAGCCTAGACACTGACTTACCCAAAAATGAAAAAAATGGAGCATGCCCCTGTACGCTTGGAGGGTTAAAATAGAAACGCCAGCACACTCTGCTCTTTTGTGCTTCATCGGTGGCTTTGTTAAGGCAAAGAATATCCATCTGTGTCTGCCCTATCACTCCAAGGTTTCCACCATCAGACCTGTGCGCCAGCACTTTTTGGGCAACACTTCAGTTAGAATTGGAAATTACACCCATCAATAATTAATTAACTTGGAATACATAATTTGAGTGTAAAAATCAGAGCTGATAAATTTGTAGCAAGCATTTTAAGTATGAAGAGAAGGGTAGGTTTTCAGATGGGTATTCACAGAGAGAACCTCACCGTACCAAAATGAGTGGCTCTGGCTACAAAAATCGAGCATAATAAAGATAAGGCACAGGAATATTTAGTAGCTTGGCCTGACAATTTTGGATGACGAAGTACAGAAAAAAAGATACCCGATTATGACAATAAGCTCAATTATTCTGTTTTAAACATCACTATTAGCCCATTCCTACGTCCTATTTTTATTTATCTGATGAAGGGTATCACATTATTAAACAGGAGCCAAGACTGGAATAAACCTCATTCCGTACAGAAAGATCCTTCGGTTATTAACAGACATTTCCATCAGACAAGAGAAAGATGAACGATTGAGGTTCAGTCATAAAGTCAGGCCTATGTCTGCAACCCATTTTGAAAAGGAAATGCTCAAGCAAAAACGTGCAAATATTAACATTCTGTACTCTGAAATCAAAAACATTCACAAGCGGACGGTGCTTTAAGAAAATGGCACATACCATCCATGTAGTCATAATTTTAAAATAATAAATAATTGACACTAACAAAGGAGCAAGCATCCATCCAGAATGAGTTAAACACAAATATAATGGACACCTTTATGGAAAAAAGGAAAATTCTGCATAGAATGTTTTAGTTGGTAATAAAGCTGAACCAATTTTGATGATAAAATTGTGGAATTAATGTTCTTAAATGACAGAGATATTTGATTATCTATCTTGGATGCAATTGCACACATAAAATAAGAACTTAATTTAAACCAGTCTTCATTTCTTATTAATTGAACCTGTAAAGACAGCAATGAGATCAAACCCAATCCACAGCTGAGCAATAACTCATATACAAGCATTTAACTACTTCAAATCAAACATCCTTTTGTTGAAAACTTGATTTTGGATTTGAAAGATCAGAGCTCTCTAGGGAAACCGGGACAACATTAATATTAAAGAGTGACCATTTATTTGAGAGAAAAACTAAAAATCATTAAATGGGTTTTCAAAGCATGAAGGATGTACAATATTTTTTTTGTTCTAAGAAAAGTGGGAGTGTGATTATTGAATGAAGTCATAGAACATATCTAAAAATACTCAAACTCATTCTGGGGATAGAAAAGGCATCAGCTTGCAAACTACAAGGCCCCCCACTAGGTGGCAGCACTGAGCTCTGCCTCGACAAAGGGGACTTTGCACTGGGAAAAGGTGCTGCTGTCATACAGAATGGAATGTCTCAGTCACTCTATGCAGTCTGATTAGGGAGCTCCTGCTTTCAAGAGGCCCAAGTGCAGTCCTTGGTATTTGAAAACCTAAACCAAGTTTCTGGAGTCACCCACGTACTGACACAGTAAAACTTGAAGACAAGGAATGTACCAGGGTTATGAACTTTCAGGAATGGCAATCTGGGTGGAATGGTTTTCAAAGAAATATAATGCAGGCCAGGAACGTAATTTCTATAATGCCACATCTGTCTCCCAGAATAGAAATAAAAGTTGAAAAAGCTAAAGGCTCATTTTTATAATCGTATTATTCTTTCTAACAATTTACAGATCTACATGGCAGTCTTAGTTTAGTACTTCAGACTTCTCAGTCCAGTACTTTTCCCTTCTTTTTCATATTGCTGGCGTTGTTTGAAGCTGGCAATTTCCAGTGTCAGAAAACATTCAGATCGGCGTATAAAACGGGAGGGAAAAAAAGGGACAAAATAAGTCATGAAAACACAGAAATAATGAAGAGGAAAAAGGAAAAGTGAAAGGCTACTTTCTGGTAGTCTCCTCCTTCTTAATTGTTTAAACAGGTGATAATCCCACCTGATCCCAGAGAGCCCCAGTCCATCGGGTTGTTCGGCTGATAACCCGCACCATGTAACAATGTGGAAACTGAGAATTTAGACACACGAGATGAACAGATGATCGAAATCAAGCTGAGAGTCCAGGGTGGAATAAGGACCAGAAGACACAGCAGGCCTCCAGGAGTGGAAACTCCTGGAGCTTTAAAAGAACACTATCTTCGAAAGAAGGCCATGAAGTGCTGAAATTCACAGTCACGAGAGTGCCTAGGTCTTCCTTACTGGTTGACAGCCAAATGCACTGAAACACATTACTGAACCCAAGGCAATGTGTTATTACTGTGGTAATATGAACCAAGGACATTTAGGTAGGTGGTAGAAACAAAATTGCTTGATTGCCTGATAGGTTTAAACTGTAACACCTGTGACATGAAATGAACCAATGTGCTTTTCCTAAACTTCCTGCACTCATGCTTCAAGATTAAACGCATGTGCAGTCGCTGCGCTGCCTAACATTCATTGCACCGTGTGGATGAGGACTGAGTAGTGGAGAACATCAGTGTGAGAGCACACGTCAGCTGCAGACTCAGCCGTCCTGCTGCTGAATTGAATCCAAGGAGTGCAAGCAGGCGAGGAAGAGCTCATGATCAGGGAAGAAGCAAAAAGACAGAAGCCCTGGTACCCCGGGACAGAACAGGTTCTGAGCAGTTTTCCAAAAACTCCAATTCACATGCCTTCATGCACACTGATGTCGCGCACAGTGCACGTTTAAGGAACGCAAGCCCTGAATATGCCATTCGAGACATATAGCACGTGTCTTTATCAGATGACTGTCAAAATGTAAAGAACTTTCATCCTGAATAAAGTAAGGCATAAAAACTCAAACATACTGCATTGCATTAATGAATTGGACAAAATTTGGGCGACCAACCTCCAGGATATAGGAAAATAAATATTTTGAAACCCGTGTGTGACAATTAAGATAGATGGCAGTTCAGATCTCCTTAATTGGCAGATATTAAATGCAGTAATATCAAAATGCATGTTCACTGAAGCTGCACTAGCTTTTGTAATGCCTTTTCAGATCCATATAATTGTACATATTATCAAAACAATGAATTAATATATACAACAAAACAGAGAAACTTTGTTTGGAATTTATATGGCTCAGTGAGTCAGTTGATCAAATCTTGCCAATTGCTCCAGTTACTTATCTGATTGCAATGTAAAAAAAAAAGAAAAACTGAAGGACAATAATCGTATTCAGAAGATGGGTTCTTTCTGTCAGTTATGATAAGAAAAAGGGTCAAAAACAGTCCAAACTCTTTGGCGTTTTAGGTAACAGTGGCTGTAGTTAGAGGAAAATAACACTGTGACATACTGCGTAAGTACTGAACTTTTTAAGAAGGTCCAGGCTGAGGTGTTTGCACAATGGCAAGCTGTTAAACTTGGAAGGAAGCCAAAGAAAGCAAGATTTTTTTGGCCAGCATGGGTGGAGAGGTGGATTTCATTCAAGTAAGCATGTTTTTGGATTCTGCACATCTGAGTTGAATTACTATGCAAACAGTTTACGGGCAAAGAATTCATGACAAAATGAACAATCCGTACAGCATTGTTTTTCTGTCCGGGGTGCCCTAGTGCTGGTGGGGAGGGGGGCAAGTTAGGATCTGATTGGAGAAAGAACTCAGCATTGCTCAACTCCCCCCTCCCCAGAAAAATGGCATCTGTGGTATGCATGCCGAAGAAATCCGAGCCTTGTTTGTCAATCCCAACAGGAACTGGATTTCGAAGTGATGTGCTTCCTGCAAGCCGGTTAGTTTTTTTCCCACTCAAGTTTTTACAGGGCAGATTCATCAGCTTCATGTCTGTGACAAGGGCTTCCTGTACTGTAGCAGCACATTCAGTAGGTAATGCCTATGATAACAACCAGACATGTCACATCTAATGCAAGACAGACATTCCCACTAAGTTTTGAGAAGGAATTTAAAATTTCCTTAGGTGCAAACAAAACAGGGCAGCACATGTTTCTGAAATTAATATATGGTGTCTGGAAATAAGTGTTGAGCTTTTTACAATACTTTTTATTCTGTATTTAACAGACGTCATGGCAGTTGTGCTCAAACTGATCTTCCCTTTTTGTGTGTTTCAGATCCAAACCATAGGGGAAGGCTCTTAATTTAAGCCTTGTGAACTTTGCATTTCTCAGTGCATTTCTGTTAGTGCCAGCCCTCTGACACCTCACCTGAAAATGTGTTTTCTCTGAAAACTAACACTTCACAGTGAACTGCAGGCTGCTCTATGTAAAGACTTTTTTTCTCTCAGTTTCCCATTTCAGACAAAAATACATTTAAGCTCATCTAGACAAATGACTAAATCTTATTTTTTTCCACAAAAACAAACCTCTCTCTCTTCACTTAACCAGGGAAACACTTCAAATTTACTCCTGTTGTGTGTGTGCTGATATCTCCATACCTCAGATTCTGGAGGGAATGTTTCTGCTTCCGTGTGGATAATTGCTGGTGGATAGCTTAAAAAAGCTTCAAATGATATGCAAAATGTTTTGCAATTTGCCCTAAACTATTGCTTTAAAGCAGCTTCTCCTTGTAGCATTAAACAATAAAAGGATACAAAATACCATTAAATATAGAATATTTAGCTATTGCCATTTTATTTGATAAACAAATGTAGCGCCGCCCAAATAATTGATTTAGACTCTACCCATAACTAGGCTCTAAAACCCAGCCATGACCTCACCATGTTCTACAGTCAGAAATTACAATGATCTAACCTAAAGATAATTCATGAACATATTCCCTCGATAATGAATACATTATCTAATCATTGCTAAAACATTGCTGAGGTTTTTGAGGTCAAATATTCACAACATGACTCAAGTCATAATCAGCAGTGCTCTGCAGTTCCTTTTTAATGATTAACACTGAACAGGGGAAGGTGCTTAGACACCTGCGAGTGCCTTGGGAGGGCTCTGTGCCTTTGCTTAGGATAAATAATCGTTTACAGCAACAGATTAATGCCTTCACAAATCAGAACAGCATGGCGTTTATTTGCATCGGCTCTATCATTTCCTTTTTCCTGGCCAGATCATTAAGAGATTTTGATTTACAACAGTGATCTAGGAAAAAAGGCTTGCTGGCTCAGCTACTTGGTCATTCACAACGTGTGTCATCTGTGTGGTTGCTAAACAAAATCAAGCACCAGAGTTCACAAACCTGCAAGGCAATGTTGTATAAACAAGTGAGCCAGGAGGTTAAATGGTAGGAACATGCATTCATGCAATAAGTGTGTGCGTTCACAGTAACTCATCCAACATGCTGCAGAGGAACTAATGACCATTTCCAAGATATTTAACTTTAGTAACTTGTCTTATTTTTCCTTTCGGTCCTTTATGACCCCTGTCCAAAAACAGGAAATTGCACTTTCAAAGGTCACCCTCAGCTCCCCATAAAATAACACCTACCCAAACCGGCTACTGCCCAGTTTCCAGCCACTGTCCACCAACCTCTTATACAGCCACAGAGGGGCTAAGCAAGTCTGAAGACACAGGACTCTCAGAATGAGCCACCGCAAGTCCTGGGGCTCTGTTTGTGGGAGTCTGGAACAAGCTACCCAGCCATGCTCTTTCAAGTAAAGGCTGGATGAGATTCTACGATCATTCAGCTACCAAATACCAAAAAGGCTAAATGCTACAAAACGGCCTCCTTGTCTGTAACCGTTATGTCTGTACGGAGTGTAATACACCCTTGTAAGACTTCACTTTTTTCTGGACAATGAGCTGATGTTTAAGCCACAACTAGAGACCCACATCAAAATGCCCCCTGCTTGTGTACTATGGTACATTTAGAACTCAGACTTTGTTACATGTGTTTGTTACATTTTCTGAAAGCATCCAAACTGAAAAATCCCAACATGCAAATAACCAAAATTCATTCTGCTCTTCAAGAAGTACACCAGGCTGAACACAATGTGTGCTTTTAAATCCTCTGATCACTAACTGTAACATGAGAAAAATGCACTTTCATATAGACTCTCCACCCATGCTTTTAAGAAGTATATCTTATAATTTAAGATATCATATTATTTCTGCTATCACCAAGGGGAACACCGAGATAATGTCTGAATTAACCCGCTATTGTACAGTATAACGTACAGATAAATTAATCTAGATTTATCTGGGGATCTTTGTACAATCCATCCGTTATATACAACAGATGCGCATAAGAATGAAGAAACGGAAAGTCATAATGCGTACGTAATGCATAAACTTTTCATAATGCGTGAAATAATTAAAGATAAGGTCACAACCCTAAGATGCCCCCGCAACTGATTTTTTTAACCACAGCTGCTTGGACGTAGGCATGACAAGACACGACAGCAGCACATCTGCACATAAAGATGCAAAGGGCCAAAAAAATCGAATTGAAAAAAATTCAGACTCTGCCCTTTTTCTCACTCGTGCTAAAAATACTCCACGTGATGTCACCCTAAAAAAACTCCCGAGCAGGAGAAAGAAGTGTGGGTTGCCAAGACCACATAGTTTATTTGTTGAGGAGAATAACCTGGCAGGCGGC
Source organism: Atractosteus spatula (assembly GCF_055471065.1). Lineage (NCBI taxonomy): Eukaryota > Metazoa > Chordata > Actinopteri > Semionotiformes > Lepisosteidae > Atractosteus > Atractosteus spatula. The sequence goes on from NC_142707.1 coordinate 6,750,001, forward strand.
AGTGAGATCCTGTAGTCACGCTCATTTATTCTGGCCGGTTTCCCAAGATGCAATGTCGCACCCCCCTCCCCAACTCTCACACCCACAGGCCCCTCCTGACTACAGCTGAGACAACTCAGATGGGACCCCTTTTGCTTAATCCGAACGCATCACTGTAACTGATGTCACTCGGGATACCTATTCTACAGGGGAGAGTTCTGTAACTTGGTGAGGAAATCTCCCATCGCACTCTAACTCAAGCTGACAGGCAGAACGGTGTGCCTGATCTAGGGTGATCTGGATGGGTCAAGAATCCCGGGAGCCTGCAGAGGAACTATAAAGGATAAGGCAGATTCTGTTCCCATATTTCCTAAGGCACTTCTTTTATTTGGCATGTACAGATGCAGAGCACTTCCTGTCAGTGTGCTGACAACCTCATCGACATGGAGGGTCCTAGCACTGTTTTTTCCCCCCAAATCAAACGCTTCAGGGTGCGAATGTTCTCTAAAGCAATGCTCCAAATTGGGATCAAACCGCCCAGACAGGGATGAATGGACCCTAGAAGACACTGTGACCCTCCAGGACTCAGTTGGCTGCCTGGGGTTAGTGCAGCAGACAGCTCTCAGTTACGAAGCAGGCTGATCAATCAATGCAATGAAAACAAGCATTCTTCAACTCTCTGAGTTGAGTGACAAACAATGTGGAGCTCCCAAACTGAATGGATAAAGATGGGGGTGGCATATTTCCCCATGATACACCCCTCACAGAAGACCAGACTGTAAAAAGGACAGAAAAACGGCTTGAGCATTTGTATTTTTGTTTTCAAAACCTGATTTAGTCAACTGGGTTTGTTAATCAATTAACAAGTACAGCAAACTGATTTTTACAAGTAACTCAATCCACAAGAAGAAACCTGTCCAGTTTACCTTTTTAACATAATGCAGTCTGATCATGCTTACTATGTCTATTGCTTATGAAAGAAAACTCCGATTGCAGAATCACAAATCGTGCTTGGGCAACCTGAAGAAGCATTGGCTCTAAAATACAAAAACTGGTTAAAATGGTCCCAATTTAGACTGTGGCGCAAATATCACAGAATTGATTTACACAGATCCAAGACACTTTACTAAAAAAAAAGGCCTCCAGCTCTACAAATATTGCATGATTTTTTAAGTAGCTCCCCTAGAAAAACCTCTTCCAAATCTGCCGGTTCACAAAGGAACTGCCACTATTGTGGCCTGCAAAGAAAAAAAAAATTGGTTGATAAAACTCAAAATCCAAGTGTGCTAATGGGGGTCAAATGATCCAGCCTGAAGTTTGTGTCTGGCCTGTTCCGAGGGTGTTTGAAAAACACTGCGAAGCTCGAGAAAGACATACAGGACAGATGGTAGCAGCGGACTCTCTGTGAAACTGCACTGCTTTCTGATGGACTGACAAGAGAGAATCCCGCTCGCTCACTCTCCCACAATGCATCACCTGCCCCCACTCTGGCTTTGATGTATTATTCACGGCGCGGCAGCACCTAGGCTGCAGTTTTGAAACGAGGGGGCTGACAGCACCGACCCCCCCCCCAACCCAGTCCTCCAAGCAGTGCCAGCAGAATGCTAAACAAACCTGTCTCCTGAATAATTGAGCAGCTCGGACTGTGCCGGCTCCTACAATTAGCATACAGGCCTTCTGGATCCAATCTGCACAGGGACAGGACAGCCTTTCCTAGACTTTTGACAGCCTGTCCCATTTTCACAAACTACAAATAAAAAGAACCTAGAGAAACGGCCACTTCATAAGGGCCACGGACGTCTTGTGTGAGAAGCGATCTGGAAAACACAGCTCTGCTACTTGCCTTTTTCAAATGGCTTGTTTGATAGTCAGGTTAATTCACCTAAGAACATGCTAAACCCTTATCTACAGAGAATCACTATACTACCAAGAGACGGTATTTACCAATTCATTTTATACTGCCTTTCCAAAAGCTTTCCACGCTAAGCAACCAGCCTAAAAAATAGGTGATGAATTAAGAATAATGATCTCAATAAAAGATTTGTACAGTTCTGCTAGTGATCCCAGGTTTACAATCATTTTAATTAACAGGGGTGGAAAAAGACCCGGGATCAGTGCCTAGTAAAATACCATTTTTATACTGTTTTTCACAGCAAATATTTACTGTAGCTGTGCAATCAGAGCATTAACAGAAGCAACTGAAAAAGTATGACAGTATTACATATTGTGATGTGTAATGAATCCAGATTATTAGAGGGGTATGTGAGAACAGCAGCTGTTCCATTCAGAAGTCCACCTCCCGCAGTTTGAAACATGGGGCACATCCTACCACTGAGCCCCCCCAAAACTGTAATCCATGTGCCACAGTGACTCACTCCCCCCAGTCTCACAGCTCTAATTACTGGAGCAGGGCTGAAAATGGGGGTTGTGTTCAGCCCCTGTATGTGCTCAGCCAGACCAGGCCTCTTGTTTTCTCTATAAATTCCACAGTCTCTGCAGGGAAGCGCCGGGAGGGAGGTGGGTAATTAGAAAATCAGACGGGTGGCAGGCAGGGGAACTTGGCCTGTCCCAGCCATCTCAGATTACTGAGCGCACTCTGGCCTGACACAATGCTGCACAGATCTGAACCCCATTCCCAGCCTGGTCACTCAGTCACTCCTGCCTCAACACAATGCCTGCTTTAGCGGTGTGTACCTGCCATGCCCAACACTCACTCTTCTGTCACATGACAGACTCTAGGGAAATGAGATGGATTTTATTTAGTCTAGCTGAGATGTGATACACTTATAAAGTGCTTTTCTGGTCACACTCAAAGTGCTTTACAGGTAAAGGGGACTCCTCCCCATCACCACCAATGTGCAGCCCCACCTGGATGATGCATCAGCAGCCAAAGTGCACCAGTACGCTCATCACATACCAGCTATCAGTGAGGAAGAGAACAGAGTGATAAAGCCAATTTATAGATGGGGATTGTTAAAAGGCAATGAAAAGTCTTCTAATATGGGATTTTGCATGACCATGGAGAGACAGGACCTATTTTACATCTTATCTGAAGGACAGTGCCATTTTTACAGTACAGTGTCCCCGTCACTATACTGGGGCATTAGGACCCACACAGACCGCAGGGTGAGTGCCCCCTACTGGCCCCACTAACACCTCTTCCAGCAACCTTAGCTCTCCCAGGAGGTCTCCCAACCAGGTACTGGCCAAGCTCACACCTGCTGAGCTTCAGTGGGTTGAAAATTGTGAGCTGCAGGATGATAAGCAACCTTGGGTCATCCAGTCCACAGGTAAGAGGACTCTGATTTTTCCCAATACGTTTACTCAATTGAACCTCAATTGCTTTATTCACCTTGGTGCTGTTAAGTTTTGGTCAGTCCCAATGAAGAAAAGACTAAAGAAACAAACACTCGAATAGCCAAGGCTGCTTAACTCGGATCTTCCTAGATGTTACATCAAGGAGAAATCTTGTACTGTCCACATGCTTTATATGCTTTTAAGGCTAACCTCCTCAGGCCTGGTGCCCTGCTGTCTCAATATCGGCCTCTGCCAATTTCATTTCCAATACTCCTCCCCACCCTTCTCCCAAAACCTCAAGCGAGTCCAGAAATGTGTCTCTTTTACCCTTTCCTCATGTGTGTGGACCAGTGATGGAAAACAGCCTCCCCTGTTCTCTTAACAGGAAGGTAAGCGATACGAACAGCGCATCCCCTCAGCGGAGACAAGCCAGGCAAAGGTTAAGCAAATCAAGAAAGTCTTCAATGGCCCATTCATTCCCCCTAATTCAATTGCAGTTACCCAGCTCCTTCCAAATTTGCTGTTCTTCCATATTGCGGGTGCATGTCTTTCATAATGGTGTGTATTAAGAAAATACAATAAAAAACAGCTTGCCAGCCTAATTTCGTAAGAGACTTGAGGACTTGTTTGCAGAGAGAAATGCAGTGTGGAGGGGAGGCGGGTCAGAGAGAGGTCAGCACTTATTGGAAGAAAATGTATTTGAAAGCAGAGGATGGGGTAGCTCATGGAACTGCTTTGGAATCCCAGAGGAAAACATTTTGTGCCACTGAAAACAACAAGCTGGTCTAGACTATCCTTTGGCACTCTTTACTTAATCAACAGCATTAACAAATATACAAATTAGGTCCACAAATATCAACTATGCAAATCATTGTCAAGCACCATTTATCACAACTGTGGGTTGAGCAACAAAAGGTGTGTAAATACCTATACTTGCAACAGACAGTTTTGCAACTGGAAATTGACAGAGTTCCCTCCTCATGGCAGCAAAGTCCAAACTTATTCGTGCTCTGCAGCCAGGAGTGATGAAGTTGTGTGACCATGAGATTAATAAGAACATCTGCAATGTACAACGTTTAGGCAATTCCTTGTGTGCATTTGATCATATTATAACAAAAGCATACTTTCCAGTGCAGTGATGACCACGAGTAAAGGTACACAAACTTTAAATTTCAGTGGTGAAGTTATCTTGATGAAGAAATTATTTGGTTGCATATTGCGTTGAGGGAATAACTCAGTGGTGTGCAGACTTCATGCAGTTTACCAGACTCCTTGTGTAATTACTGAGATGCCTTGCCAAGCCACTGCTGCAGCCACTTTGAGTTCTTGCCTATTCTGGGACCATTCCGACTTCAATTTGTTCTACAGCATGTAAACTGCTTGCTCAATTGGACTTAATTCTGGAGATTGGCTTGGCCGGTCTCAAGATTTTCCACTTTTTTTCTCCTGGTGAACTGCCTGGTTGCACTGGCTGTTTGGTGGAGCATGACAAGCATGGAAGCATTTCTTTGCACATAAGCAGACAAATGGTTTCTGGAAACTGCAGGATGCTTCTGCTGCCACCGTCATTAGTTACATCACCAACACATCAAGTGAGGCAGCCTCCAAGGCCTGTATACCAGGGCCATGACATGACCCTCACCGGTCATCCCAGAGGTGATGGTGTTCTTTGGAGCATCTGCAGTTGTTTTATTTACCACAACTTAACCCTAACGTTACAGTGGCAAAGGTTTATCTTGAGATAAGCTGTCCACTATATTTTTCTACGAAAACTCTCCTGGCTCATCTTTTTAGTTCTGAGCAACATCTAATCTGGCTCTTCTGTGCTCGGGCTAATGAGAGGTTCACCTCTTGCAGTGTAGCTAACTGTGGATTTTGATACCATCACCCTTACACTTGTTGGTCATTTCATTGACAGTTAGTTTGTGATTTTCCTTGACAGCTCTGATAAATTTGCAAGGGTTTTTCTTGGCTGCCCCAAGAAATTGGTAAATGTATAAATAACTGGCTGGTAAATATACCTTTGGCTTCTTTCTTCAGAATATTCCATATTAGTTGAGTTCCAAACCTGTTGACCCGATTACTGCGCTGTGGTCCTTCCTGTTATCTTTAACGGAAATGTATTTGGTTTTCATTCTGATTTTTGACTACGGACTGCAAACACTGAAGTCAAAACTAGACAGGTTGATGGGATATTCAGAGCTCACTTAAGAGCAATTGTCCATATTTCTCCTTTAAAACAAAATCAGTTTAATACCAGTAATTTGTTTAATTGACCCAGATGATTAGATGATTAAAAATAAAACACTTAGGAGTTAAAATTATAATGTTTTAAGCATTCATAGTAAATTAATAATCCTTAGCCAACTGATCCTTCTCTATCCTTCATGACACTGAACCAATTATTTCCTCTCTGCTTGTAGAATCTTCAAGCTGATCCTGCACTTGGACAAACACCTTAACTGGTTGAACTCAGGCTGCACCTATACAGAAGTACCGCAGCCTCACAAGTCAGACTGGTAGACCTCAAGAGATGTAAACACCTTGAGATCAGAGACCATCAGAGAGTGCCTGATCTTCTGGAAGATAGAGCTGTGAGCTGAAATATCAGGGTCCTTAGTAACTTTCATTGTTAATTTTCATATTCACTAATTGGCACTACAGAGCTTCCCTTTATGATACATGAGTTCTGATTTATTGGATTTTTAGATTTTATACATTGCAGAAAATTAGGTTTGCTTGGGAATCTGGATTAACAGTTTTAAAATTGCTGATTGTTAGTTTACTATTTTTTAATTGAATTTATGGTTTTGCATTACAGAAAGAAAACATTAAATGAATTATAAAACGAACTGCAACAAGCAGAAAGTGGACAAGAAAACCACTAATGCTATAAAGGCTTGCCTGCAGTTAGTCTCCTATTCTTCTATGAAAATTAAGTTTTCCGGAATGATTTAATAAAATCAACTAGGCCTGGTTATCACTCCCCCTAACAGACACACTTTAACAGTTAAAACCTTTGAGAATGATTGGAGAGCTTGTCATATTCAATTCAAGTTTTACTGGGTATAGCACCCTTTACCACAGACTGTCATGGAGCACTTTCACCAGTCAAGTCAAAGGACTTCCGTCGGTCCCCTTTGCTGAAAAGGCAAATGAGGCAAAGAAACAGAACAGCAGGAGCCCACAAGAGCAGATGGAGAATGATATACTCACTAAGTGTCCTGGGGTAGGAGATCGGGAGTCTTTAAGGCCCGCTGTGCCCGGAACATCAAGGAGGGGCCATTTCATTTGCAGGTACTGTGGGATGAGGAATGGAATGAACAACTCAAAAAAACAGCGAAAGAAAGCAGCAAAAAGCAAACATAAAATGTGAAAATGACAACTCCAGCATTGTACAGAATGTACTGGCTCGCTGTGAAGCCAGCAGGGGGTTATCAAAATTCTGCTTCTTACTTTTAAGGCCTTAAGTGATCTTAATCGCCAATTATCTGCAGGATTTACTGCACAAGTACATCCTTGTTCGCAGTTTAAGATCTACTAATGCCAGGCTTCTTACACCACCGAAAACAAGGCCTCGTTCTGCGGGGGACAACTTTCTGCAGTGCTGCCTCATGATGCTGCACACAACCATCAGGAGAAGACCGAGATTTTCCAATCTCATTTATAACCACCTCAATAATTTTCATCTTTTGGATCTGTGCTAACAGTGTTTATAATTTAACTGCAATACACTGCATTTGCCTTTGTCTTGTACGATGCTTTAACTTAAACAAAAGCACATTGGAAATTAACCATGTTAGAACTGAAGAATCCAAATCTAATTTTTGCGTTTGCTGATTCTTCTTCAGCACTGAGGAAAAGAGCAAGATCTAAGCAGAGGCCGATTTCGTGCAGCAACACATAGAGCAAAATTAACATTATGACTGCGAAGTCTTTATCAGGTCTGCTCCCCTGCCGATGCAGCTCCCCTCTCAGGTGTTACTTAGCAACTCCTTTAAAAGACAAATACTCTACTTTGTTTTTCTTTTCAATACAGCATTCTTTTTTGCACTGTAAAGCTCCTTACAAGGTAAAAAGCAGAAGTAAATTCTATCTATTAAGAGTCCGATGGCATGTGTGCAGGTCAGAACAGGGGACCAGAAGCAAACAGCGACTTCACTAGAGGCATTGCACTGAAAGGAGCTCGCGAAGGTCAGTTTTGATTTCCCACTCCATTAAAATAACACAACAACTGCCAGGAGATGGGACCAAACAGCACCAACTGAATACAAACTGAATGACAGCCTAATCCACTCAACAGCAGGGAAAACAAAGCATTCTGGGGCAGTACAGCCTGCCCGGCATGCTGCATCAGACTGGGGATGTCTACTGAGCGCAAGCAAACGGCTAGATCTTGAGCCTTGTCTTGATGATGGCTGTTCTGAGCTTGGTACAGGGCAGAGCTTACAAGTCACCAAATCAGGTTACATGTGCAAAGAAATCAGCTAATGTAAAGCGGTTGGTGAATCAGAAATATTCTACAGGAGCGAACTCAGCTCGGCAACAGACCAGCATTCTACAGGCTGATCTGAACCAGCACGTTAAGAAACGGCCACACCAGCGCTGAGAGCCTTTCTTCCCGTCTTGCTCTTGTCTCCATGCCAGCCAAGCACTTCGCTCCAACCGGCCTTGGCTACTTTGCACAGAGTTTGTAGATTCTCACACAGAAGACAGCGTCCACATGCAGTGAGCATTTAACCTAAACATGGCGCCTAGCCCAAATATTGATTGAAAACGAACACGGAAGGATTTGTCTTTTAAGAAGCGGATATGATTTTTAACCAAACCACTACCGATTTCAAAGTTGTTTCCCCACATTTTAAAGGTGGTGGTGGGAGGGGGATCTTTGATGCTAACCAACAGTAAGGGTTATACAGGAAAGGAAAATAAGGGGGGCAGACCAAAAGCAAAGAGAAGGGGGGGGGGGGGGGGAGAGAGCTCTCAAACCAATATCTCAGCATGCAATACTTCTACTATAAAATTTTATGTCGGGAGGAAAAAAAAGCAGATACGCAATAGAGAGGCATTTTTGCTATGAACAACTGCTAAAGCTTTAACTTTAAAAACGCCTCCCCAAACAGCCCCAGCCACCTGTAAAGGAATGTTATGGAATCTCTGAGAGGGCCGGGGAATCGCTGTCAGTGAGGAATGAGCCTTTGGGAGAGTGGGAATGGTGTGTGAATTCTCCGGAATAGTGGGGACTGTGAAATCAGGGATTGTCAGGGAATGTGGCAATGGGGGAGCACAGCTGTGTGATCCCATCGCAGAGACGAGGATGAGTGTGTGTGTGTGTGTTGGGGGGGGGGGAGGGGGTAACAGCTGGAAGGAAGTCCCAACAAGCTCTGGGAGGAAGAGAAGGAGAAGTGGGTGGGGGAGGGCTGCTTAAACCAATGGTACCCTGGTGAATTAGCGTGGCCTTTTGACCTAAAACAAACAAATCTGCTTTCTTCAAAACTTTTTTTTTTAGCATAGAAGTTACTTCCATGGCCATTTCAATGGTGTTTTTTTTTCCCCAAATTTGTCATTCTCTGGAGTTTTTAACCATTAGGTCATTATTCTTAGCTTCCGCCTGCATAAAATCACAGAGCAGGGTTCTTGTTGCGCATTGCTGTATTCTCTTATCTGTGACACCCATTGCTGGGAGTTGGTCGTCTGCTTGGCATTATCAGCTTAACCTGCCATGTCATAGGTTATCACTGGAAAAACTTGTACAGAACTAAAATGAAAATAAATCAGTTATAAACTTATATACAATGCGCAATGAAAGAATTCCTTGAAAGTTTTCCATCTTAAAGCTTGCAAGGCCATCACATGCTCTTCCAGTCACCTAGAGTATTTTAAATATGCATCAGATATGACCAGAACAAATGATTACATACCTTGAAATTCTATCCTGTATATCAAGAACGGGCAACCTTGATTCTTCAATTGCATACCATTGGGCTTTGTTCTGCTCAATCCTTAAGAGTCAAGAAATTAAAAGAAACCCCAGTGAATGGAAGAGCCAAGGTTGCCCAGATACCTAATGGTCAGATTTGCTCAGATGGGATTTTTGCCCAGTTTTGATTATTTTATGGGTTACAAATCAAGAACTGAAAAGAAAAAACTACACTGTGGAGCAGGAAGACCACATGCTCTGGCTCAGGTGTGCTCATGTTAAGTGCTGGGGTCAGCAAGTAATGGCTTCCACCTGCAGACAGCCGCATTGCTGTCTCTCATTAGGCGCACGGGCCACAGAGAGGGAAATTGTCTGTGACATTAGAGGGCCAGTGTACTCGGCTCTTAAATTCCGCTGCCTTGCCCCCTGCTGTTCTGTGGCTGATGTCATTTCCTGCTCCACGGCACTTTCGCCTGGTGCTGTGGGGCCAAATCCAAGAGGCCCACAATTCCCCCCACTGGCGTGACGTTAAAACACTGGCAACCTGAATGTAGCTCACCAGCTGATCCATTAGACTTGCTCACTGACTCTAAACGACATCACATCTCCTAAAGGCACCTATTTACGTGTTTTGGGAATGCCCTGTGATCAAGTGCATTTGGCTTTTTAGAGTTTAGCACCATTTTCCCTGATCAAACTGGAGTGAGCATGCCAATGAGCCTTAAGACTGCTCCTACTTGCTGACTCTGTGCTGTCAATTTCCAAAGACGACGTCTTTTGCTGGCAGGTTTCAATGCAAACAACAAAAAAGTCTATTTTGCGGGGCAGGGTGGAGGCTGAGATACCTCTGAGTCATACTTGGTTGCATTCATTTACCAAAATTGCATGTGCAGAAAAGTATAGCTCAACTGCATTGTGCTAGTGTAAAAACTCGCCTGTACAGGGGCATTTTTATTTAAAAAATGTAAATTGAAAATCATTTTTAAATGGTTAGAAAGCCCCCTGTTCTTTGTTTTTTTACCTTTTGCCCCCCTTACATACCGCTTTTCAGTCTTTTTCGCTATTAATTACACTGCATAGCCTGTTATTTCTCCTGCACGATTTCATGCACAGTCACAGTCTTATAATTACTCGCATTTATACAGACCTTATATCCCCAAGGATCTCGGAGCACTTAACCTATGGTCACCATCAACATCCATCCATTTTCTTACTACCTCTTCCCATTCAGGATTGCGAGGGAGTCAGAACCTATCCCAGTAAGGCAGGAAACAGCCCAGGACAGGAAGCCAGACAATCGCAGGGCACCCAACAACACGGGCTGGCTATATAATTCGCACCCAGCACACATTTTTAAATGTACCGGTAAAGTTCTAGAACGGTCATCCACTAAACTTAAATCATGAAAGTTTATTAAAAACCATATGCTGTTTATAAAATAAAAATAACATTTCCAAGTCTGAAGAGTTGACGATCCTCATTTCTGCAGCATGAGATCTGCTCTGCAAGAGTAAGATCTATATCTGTTCAATCTTTTACGTTCTAAAAGGCCGATTGAATGATTTGTTGAATGGTAACGTCGTTAATCCTGAGCTGTAGAACAGCAGTCCACAAGGAGCTGCAGGCTCATCTGGCTTTTCTGAGTCGGAGGAACAGGCTCACCTGCAAACGCCACCATTAGACATGAGGAAAAGGTGCTTTTCTGCTAAAGTAGAGGACTGAACATATGGTCCACCATCCCAAGTCATGTAAAGAATTTGTCCTGAAAAACCTGTATTAAGATTTCAATGTTTGGGCCCAAAAAGAAAATATCAAGAAAATAAGTCAAGCCACAAAACAGGTTGGGCAATCTCGGTGTTGGGCATAACGGTGTACATTAGCCTTGTAATTTACACAAACATGTTAACAAATTTTCATTGACTAAAAACTTAAAAATCTGAAACTCGATAACCAAACTGTTAAAAATGTGCTCTTAAAGCGTTAAAAAAAAATTCTTCATGGGGAGAGGGGTTGAGGTGGGGGGGGGGGGGGGTCAAAGCATCATTCATCACTGAGTTTGCTGCGAGGAAGGAAGTTTGGATAAGACTGTGGGTTAAAAATGGAAAAGACATTACAGCAGAAGAGAAAGGAAAAAAAAACTCAGGAACGAAACCGTCGGAGCAGAGCAAGCGTATTGTTTCTTGACAGCTGGGACGTAGCACTCCACTAGCACGGGAAAAGAACCCCCTCCACGCTGATTTTAGGGTGTGAATACCAGGGTTGAAGCCTTGCCTTCCAACTGGGGCTACATTATCCTCAGTCCCCAGGTTCTAATTACTAGGCCAATTCCATAGGCTTTCAGGCCTTGACTTCAACCATTAAATGCCATCGTCTTTCAGTCTCTCAGCTGCAACCATTAAGTCAAACTAATTCCCCTCTTGGTCCCTCAGCTCAAAATTACTAGGCCAATCACCCCCCACTCCAAGCTTCCACCCACCAAACTACCACAGCTAAAACCACCAGTCTTCCCTTCCAGCCTCTCCTGTCTATCCCGGCGTCTGTATGCCCCTATGCCCCTGGCACTCAGGGGTTTTAATTGCTACTATGCTACATGAATATCTCGGTAAAAACAATAGAATTGAAAACATCAATTCCACTCCCCCCCCCCCCAGCCTCCTGCTTCTCTTTTTAAACAGAACACATGGTGGGAGAGCCCAGCGACAGAGCCCAGCACGCTCGGCTGCAGGAGACTCGGAAGGATCGCAGCCAAAATAAACAGCCCCAGGGGCTGGAGAAAGGGGTTATGGGGGGGGGGGGGGGGGAGCTGTTGTATCGTATGTGAAAATCATAATGCTCGCAGCAGATGCTCGGCAATATGGGGCTCAGCGTTCGGATAAACACACTTATCTCCCATCCCAGGTCACCTCTTATCACCTTTGCCACCTGGAAATTGGGAACGGCTTGTTCCCCACCATAACCGGGTCCACTCACAGACCGGCTTCCTTTCAGGGACCCTGCATCTTAAACAAACCCACGAGAAATTCTTTCGGCTGTCCTCCTCTGCAGATGATCAAATAAATAGCAAGTGGAGGGCAACAGTTTACATCCTGGGAAAAGCGGCGCTCTCAACTTGTTTGAGCTTTCGGTGGTTGCCATTCCAGATACCAAAGACGTGGAGGTTACTCTATGATATAAGAGGAGGAGGTTACATTGGCCTTGGACTTGGATAATCCCTCTGAAATTCTCTTAATTCTGCCTATGGTTAAAAAAATCCAAACAACACAGGGTAGGGGAGGTTACATAAGGAAAAGGCGAGCTTAAGACAAAAAAAAAAGATTTAACTGCATTAAAACTAAGGCCGTCCTTCTGTCTAGTCAATCAGAAAGAAGAACTCATTCTTATTCAAATTTTGCTTTCTGGACCAGGCTGAAAAGGACAAATGAAAAACACAAAACATTACCTGGTGGTTATTTTTTTAATGCTGCAGCTGGAGATCAGCTTCTGGGCAGACAAACTGCACAGTAAAACTTGAATGAGATAAGACTACAGTAATTCATTGCAGGCGCGCTCAAAACGATGTAAAAAAGATCAAAAACAGGCCTGCATGGGTCACGGTGTTCTGAAAAAGAGCTCACTTCTACTCGCGATTCTCTCATCGCGCTGAGCTACAAGACCAATTATTTGCAACTCTGTGAGGGGAAACTTAAATACAGAGTTTCAGTCTGGACAACTCTGGAAATGGAGTGTGATTCGTTACCGATCACTTCATCACTCCCTGTCCTCTGGGGCTTCCAACACTTCATACAAACATCTGTAGAGCTCCACGACAAACTGGGGCACAGATGAGACGCAACAGGCAAAGTTTCCCAGAAGTTTTCCAAAAAGGAACGGAGCCATTCTGACAGAAAGAAATAAAGCACTTTGGTTTTAGACCACAGTGAACAAAACATATGTTCTGGAATGATCCGTGCCAGAATTTGGTTATAATTGTTTCATTTCTTTCAGAGGGGAAAAAAATACAGCCAAGCATCTTTGTCATCTTTGCAGAGTAGGCCCAGCAGACTGGCAGTGAACACTGGAGCATCTGAGCGGGACAGATGCTGAGATGTCACTTGTCAAAACTAAGTCAGCAACCAGGCCAAAGTGCTTTAAAACCCGAACACTTTGAGCTTTTTTAAAAATGGCACAGAATAAACTTTTCAGCTGCAAAATGAAAAAAATCATGTCTCTCCCACCAATCAAACGATGTGCAGAATTCACTTTTTCGGAATATGGGGAATGTTATTTTCTTTGTCGGAAAACAACCTGGCCCCCAAACCTCTCCTTTTTATTAATAAATAACATTTAAGACGCTCTTCAACTAGAAGACATCATTTGCTTAAATGTACACAATGACTTGCCCTATAATTTTATAAGCAATGAAGATACATTAGTCCCATCTTTTATTTAGACACAAATATTGTTTCAGACAAAATTGTGGTTTGGAAAGCCATCACAGTTACTTGGGTACATTTGCCCATTTGTAGGCTGTTTTAAACAGCAGAATTTTGCAAAAACATTATGCAAAACTCAGACAAGCTAAAAAACGGAAAAATCAGAATGCTACTGCATCATTACAATACTGTTAAATTCCCTATAACACAAATATCTCAGTGATGTGATTCTGATGTAACCCCTACCAGAACTCCCTTGATGGAGGGCCAGCTCATTTTTACTGGAATAGTCAAGTAAAGCAACATTCTCAGGAAAGAAAACACCAATGGAAAGCAATGATTTGTCCCTAAGTCCCACTGATTACCATACCTTGCAAAAACAAACTCTTTAGATCATTTAGTCCAAAATTTTAAGCAACGAAATCCGCAACAATTTCAGAGCCCGAAAGCAATTAAAAAGTTCTAATTAACAGGCGGCCAATGGAATTGAGGATTCAGTTAAGGCCTGAGGTAGGACATCTTGCCTTGAGGAATGCTCCCATGAGGTGAGGCCATGAGATAATGCCAATCACATATCACTGGGGTACCCCCACCTCCTCCATTGTTGTCTTACCACCCCCGTGCTATAACACACAGCCCACACAGCTTGTGTAAATGTTGGGGGTAGGGTCCATAATCCTCTCTACATATGAACAGCCACACAGGACAATGGGCTTTGGAACCTTTATAGGACAGGTCCCTGGTAGCCCTTCCATTGTCCTAGTCTTTCATCACCTATTATGCAGACAATTAACACCTCCTGTTTGACTTGCAGAGAAACAATTACCAGCTTTTCAGGGCCAAAACAATTACAATGGCCCCCCCACCCCTGCCTTCTCTCAGTCTTAATTCAAGCCCATTGTTTCCAGAGGACTGTGTACACCAGGGGTAATTGGCGACAATTCTTAGGCAAACGATACTGGTCATTGAGCCAATTAGCAATTAATTGGGATAGGAGGGGGCAGGAGGTGAGTACTCGGTGTTTGCAGACTGCAAACTCTTACATCCCTGCCAAGATAAAAAAAGGCATTTAAAAAAATCCTGTAAACAGCCACGTTGCATTGTAAAGAGCAAGAACATAAATAGGAGCTGAAGAAGTTTCACCGCAGGAACCAGTTTTTTAAAAAGCTCATTATTCTCAATCTTAATGTGGTGACATTTTGATGACAACTGATTCTTACTGAAAAAGGTTACGTATGCGAGTGACAGCCATGCTACTCTGAACTGACACAACAGTACAAACTTAAAATGATTATTCATTCAAGGGCAAACTCACTTGAAAGTCCTCGAGTGTTGAAGAGAATCATTTTGTGAAGGTAAAAAAGTCCATGTGTCAAGGGTATCCGCATGTTGTGATTTATTTCTTGGTTTAAAAGGACTGGAGAAATGGAGCTCTGAGTGAGTTGACTCAATGATTTGCAGTGTAACCCATTCCTATCAGGAATATAAGGTCTGTACTGCAATTCAGTTCACCTAAACCCAGAAATGCATGTCATTACCAGGACTTACTAATGCAACGGAATGTTTAGTTTTGCTTTTTCATTTGACTTGCCTTTCAAAAGCAACACTCATTCAAGGGCAGGGTTAAATCAGAGTTGTTGTTTATTCAAGGTAAACAAGTATTTTTCTGCCTTGAAATCTACTTTTGATTGCTCTCATTCAACAGCGTGTAAACAAATCCAAAAACAAAGCCCAAGCTGTATGTCCTTCTCGAACACTTCCAGACGTAGTGGAGATGGTTTAATGTGATTACTATGCCATAACACAATACAATGTGATGCTCAGAACACCACGACTAGGCAGCAATCTCCACTGGTTGACAAAAAAGGGTGTACAAGTATGGGTTTTAAAGGTTTACTGGCATACCGATTGACGAGCGCTTAAAACAAAATTCCTGTTGCTGCAATTCAGTCAGTGCCTTTAGTTTGGATATTTGTTCCACTCTAAAAGACAGCACCGCATGACAAACAGAAGTGCAACTTAGTTCAATAAAAAGATTAACAACATGCAGCAGTTCCAGCTAATTCTGGTGAAACTGGTGCGATCTGCAGTGCGATAACCAGGTCTTGAAGAAACACAGGAAGACCTGGATCCTGATCCTTTTAAGTATCTAATAATACTAAGAAAAACAGTTTACACATTGAGGATTATGTCTTTTACTTTTGCCACTTGAGCCATGGAATTCTTGCCGTGTACATATTAACATAGGGTCCACTGAAAGGCATAAGGCAATTAAATACTTCATAATAACTTACAACCATTTTCTTCCACTATGTTCCATTTACTACTTTGAATGTGTTTTTGAGGAATACGGGTCACTTTACTCAAGTTACAATCAGAAATCATCAATTACACAGTCCGAAAATGAATTAGGCATCTTTGTAACAGAATGCCTTACAAATTTGTCCATGCACATCTAATGAGCATGACAGCTATATTTATTGAGTGCCAACAGATGAAAACAGCTGTAATTCTGTCCTGAGGCATACCAAACTGCCAGACCAATTTTACCGCGCATCGCACACAAACTCATTCAGTCCGTCATGAATTAAGACTGATATATCCACCTTAAGAACAGGAATAGTGGAAAACCTGGATTCAATTTCACTTTTTCTTAGTAGAAAGGGTCAAGCGGGTGGCTTATTTTCTTATACGACGAGGCTCTGTAGTAATGGTTTACACATTTTCATTAGTAAATAAACTGATGGAGTTCAGCAACTGAGACAAAATTGCCCCTTGGCTGGCCTGGCTCCATTGTGACCTAGCAGTTTGCCCCGTACTCATATTCAGAGCCTTCAGTAACTAGGTCAAAGGTCAACTATCCAGTGTGCAGAGGTTTCCACGGAAACGTGGCCTATTTAGGCCAGACACACAGGCCTCTTCACAGGCTCTTGTACACAAAAGAGCTATTAGCGCAGAGAGGGAGAACGAGTGTATGGCAGGGAGAGGCAGAGTGAGGGAGGTCTGGAAAGGCTGTTTTTGGAAGCACGCTGTTCAAAACCCTTTCTAGGGCTCTCAAACAAAGGTTACGCACTCTGTAATTAACAGTCCATCTAAACCATGTTGTAGGACATAACATTTATTTGAGCTTGCCAACCTCTGGCCATACTGCAACAGATGTTTTCCAAGATGAACAGAGTTGACCTTAGGCTCGTCTTAGTACTCGTTGCAATCAATTGTTTATTAATTTTTTTCAGCCTGACAAATTGTACAATCTGAAACCCAGATACACAGAGGCTCAGAAAGCAATCCTTATTTTTCTCAAACATTTTCTCCATGAGAATCCATAACTTTCTTCAAGGCTCATAAATATTTCAGCAAATGCTAAAAACAGCCTTTGGAGAAACTTATGGGCACTGAAAACTTAAGTACAACTTGACAAGAGAGGCAGAGCAACAGACATCTTATTAAAGCATACTTAGGAAGTCCACACGTTACAACGACGAACTGAACTTTACTTTTCCTCTGTTGATTCTAGAAACAGCGTGGAAGTCAATGCAGAGGATGAAGAGTAACAAATATCAAGGTGGTTGGATTCACTAAAATAAAACACAAACTACTGTGGAAAAGTAAGCTAAAATCCTCTTTCAGAAACACTTAAGAACTGTGGCCTAATAGAAGCTCCCCATTTTCATGCTGATTGCTTTTTTGCATGTGTATTTCAAGGGCTGCTTTTTGCTCGTAATTTGAGTAAAAAGCTTGCTTTTGTGACAGCAGCTGTTTTTCTATGTTTTTTTTTTTATTTTGTGGGGAGGTAACACTTTGGCACACAAGGATTCAGAAACACGGCTGCTCCTGCAGACATTTGGAATCTTCTCGTTGCAGACTGGATATGCCTTTTTAACTAAACGCAGTGTTGCTGTAATCCTGTCTCATTTAACTCCTGGGATCCTAAATTTCAATGAACTGTGAGTGAAAAAAAAAGCACTGTAAAGGCTCGCTGGGACAAACGTTAAGAATAAGTGAGCTATTGTACTATGGAAGACAACAGCAGGTCATATAAAATCGTACGTATAATTAGAACCACAAGAAAATAATCAGGCTTCTGGCAAAGATTCGGCTTTCTCATATGGAGAGAGCAGCCACATCGCTAAACTCAATTATGAGTCAGTTATGTGGTTTCTGTACCTGGAATTGTGTTACAATTCCGACAGTAAAGCA
Organism: Atractosteus spatula; assembly: GCF_055471065.1. Lineage (NCBI taxonomy): Eukaryota > Metazoa > Chordata > Actinopteri > Semionotiformes > Lepisosteidae > Atractosteus > Atractosteus spatula. Next base: position 6,767,809 of record NC_142707.1, read on the forward strand.
CAGGGTAAGGTTTGTAGAGTTTACAATGCTGTCCTAAGTCAACCTCATTTTCTCCCCAAACAAAATTGCTTTTATTTTTTTTTAAAAAGGAAGGTAGGAGTGGCTTGCTCCCACTTAATAATAAGTTATGCATCCAGATCTGAGAGTACAGATTTCAGCTTGGATACTTCCCTCCTATTATATTCACAGCCATCAAGCCCAAAACCTCTTTAGTCATTAAAACCCAGAGGAAGTGGTTACTTGTGAAATAGTTTCTCGATGTTTTTTCCACAAAGTTCAAAACAGATATAAAGCAGTACTACAGAACTTCAGTCCTCAGACACGGAGCACAGATATCCAGTTAATTCACGCAACGCACTCAGTCTCAGTTTTAACCTTGGCAAAAATAAATCAAGCCCTATTTGGTGTATGGATGGCATAAAGTGTTTTAAAGCTTTAACCAATTATTTTTGCAGCCAAGACTGTATATAGGACAATGCCCCTTTTAGGATTGAGAGATTCTTGAGGAAATTCTCTTCATGAGAAGATCGAATGGGGAGCTACATCAGTATCTATCTTCATGTTCAGCTACAACAGAATCTCCTTAAAGCCTGTCCCTGTGATAACTAAATACTAAAGTACAGGGGAACAAAGATGACAATCTGCACTGTGATACTCAACCATTATAGGTGTTTTAAGCAAAAGGCTCTTATACAAATTGAACCGATGAGACAAAAGGTAACATTGCTCAGTACAAAGTTTGAAATATCCAGCACATGGTGTTTACTTGTATGAAAGCTTCCAACTTGTTAAAGCTGAAATGGATCCAACTGCTGTACAACGGTATTCTGGTTTTCCCTGAATGGCATTTCACAATTCAAGATCACAAATGAGAGCAGCTAGGCAAAAGAGCAAATAGCACTCTGAGAAAACAGCATAGAATAATACCTTCAGAATTTAAGAGTATAAAACTATGTCATCACAGGGTACTGATTCAACCCCGTAAATTAATCCAGGGATCTCATCCAGCTGTTTCTTGAAATAAAAAGACAGGGTTTTGGCTTCAACCACAAGACTGGCGCTGTTGTTCTATACTCCCACAACCCTTTGTGCAAAGTTATCATTGTGAAGAGCATCGCATGCCTTTGTGGAAATCATAAAGTGCTTTCTTTTCTGTTAAAAAGCACTTCCCTGTAGTTTTCACTTGTCTCTTCTTGCTCATGCGCCACTGTTGATTCAGTGCACTAACGTTACTGCTTGAAATCTTCAACGCCTTAATAAAAAAAAAATGCGATTTTCACAATTTTCAGGGGAAAACAGAGCAAAAGATGTACTACAGCCCATCTAGCTTATATGAATGTCACTGTAAAGTTGTGGGAGGCATTCCGTTGTTAGTCGGGAATCAGGAAAGCAACAAGCAAAATCATCTTGAACTGAAACATTCAAAAGAAAAAGCAAAACAAAGTTTTGCTGCTAATTTGATTATGTTCATCCACCAGCCACTAAAGGGACAGTAACCTGGGGCATTTTGGGCTTTTATGCCCCCCCCCCAATCCTAAAGTTTTACTTTCCAAGGCTGAGAGAGCAGCAGGAGGTGGGCATGAAATGTCTTTAAGAGAAAGTCAGTTTTTTTTAAAAAAAAAAGAGGGTGAGGGGGTATTGGAAAAAAAAGGTTTAAATTGAACACATTTGTTTCTGCTCTTGCATACCACGAGTCTTATGAAAACAGAGGGCTGATTGTGTTCTCTCTACCACCAATTCCCCCCCTCCACACAGCTCCCACAACCCCCTTCCTCAACCCCCCCCCCCCCCCTCAGTCCCAGGCACCCCCTCCCCCAAACACAGCTGCCCACAGATTCTGCCTGTGTTTGCACTGAAAACACCAGCAGTCCAGATCTCTTCTCCCTGCCCCTGCCCCTGCTCGGTTTTACAGCCCGATATTCAATCTAGAAGTCGGGCCCCCTGCCTCCTCCTCCTTCCCTCTCTTCCATTTCCTCTGCCACCCACATCCACCCCATTACTCCACAGCGCTTCTAGCTTCAGTAACAGAAAGGTCAAAGGGCAAGGGTGACCAGACTCGTATCAGGTGACCAGACTTGACCATCACAACCTTTTTGGGACAAAAAAAAGACAGGCATAACTTTTCCAGTGTTGGTCTGAGGGGAGGATGTGAATGATTGGTCAATGTCAATGCTAAAAGAAGTCAGTTTGGAGATTAATCCGATAATACAACAAAGACACTAATTTGTTCAGTGTTCAATAGCAGCTGCCTTCAAACTATAATAAACAAATTGCTCATTATGGGTTTCCCAAAAACTATAAATTGCTGGACATTTATAACAGTATATTGCGAACTTAGAACTAAAAAAGAAAAAAAAATTGCTTTATTGAAACTGAGCCAGGAACACTAGGACATTTTGTGCATTTCAACAACGACAATGTGTAACAGACTTCATGATTAGAGCACAAAAGATGTGCATAATTATTGTATAATTGCTGTGGTCATACAGACATTGTTCTTATATTGCATAACAAAGTCAATGGGGGAAGTTTTAAATGTGTCCAAATATAACACATGCAGTGCATAAAGCACCCAGAATCGGAGAATACTGTGTCTCCGCTGGAGTCAGAATGGCTTGCTGGCGGCAGGCAGCTGATGTGTTTTCATGATGCAAACAAGTTCTACAGCTGCTGACAAGATATGTGAAAGAATGGTTGATGAAATACAGCTCAGGATGTCGAAAGCAGGCCAAGAGGGAGAGCATCTTCTGCAAAGGCCTTGGAGGCAGTTATGTTCATGCTAACTCTGTTAGCTCTGTGGGACAGAATACCATTAATCTCAGGGGTACAGAAAAAACTGGATTCCCTCGAATCCCCCACCCCCACTTCTGTCCCTGTAGGGACATCTTTTCCCAACCTTGAGTCCTCAGGGGGGGCAGGTTAACGAAAAAACAGGAAGGACGGGTCAGTGGGTCAGCGATGGAACTGTCCCCCCTCACTGCTTCAGGGTCCACTGAACAACCAGAAAGCAGAACGATGCTGCTCAGTGGACATTTATAGACAGTTCCCCACTTCTCACTCTCGGAATTAACCCCTCTTGCTCCTCCATATTTCTCACAAACAGGGCCCACACTCAGCCCAGTCTGTAAATCTCTTCAACTGAACTACAGGACACCAAAATGTGTTATTTGTCAACCAAACACCTTAGCACTGGTGATCCAGATGTAACAGCTGCTGCCCAGAATTCATTGCTGTTGCCCCCACCACAGAAACCAGGATCCTTTTCTCGGTTCCTCACACTTTAAATACTTAAAGACAAATCAAAAAATCTTCCCTTTTTTAGCATTTGATTCTGTTTTCTGAAGTGAATTCCAATTTACCCGGTCAATTTAATCTACCTCTGACAATAACCCTGTATTTAATGCCAAGGTGAATACCAAAGCATTAGAAAATGTGGAATGCTTCATTAGACACGATGGTCACTGCAAATTTCCAGACCATAGAGGGTCAGCAACGGGTGTATAGGAGAGGTCAGAAGTGGTGTCTTTGCCCTGTTTCCACCTGTACTGAATATGCAACCCATTGAAATAAGAGTACAGGTCGTAACTCACTTTAGTCTCACAGGCTTAGGTCTGTTAATCCTTTTAGTCACTGCTCACTGTACTGCCTCGGGTAACATATCACACTGTGTAACATTACTCTGCATATCATGGACACCAACTGAAGCACACCCGTTCAGACTTGCCAGCTTATTGTACAGAATTGCATGATTGAACTAATTGCCAGATCCTGGGGTGCACAACAGAGTAAATGCACGCCCCCGATCTAGGCCTGGACAATGGACTGGGTATAAAGTGACATATAGCAACACAAATCCTCTATGATTCACAACAGAAACACATTCAACATTTATGATTCATCACAAACTGCACTTCAGTATGAAACACATATAAAAGCTGCACATACAAGAAATCGGAGACATAAATCATGACACTTACATTAATGGGGGGGGCAGGGGTGGAGACAGGAAAATGATCTTTAACCTTCCTCATGTTTTTGTTAGCATTTGATCCGAGTAATGAACGAGAGGAGTAAAGCCAATCTCAACCCAAAGTTTAAAGCCTTGCATTTAAATTTGTTTTTTTTCAGTAGCCAGAAGCTGTCATTTTCACACAAAAGTCTTGATTAAGCTTAATTAAGGTTACGGGAGCCCATGGGCACAGAGTAGACAGTCATTGTCTCTTGTGTTTGTGAGAGAGGCAGAAAACAAGGACTGGAAAGTAAAGAGACATGAAGCTGACAGAGGGAAACACACAAACCCTAAATCAACTGAGCTTTCTCCCCACTCTAAAACCAAAAAAAGAGACCACAATCACTACATTTTATTTCACCGCAAAAGGCTGTTACAGGGGGTTTGTACAGCAAATATCAGATTCCCAGGGCTCCATCTTAGCAGAGGCCCCAGCAAATTACACTGCGAATGTGGAGGAATGCAGAAACAGCCCTCAGGAACAGAGACAGCCTACAGCCACAGAACCAATACAAAGCCTTGTAGTGTCTATATAAGCGGACTTTTTTTTGAAGGGGTGGTGTGGAGTACAGAAAGGGTGGTGAGAAAGTGTGAAGAAGCTGTGTGTGAAACTGTGGGGGAATCTATGATATTGAAGATCCTACCCCAAAACTAGTCCTATCACCCCTCCTAACTACAAGAGCTCTTCCTCGCTATGCGACTCATTCGCTCCTGCAAACAATTAGAGATGGACTGTGGCTGATGTGTGTGTGTGTGTGTGTGTGTGTGTGTGTGTGTGTGTGTAGGGGGGGTGCACAATTACAGCAGGGATTTATGGCCTGAGAAACAATTTATAAATCACAGCGCCTGGTTTAATGCGATCCAGATTGTACTCCATGCAGCTGCAACTGAGGCTCCGTGAAACTGCATAATAAACCAGACAGAGGGAAAAAAAATGTTTCTGGTTTTTGGAAGATGTTGAAATTTTAAAAGTGTGTGTGTGTGTGGGGGGGGGTTGAAGGGTGGGTGTTGGCTGCTAAACTGCAGAGGTGTTTGGGACAAAAAAAAAACTTTCGCAGGGCCGGATAATTGTGATAAACGTAGGGATCTGGAGCAGAGGATGTATTTTTGTTTGTGGTGAGGATGACCCCTCTTTTCAAATAGCCTTTTGGCCTTCATTTCAGTTTTTTTATTACCATTTAAAAACCCTCACTAAAACTGCTCTCCTCTGGAACCTCACCCAACTTAACTAGCTGGTTTTGTGACCCAAAACATTAAATTTGCTACAAAAGGCCTACTGACAAAGGATTCAAATTCATGAAACAGTTCATAAAACAGGTCTCAACTGACACAAAACGTATAACATATAATTAAAACCTTAACCATAACCAAACAGTTTTTGCAATTAGTCTTCAAACATACTGTGTTAACGTATTAGAAACTCTAATCATAGTGTTGGTGACAAATGCTTCAGATGAAGATGGGCCTCAATATGCTTGCCAACTTCTTTTGTTTTTAAATAACTGACAAAAAAGAATTCACACATGCTTGAACACTCTGGTTACAGTGCTTCAGATACACTAACGTGCCTTAGACAATCCGTGTATCATTATATGGGACTGAAAGCACTGCCAGATTTTTACATAGTGTCATAGAGCTCAGGATATTTGATTCCACATTGCCCCTTGTTCTTGTATTTGTTATTTCTCTTAAGCAGGGAAAGTTCTGACCAACTGTAACTGTGCCCTGGAATTCAAGGCTATTTCTAACCACCCCCTCAAGTCTAATTAAAAAAAAAAACAGCAAGCTGTTTACATCTCTTACCGGTCTGGATATAGTGCCCTGACGCCAGCTCAGCTTGGTCTGTCAAGCTGGAATCTATATATAGGCGCCAAGAGCCAAGTTTCCTATTGACAGAGCTTGTTCACACAAACAATAAGAACTGGGGGAGCTATGGACCAGCAACAGTTGTGGGATTGTTCAGGTTACGACAGACACAGCACTGCTGGAAAAATGAGTATGAAAGCAAAACAAAACTACAATACTGGAAGTTTTTGTCAGGGATAGAATTCCATTATTAGATTAGAACAACTGTTTTTAGACAGTCACAGCAATGGAGACAGGAGCAACACTATCCATCTCCATCTACAGGCCATTTCAACTCAGATTTGCACTAAGATGGTGACCTCTATTTGCAATGTCCATTTACTTAGGTTGCATGCCTTCAGTAAGTATAAACCTGCACGTTGGGACTTGAAGGCACAGCACTGTTGAAACAGACTCACCTCTACACAGTTTTGTTTTTTGCGCGGTGCCTGATGCTGTGGGCCATGGTTGGAATGCGACAGGAAAACCAGGTTTTTGTTGGAATTAAGCGGCAGGCGCTGTCATGGTGCATGCGGCTCTGGTGTGAATAGGAGACTGAAGAGGTCTCACAGGCCAATGCGCAGAGGAGTGAACTCCAGCCTCCTGGAATCTGAGCTTTAGTGCCCAGTCAACTGTGAGTCATGCCAACTGGCCCTGACCTCTGACCCTTAACCCCAAAGCTCTTAATGCTCTGAGTGATATCTGAAACAGGAGATTCTGAGTGTGGAAAAGGCAATAATTTACCTGTTCTCTCTTAAGATAAGGCTTACAGCTTCCTTGTAGAACTCCCACTGAAGAATAGCATTATTTGGCACTAGGTCTTTAACAATTTTTTTAAATGCAACAGAACCACCCTGACAACTGTTAGCACTGCCGTAAACACCAACAGCAAACAAGCTGGCAATGCTCAGTGTATATAATTAAGTGGGGAGTATTTATAATTCAAGTACACATGTTTTTAGATTACTGAAAAATATCAAAACTGAGCAAGGGCACACAAAGCTGTCAAGATACTTCAGCTCTGTGCAAAGCCTACAGAAATATCAGCCCCATATCTAGGCCACAGTTCACACAGCTCTTCATTCCAAAGTGTATTTGAGTCTCCTTGTGCTTCTTTTTTTGCTTCAAGAATCGTGAGCTGGCTTTTCAACCTCGGCACCACTTTTCTGATTACTTCACACAAAAATTCCCCACGAACAGTGCAGAACTCATTGGAGGTCCGCACTTGTACAGTACAAGAGTTTTAAGGATTCACTTACCCTAAATACTTGGTTAAGAGAAGAAAATATGCAATAGAAGGGGCTGTTAAGACTTTTTAAAAAAATTTAAACGAAACTAGTTTAAACTAGTTTTCCCCACATATCCACATTCATTGTTCTTGAAACATTATGTCAATTAGGGCTTTATTTTTTTTCTGATTAAAGAGGAACACTACAAACAGACAAGGGGGAAACAAAGCAAGCAGAAGACATCTCACTCTCACGTTCCATTTAAGGAAACGTAAGGGAATCTGAAGTTAATTTCACTGGGGGTATGTTTTCCGAAAAGGCCTGGTGATTGCAAGTACAGTGTGCTGGAAAACACCTGAAAAAGGAGAAAACGGAAGAATGCAAGTGTGCTGTGTCCTGTCAGCCTGGTGAATGCCTGCTGTCTGCAGAATGCAGAAGTACTGGAGTATTTAAATGGGAGACAGAGAGAGGGAGTGGGAGCGCAGGGATGGGCGAAGGTATTCTATGGCTCAGCTGTGTGACTCTAAGCTCCTGCTCTGCACTCTTTGTCGTGCCTTTCAGCCCAGTCTGAGGCGCTGAAAGGCCCTATTCATCCCGGACGCTCCTCCTGCCAACGCGCCCATACAGCCCCGACGAGCTCAGCTGAGGGCTGCTATAGACTCCTTACGTTTCACACGAGAATCGGCACAGCCCCCTGCCCTGCCCCCCACCGCCCTGCTTCAGGGATTTCTACCAGCCAGCCCTCCACGGTTTCTCAAGAAAATAAAAAGGCTTAAACAAAAGACTTCCACTACTCCATGCAGAAACTCGATCGGATCGATAAGTTCCCTCACTTCTAGGGAACTAGGTGAGGGGCGCGGGGGGAGAGAAGAGATTGAAGAAGGATTGGGGCGTACGCTTAGTAAGCACCCCACACGCTGCATATGAACACCCACCAACAGACCTTCTCCCCCATTCAAATGACATCAGTGGGCAGATTATCAGAACACAGCGTTTGCCGTTTATCAAACAATTCAGGGGGTTACTTTCGGTGACGACCCAAGTTGCGAAAGGCTTTGCACACAATCCTGATGGAGAGAGCAGATTTAAAACAAATGTCCCATTAAAGAAATCAAGAATCATCAGGGAGGACAGTTTCAACAGGGGCCTAGTAGAAAGACTCTCTTATTTGTCCCCCCCATTCGCAAAAGGAGGTAATGATTCTAGACATTACAAGTGCTTGAACAAAACTGTTCAATTTGGACTGAGAGGATTGTGTGTGACAATTAATGAAAGTAGACCTGGCTTTGAGACTGCAAATGTAAAAACAAAAGCCTGCTGTCCCCCTTAGTGACTCCCTGGTAAAATACAAAAGGGTTTTAGAGTTTAACAGCAGGACCGTGCTGGAAGAGACGAAGTGTTTTCATTCCGAGAGCCACAACTGCCTCTTGCACTTCACACGTTTTGTACAGCATGCAAAACGAACAATTAAGCAAAACAGCAGAGTTGCCGGTGAGAATTCAGTACTGCTCCTACATTTGAAACCCTTTAAGGAAATCCACGACATTCCTCATGGGTTACTAAATTCATAACCGCGGCTTAGGAAACTGGCGATCAATCAGGGAGGGCTGGGTAAAGGTTACACTGACTACATTTAAGTAGGCAAAATGAAGTTAATCCTGCCTTGCTCTTCTAACTCCGTAGGCCACGGTAATCTTTACTTTTTAAAACGTCAAACTGAAATATTTGACGTGTCTATACCAGAGTTTATCATGTGTCCCGGCCGTGGTAATCGAGCAGGTTTTTTATGACTTGGTTAGAAATATCGCTTCACCCGGGAGAAGTGTTAAATTGATCCAATTAAGACTTAACTAGACTGGTTTATCCCTCCATCACAGCCCTAAAGCTGCTGAAGATTTAAAGAGACCTCAGGGTCTGGGATTGGAAACTAATAACCTAATCCTTAAAGTAAATATTATGGACTGGGCAAATACAACATGGTTCAATGCCTCAAAGACATACCCAGCACAGGATGGCACCACATTGTAGTTCCACTATTACTGCAAACCGATTTGAAAATATTAATGGGAAATAAAGGCCTACCATCAAATACCAATGTCTGCCTAACACCAACTCATGTCACACGCGTCCAATGTAGGGAAGACATTAATGAAACTCCACTACTAATCCAACGATCACAAGGACAAATGACCAGATGTTTTCCATCTCTGACTGAATGACACTATCAGACTCTCCCACAGTGAGTCAGTGTTTTCCCTTCTGCTTAAAGTCCAACTGGTTATATTTCTGCCAGTGTACATGCATGAGGGCAGTCCTGAGACTCACTACTAAGCACAGGGTGTATACCTATTACAAATTTCACTCAGGATTTTTAAGAGCTGAAAGCAAATTTAAAATAAGGTCTCAAAAAGAAAACTGAAATGAATTAGTGTGCGGTTAGGAACTCACTGGTGCGAGATCAGAAGAGACAGGGGTTACCCAGGACCAGAAAAAAGGCAATCAGATCAATTGATGGACACAAAAAGCACTGATGATTCAAGGCCCAGGTTGAACAAAAACCTGTAGACAGGGGTTCCAGATTTGAGAACCACTAGTGGGAAGTTTAAACGGAAAGAAATGTACCCATGAGAAAAAGGCATGGACTCTCATACACAACTGCTTGTCATCAACTCGCACAGGGCACTGCTCTCCTGTACATCCACACAGCTACAACCCCACAGTCCCACTGAACTGTGCACGAGAACTGCAGCTTCCTTTGACCTTCATCAACTCTACTTCACCCCTGTCTTCTGCACTGTGTGAACTCCAATATTATGTAAACTGCTACCCCCCACACTTTACAGTAAAATATACTTGCGCTGCTCATCACAATACATATTTACATAAACCTAAAAGGATAAAAGCCTCCTTGCATTAAGGTCTCCAACAATGATTAGAAGGATTGGGGCTCTGGCTAGCTCAGTTCAGCTCTTTTAACACATCCCCATGACACTTCACGGCATTCTTGAGCAACACACCACTGGCTTCCCAGGAGTGCAAGGTTGCAGATCTAGGTTGGGGAGTGTAAAGTGACCTTGTGCATTCACCTGGAGATAGGGGCAGGCAAAACAGACTGAGAACACCTGGCTTCACTGCTGAGCACGTACCTCAGTTAAACAGGTCAAAGAAAGCCAGGCAGAAAGAGGGAAATAAAAGGTAAAGATGGGGGACTTTTTTAGGGTTTAGGAGTATAAAATCAGTTTCTCCAGACGACACAATGAGTTCAGTACACAAGCAAAAGTTATCTTCAGTATTCAGGGTTTGTTTGGTTTGAAGCCAAAAGGCAAACTTTTAAGGGAACTTTATAAGATGAGTATAACACACAAAACCTGATCTCTCCTTCTCAGCTTAGATGCCTAATCCTGCTGTGCCCCAGTGCAAAGTTTCCCTGTTATGGACCTGGGCACCCACACATCTGCTGAGCTCTTGACTTAACTGAAACTTAAATGAACTAGCAAGTTATTTTCTTCTCATCAATATGCTTAAAAGTAAAAAACAATTCTCTTTCCCTGTTAGGGTAATTAAGGGGTCAACTATGTGACATAGCTTGGGCTAACCAGGAGGTGTACAAGCCTCCAGTACCAGGACTGGGAACCCCTGACACAGTGTCAGTGGAATTAAAGATGACTGAGTAGTTCTCATCACAAACAAAAACCTATTTAAGTCAGTGTGTGCAACTGTTTGCTCCAGATCTGAAAAAAAAACCCAAAATTAAAAATAAATTACAAGAACACTAGAGTAAGTGATAATTGAAATAACAGTATACCGGCCAATAAACTCAGTAAGACCATAACTGCAGAAAAGAAACATAACACTGGAGCGCTAAAGCACTCGGAACAAATGCATGCTCATATACTGCCCCAACATCACCCCCAAATGCAGGTGCTGCTAATTCTGTTGTTCTTACTAGTAAACAGAAACTAAGTCCAGTTCCTGTCTCCATTCATCAGGAGAGCCGTTTCTCAGTCGTTTCCATGGTGATGTGGGACAAGGATAATCCAGACAAAACGTCCATCAAATAAAGGCCTGGATGTCTCAACAAAACATTTGGTGCGGGGGGTGGGGTTTGGGGATCTCCGAATGGACTGCAGTCCGGCCTGTAAACTCAGTCAACAGAATCCAGCCCAAGTTTAAGTACAACCCAGCCCATAGGACAGACTGTTGCTGGGCCTTACTCAAATTCAGAACTGTGGCTTGTCCACATTTGGCCCATTTTTTACATCAGGACTTGACTGGACAGAAATTGAGTTTGCAAGTAAAGAGGAGCCACATTATTCCTGCTCTGCAGTGAACGATTTAACCCATTCTCCCACTGACATGAAGTCAGTATCGAAGTCGTTAATGACTTCCACAAAGGGTAAAAAAAAATCTCCTTCAGGAAAACACTGTGTTAAACACAAAAGTTGGATAATTTAACCTGAATAAACTGATAAAAGCAGCACTTTTCTGATTCCTTATTGTACATAGCTTAAGACCAAAGTATGCTATTTGCTCAAGCTGCATGTCAACAGATTCCAAAAAACATATCGAATGCCACCTATGTGGTTTTTAAAGTTTCAAAGTTCTTGCTTCAAAGCAAAAGTTGCACATTTCCCAGATAACATTTAAAGGCGCAAATCTAGCAATATATAATGGAGGTTTTGGGCGGACGAGAAATGAATGGAGCCGGAGCTTTGTGCTTGACTCAAGACTGTGTAAGAAAAATAGCTGGAGCAAATTCACTGTAGTGAAGTAAAAGCCATAAAAGTCATCCTGGGAATTTTATCTGGGAGTCACGCATGATTCCTGAGATAAGCTCTTCCCAACACCCACGTCAAAGTTTGCAATCTTCCCATGAAACAGTCAAAACTGGAAAATGCGTGGAAAAGCGCAAGCCTGAAATAAAATTCCAAACAACAAAAAAAATTAAACAACAACAACAACACCGAGACCCTACCCTGCCCACTGTCACACTAAAAATCCATCTCTGGCCCAAAGCAAGAGATAAATATATTAGCTTCAGAACATCAAAGGCGTCCATTGATGCCACAGTGCGCAGAGAGCGAAGAGGGTTTATCTTTTTCTCAAAGGATATCGAAATGTTCATGACAGGCGGCTGTACTGTTGAAGCCAGCGAGTGGTATAAACGGAATACCTAATGCCAGGCACAGGGGCCAGGACAGCACACTGAAGCAGAATATCCCCACACCAGCAGAGACCAAAGAAGGGAGAGACATGAAGCTGGTACACAGGCACTCCACCTCAAAAGACTTCACAGAAATCAAATTTAATATGGGGGGGACACTGCAGGGAGGGTGGGACCACACCATCAATGCTCACATACCAACCTTTGCATTTCAGCTATGTAGGCCAAGGCAGGAGTATCTTCTCAATACTTCCTTGAACACAGAATGAAAAAGGAAGAAAGCAAAGGATTTGGACAACAGCCGGGTGCTTCTTTACCTTCAGCATACACTGCTATGCACAGGCCCTTCGAAATCTGCAACCACCCGCGACAAACAGTACAGCTCTCTTAAACATAAAAGCCAAACGCAAGCTTCTGGACTTGTTGGTTTTTCCTGAGAAAATAAAAAATCCGTCTGCGATATATTAAACCCAAGAAATGCCAGGCATGTTTGCGAGAGGCCGTTTTATGAAAACACTGGCTCGCCAGCTTTTAGGTTTCCGGCAGCACCTCAGCAAGCAGGACACGTTACTGAAGTGTAAGTCGGAGACAATATGCCTTTTGTAGCAGAGCGCAGTTTTTCACGAACGCCACCACCAACCACCCACCCACCTCCCCCCCGCCGTCCTCCATCTCGCTCTCTCTCCCGACTGCACAGAGTGAGTGTGGAGAAGGTTTTAACTGTCGACAGGACCGCTGTTTGTTTATGTAAGGAGAGGCCTTTTTATACCCAGGGACAATTCCACTGTTTACTTTACATTGTCTCCAAGGTCTTAAAATACCAAAACCAGCAGAAAAAAAAAAGATGTCGAATAATTGGACGTGTTCAAACAACTTCATTGCGTGATTTCTCCATGCTTCCAACTTTTCCCACTCCCCCCCCACTGCACCACCGACTACCCTGCCACTAGGACCAGGCGGTGTAATTAGTGTTTTGGGTGAGGCCTGGTTGTTTGGGTGCATGTGAAAAGCACTGTTTATAGAGCTTACCGGGGGCTAAAGCACAATAATACGGGGAGTTTCTGCTTTGGTAAAAGGCTTTTTAAATATTAGATTGCTACAGAAAGCCTGATGTAAGCATTTCAGAAACCTTTCTATTACTGCTCCTTGAAACCCCTTATTAAAAGGTCTGAACGCAGATCCATATTTAAGTGATGCTTAGGCCAGTGTTGTTACCCATCCATATTAAACCAGTTCTCTTAACCATAGAGGAGCTCAAACAACACAACACAGCCATACACTGCCCCTGAGCTACTTTGCCCAGGACTGCTGGTCACACTGAGCTACAAAACCAACCGAAGCCCAGTGATTTAACCACTGGTTTACTGAATACCTCTGGCAATACTGAACACACTGATATGTCGCACTCTAACCACTGAGTTACTCAGCCTCTCAGGTCTTAAAAAAAAAAACAGCCCAGCCTCATCCCTCAACACAGACTGAGGCACGCTAATCTATGGCATCCAAATTGCAAATGATTTCAGCCATCTCTGACAAGTCAGATTTCTTGCCAGTTCTCTTACAGTCGGAGAAAAAGGAAAGCTTAACTGTTTGTCCCATGGACAAAGAACTAACTGAAAGTGCTCACAAAAGCACAGACAGAAATAAAGCTGCTCCTAAACTCTCTGAGGATTACTGAGGAATTTCAACACTGGGGAGCAGGACTTAAATTATGGGAGCTTTTTTTTTTTACTCAGACTCATAATTCTTAAATGCATTACAGCTAAGTGATGGTCTAAAGCTAGAAAATGTGTGTGTGGGGGGGTGGGGGTTAGCACATATACACAGGGCTCTCATACTTAAGGCTCTGCACTTTTCAGGCCAGTTGTTCTTCTGCAAGGGTATTGCGCGATGCGATGATGCACAGCCATAAATCAAGATTAGTCTCAATCCTCTGTATATATGCAACCACTTCCAGAACATGGGAGAGATCAGATGAGATAGAGGGGCACTTTAGCACAACCTACTGATTTGGTTACTTAGGGTCTTTCTAATCTTGAGACCTTGTCAAAGTGCTTCTTGAGGGATCACAAGCCTGCTTCTGCAGCATTTTTAATCTTGAAGCTGTTTGTTCAAAGATGCCACGACTTTGTGCCACACGAGTACCTACAGTCGGGGTTTTCAATTGCGGAAATCAAAACCGACAGAGTCTTCTGTTTTTTGTGAAGGTCTCTACACCTCCCTGTCTGAATTACTCTGGTTGCACATTAGTCAACCCATTCTATAGCTGTGAAGTCCTTTGTTTAATAGTATCATGCTCAAAACGTGTTTATCAAGTTCATTACCTCTACTGGCTTAATTAGAATAAGGAATGATTCCTTTTAATACTATTTAAGTGCGATTTTGTCATGAGACAAATTAAGAAAATATACAGAGGAATAGAAAATAAACATTCTTTAAGGTAGGCTAGCAACTAGACACTTGTGGAACAGATGACGTCTATTTTAGACCAAGTGTTTCGTCACAATTAGTTTCGAGTGCCAATTCTGTGCGTTTTATGCAAGGTACACTCTTCAAGAGGGACGCCAACACAAGAGAACAAAATCCACATCTTGACGTCTGTCTGGGTGCATTAACGTGCCTCAAATACATTTAATCCCACAGCATTAATTGAACTGAATTGCATGAATGGAAAAATTGTAGGTCAAAACATTTGTGAAACTACCATTAGGGTTTGTAACAGGGACTTATGCACTCACAATCCCAGTCATGAGTAATCTTCAACGAGTTAAGCCCTGTTTGAGAGCAGATCCAGCTCATTTTGAGGTATATTTTGTTCTTGTTATTTTAATTTTTCTAAGCCCAGTTTGATGAAAAGCAAAAAGAGGGTGGTACCTACAGCTCTCTCCCAAAGAGCTGGTAAAGGGCACCTTAGGGAGTGAAAAGAATCTTTTTCTCAAACCACGAACCATAAACCAAGGTTAGAGTTACATGCAAAACACAGAAACAGCCTAGAAAGGAAACTGGCGCCTATATACACACACAATGCTGCCTTACAGAAGGCTTTTCTAAAAGCTCAAAATATGCCAATCCAGTGCAGACATTCTTATAAGGCTTGCAAAGCAACAATGCAAAGCTTTTCTGTTACACAGACTGGCCCTTTCCATCCTTCCCTCTTGATTTTTAAATCATATCAATCAAAAGAGGTTTAAAGGAATTATAGAAAATGAACAGACGTATTTGCAGATCTTTACAGCCTTCAATCTTTCGAAAGCGGAACAAAAGACTACTTCTATCGGCCGAGGTATTTACTCTTTCCTTTCAGCGTCCTGGAGAGACGGCACGACTCCACATCCGAAACCTTGAGTATGAATGAGAAATATCTCAGCACAAACATGTAAGGCCTGCATATTTCTACACTTAAGATAAAGGCGTCTATGACCAAATACAGTTCATACAGTACTCTCTGCTGGGTTCATGGCTTCACTCTGAACAGAAAGATCAGGCAGACTTGCCAGTAGGCCCCAATAAATACCCAATACCCCTCCAGTTGGCTTGAGCATTTCTCAAGGCCTCTCACCCAAATCATATACCCAAGCTGTTGAGCAAGCACCACAACTCTTCCAAAGTCAGATCATCCAGAGGCCTAAAGGCCTAAATAAGGTTCCTCAGATGTTTTGATTTAACCCCTGAGGAAAATTCAAATCCCACCTTTTGCATTCATAATATATAATATTGATCATTCTAATCAAGGACATTTCTTGAAGACCACAGCTTAGAACTTCAAGTGCTGCGTATAATACATATGTTGATGGGTAATGATAGGGACTCTTCTCATAGTTTTCACCAGTGGAAAAAAACCCAATACTAGCAGTACTAGCAAATCTTTTGTGTCACATCATTTAAATCACTGGTCCTTCCATGAAAATCAGGGCCAACTACCGAGGAAAACCTCGGCAGCCATCTGACTGAGTACCAACATAAATCTAGAAAACATGCAGTCATTAACATTTTTATTCGATTTGCTGTGCAAAAGCTGCAGCTTTAAAGAGCAGTTTTAAAGCCAGTGGAAAACAAAATATACACAAGTATTCAAATAAGGAAATTTTAACTTTTTAATTTGCTCATGGAGATCAGAGTTTCTTCAAAAAGCTTGATGATTTTTTCTGTTTATAGCAGATCTTAAGGGAGTTTTTAGAACTTTGTTACTCCAGTGAAGCAACATTTTGTCTTCCCTCTTCTGCTACAAAGAGATCCTGGAGCTCCAGCCCTACACAGCGAGCTGCTGGCCAGTACGCAATGGTGGCTTAGGCCTTGTTCTGTAAATAACCCGATCAGCCAGCCATTGTCCTCCTATGTTTTCTAACAGGGCGTGCTGATTGACGGGTCTAACTCAAGGAACATCCCCGTTTTCCTATTTTTGTGGTCTGGAAAATGCTAAATGAGCCTGTTTGAGACACTTGAGAGGGATCGAATGTTTTCATCACCCTTCCCTGGACGGCACCGCCATCTGTTTCCATTTTCCATAAAATCTAAGTAGTCAAAGATTTCTCCATTGCTGTTTTTTATTTTCCTTTCCAGAGCTAACAGCAGAGGGGCAGTGGTGGGGTGTCTATGACGTTCTATCATGACAGCGGTCGTTAAACAACACAGTAGGGTCATGCTTTTGGTCGCTAGTATTTTGTTCTTCTCCTCCATAAAAGAAAGACAATAACTACTAAACATGGTATGATGCTTTCCATGCGAAGCTCTGAGATGCAACGGGAGGCTAGGAGGTTAGAGCAGAATATATTCAAAACCGAATGCATGTAAAGACTTTCTAGACGCTGCAGATCAGAGCTCTGAAGTAAAGGAGGGCCGAAAAGTAGGGCTGAAAGACCGAGAACTCTTGAAAGCCTGAAACTTATAAAAGGAGTATACAGTCAATCTGCACAAAGACAACCTGTTGAGCTCAGACAACGTGACATGGGTCGGTTTAAGTAAAGGTATGCAAAGCTGTTTTCTAGCAAAGCACAAAAATGCTTGTAAGACATAATAAAGATGCAAGAAGTAAACACCGCCAGTATACCGTATATTTCTGTCAAACAGATAGCCCACTGACAAATCATCTTCTCTCTGCCCCCACTGTCTAAGGAAACATTCAATGGCATCCAAAATCTGTACTTCCAATATAACCTTTCAGCTGAAAGTAAAATCGCATCAATAACTATGATATGCAATGGATTCATATACTTTCTTAGCTGCTTTTATATACCTGTAGTTTTTTTATAAAGTCAAGATTGCCCAAGGAAACTCTCCTGTTTAGTTCACACCTGGTAAGGCTCCACAGCCGAAACGTTGGGTTTTATTTCTTCCTTTTTTCAGCTTGGAATAAACCTATTACCTGTTCCTTTGCAGCCTACGCATGCTGACGCAGCTACGCACCTGAACTACTATCTCCCGTTTAGTGTCTGGGTGCCTCTATCTTGTAATGGGGAGAACATAAAGGACAAAAGCGCTAAAGACAGCTCAGAATGTTAGCCAAGGAATTCTGCAGAGAAAATCCAAGCACACAAATGTTCGAAAAGGGTTACTGGCTACCGACACTCTGCTCCTGCGCTAGCACACACAGGTATGCACCTTCTGAATGGGAGCAGCCATTAAGTTAATGAGCACCAATGGGGACCTCCAATGAAGTCATCAAGAGCCTGCTCAGAATAACAATAGTCAACTAACGCTTTTCTGAGTGAATAGAGGGAGGGATAGTTGATATGGAAAACTGGGAGAGACCAGTTAAAGAGGGGGGGGCTATCCAGCACTGGACTCTTTATCACATGTCTGGTTTTGATCAAATTATTTGTTTTTAGCAGAGGGAAGAGGCCATGATAGGGATAAGGAAGGGCAAAAACCTAATAGGAACATGTTAGCTGGAATTAAAAAGTGACCACCTGTTCCAAACAATAAAAGATTGTGTTAAACTTAAACAGGCAAATTGCATTAAGGAATTTTACTAAAATATGCAACAATTAGATTTTTGTTACCTCAGACCAAGCCTAAAAGTTTTTAGTGCTGTCAAGTTAAAAAACTTAAATACTGTGACTGGCTCAATTCTGCAAGAATCATGCCTTTTAGGCTGTAGTACAGTGACTGCAGTGCAAGCTCAGCCATGCTGTGCTGGTATGATTCACTAATGCGTATTTGTCTGAATCAAAATCTAAATCTCATTTCTCTGCCTGCCTCATAGTTTACAAGAACGTCCGCGCTCCCTTTTTAACCCAATTCAATTAATCCTGAGGTCTGACGTTAAGTCTAAAAGGGGTGATGACCTCTCCCACTCGCATACCCAGAAACCTGTAACACAGCCCAGGACTGGCCCACATCACTACGCGTTGCCTGCAAGTTAAGTATTGAAGGGATCATTGCAGTGGTTTTGAATGCCCAAGCAGTCAAACCACAACAAATGCACCAGAAATGTTCTTGTTAAGGTTTAAATGCTCCCCAAAATAATTTTTATTAAAGCATACATCACTCTTCATTCAGAAATCTGGGACATTTTGTAACAACCTACTTTATCGCTATGGAAAACGGTTAAAGAAGGATAGAAAATGACGGTGTTTGACGGGAGTTTTTGCTTTGACTAATTTACACTGGAACATTTTGTTCTACATTGTTCTCTACTGTCATTCATTATGTAGGCCTATTTAATCTCAACGCAATTAAGAAGACTCTTAACCCTTGAGAAATAATATAGCTTCTTATCTTTATCTCAAAAGCACTTTATATATATGTAAACTAGCCTACTAACGTCGTTCCATTAAGGAAACGCTTTTAAAGTTCAACCGCTTATGAGGTTTCTTCATTTTTGAAGCAGCAGATAATCCCTCCAATATGCACATGACTAGTTTTGAAACAAAGTACTGATGGAATTGACGCTTGCAGCAAGACCTATCCAAAAGTAATTTATTTTACCGGGATTTAGGTTAACTACCCTTGTATGTGGGTTCCGATACATTTCGTACGCGTAGCGAGTAGTTGAATATTAGGAGCTCCAGACAACTGCAGTTGGGCTGCTGACACAGCCACGCTAACAGTTCGCAGTATTGTACTTCTCCCAAGTGCTGCTGTCAAGGAGACATTTGATTGAAACCACAGCACCACTCCGTGTAATAGCTTTTAACTCGCGAGTCTCCAAAACCCCCACCGAAATTAATCGCACTTTAATTAGCTAACAATAACAACCTTGTCTGGGTTTCATGGCGATATAAGCTTACTCATGACTGATAGTTTCCGAAGCTTGGAGAATAAAGCATTCTATATACCACGTTACGGCACATATGTTATTACACGCGACATACAACGAAATGATCCTTCTCCAACAGGAGAACCTTTGTAACCTCTGTTGCTGCGAACTTAAACATTGTTTTATTTTGTTAATGGAGCTCTCAAAACTGACACTTAAACGACATTTTGGGCAGTTCTGCGCGCGGATTTTCTACCCCTGTTGTTGCGTTTCGTGACAGAATGCAACTTACTACAAAAGGCTAGATAAATCGCCACTGTCTGGGCTTCTTTCCAGCTCAAGTGTCGGGTTAGTGGCCCCGTTGTTATCATAATACGCAATTAATACTGTATTACAGGAGGAGACTCAAATCTCGGGAGTCCAATATTTTTAGCAGGTATTGCAAAAGCCCACAATAAAATTTACGATTAAGCTAACTAATACGCCAGTTGAGATTCCCCCTTCCCGACTTACACATTTTACTGCTTAACTATTACCTTCCCCACAGTTCCACCGGGACCGGGCAAAATACAAAACAAGGACGATACATTTTGCCTAAGTTGAAAACTCTGCATCTGGCTTCCGTCCCTCGCTACACTTCACAATCTTTTGTGCTTGCGTCCAAAAACAAGTCGCACTCTTCAACAAAACAGGACTTCCGTCCCGTTCTCAGGGAGGAGGAAAAGTTGCAAAACTTGCAACTGCAAACGTCTCGCCACAATGTTTCTCTCCCCATCTTAACAATTCCCGCAGATGAACCCTTCACCACACCGCATAAACACCAGACGAAAAACCAAGATAAACACGAGGAAAGTTTGTAAATAGGGCAGTTTTGTAACGTATAAGGCCTCTATGTTTATTGTATTGGCTTTTGAAAGGACATCCCGAAATGAGCAAAGCACTGGTTGCTCCTTAAGAGACCACTCAAAGGGAATATGGCGCTCTGCTCTGGCAAAGAAGGGCAAAGTTTTTTTTTGTAAACGCGTGTCTGGACCGCACTGACAGGGGCTGAAGAACGACTTACTCATTATACTATAGCGTACAGTAGGTACAGAAATACAATGTAAAAGATTGATGATGGCACTCACCGTTCTCGCACTGGGAGACAGGGACCCGTTGGATAGGTAGGGGTTCGTAAGATCTGGGATCATTAGAAACGGATATCCAGGATAAGAGGGACTCTTAAAAAAGCCTCCATCTTGCTGTCTTCTTAAGGCTTTTGGGAAAACAGCACCGAAGGCAAAGAGGGAGAGAACGAACAGCATTGTGAGACGCAGGCTTAAAAGTTTTTAAGAAACAACAATGCATTAAAACAGCAACAACTTGTGCGAATGGTTACCTTCGGTAAAGTAATCTCGGGGTTTCTCGTAACTTTCCGAGTCTTGCCTTGGCTGGGGACGCCTCTCCGCTTGCTAACACAGAAACAAGCAGACAAGAAAAAACACTTAACTAGTTTAAAGTTTCAGAGTATTTTGTTAACTTCAAAGGCCGGTTACGCCGAAATAGCACGAAAAATTGTCACTATATTCATACTTACCTCAGAGTCTGAGGAACTGCTGTTATTTTCCGACTCGTTTACGAGGGACGACTTCACATCGTCCAGATCTCTCTCGGCAGATACATTTTCGGAAATTTTCTCCTCTTGCTCTCCCTCGTCTTTGAAGGAGATCATCTCATCGTTAGCCCCCAAATCATCTCCTCCGCCGCCGTTCAGCTGTGGCATTTTTGTAAGTCACTAAGATTCTCTTAATCCCCTTGAAAATAAAAATATGTTTTAAATGATTTGTAATATCCCCGTCTTCGCGTCGTGGAAACGAGCAGAATCTTGCAGTAGCGCGCTTTTCGCTTGTTTCTCATAAACTTTGCCTTTATTCTGTTCCCACGGTTTCAAATCTTCGCGTTAAAATACATTCTGGGAATCGCTCCACTTTCCATCGTTAAAAATCGGAAGATACTTTCATATAATCCACATAAACAGGTTTTAAAGTTCAAAAAGGTAAAAACAAAAAGACACCCAGATTTGCAGTGGCAAGCTCTGCTGTGTTGTTCTTCTACCGCTCCGTCCGAGCGAGGGTTGAACAGTGCGGCTTCGACCCCCTTTACCTGCTGAATTTCAGAGGTAGATACAAAACAAAAACTAATAAAACTGAAGAAAAAAGAAAAAAAAGTACCCCTTAAAAATTATCCCTTAAGATCCATACGTAAATATTAGCCTATTCTCGCTCAGCGAGAGGAAAAAAATTCAACTTTCGGGAGTCTGTTCCTCAAATGTTTTGCACTGCAGCTACATGAAGAAAACAAAACGCATTTAACTTTGCTAGAAAGTTTCGGCGACCAAGTTTCCTGGGAATTCCTGTCGGACGGGAGATTAAAAAAACATTTTTTTAATGCTTATAAATCCCGTCCTGGTTTAGTTGCAGTTCATTGTTGAATACAACGTGTACAATGCAGATACATCGTAACGTATTATCGCTATTGAGAATCCTGCATGGTTTTGGGGGAAAAAAACAGCTCTTGCAATTCTTTCTACATCGAGTGACGAGGAATGTGCAACTATGCTAGTTTGCTCGCTGAACTGGAAGGAAGAGAGGCTTGATTAAAACGCAGAGGAGGAGTTTGCGATGAAAACCGACACTTCATTCACTAGCGCCTGACGGGGAGTATCCTTAAAGGAGCCCGGCTCGAACAGTGGGGGGTGGGGGGAGCAAGTTAAGTATTTAATCGCTAGAGTAGCGTAGTTTGACTCGAGCGCAGCCACACTGAACGGTACTTTATCGGAGCAAGAGCGGGGAATTGGCCAGGGACCACATATGTTCACGGTCAACTTTTGGGAACAGCAAATCTAATCCTGGATGCTGTCATTGGCACTTGAAAAAAAAAAGAGCTCTTGGTGGACAGAACCCTGCTAACAAATATTCCGTACTCACAGTATCCCACAGTCCGGGAAGTATAGCCAGTTAAGTGAGTTTGAATTGAGGCTCCCGAGGTCCGGCAATAGCAATGTTCACCTCACAGGAAGGCAACTTTATCGTGATTTGCAAACGTACGGAGGCATTTCTCCTTACGAAAGTGATCTTAAAGTCTCTATAGAAATGTCCCTAAAGAACTCACTGCATAGAATTGGAGCGTTTCTATATAAACATGTGGGTCAGGTTTATATTATTTCTCTAAAGGTTTTTAAAGCCGGGCTACTGTCCTTAAGGACCTGCGCATAGGTGTGCTGCATACAGTATTAGCAGTTAATGTAAATTACGAACCTCTGTAGATTATTCTACTTTGTTACGCAAAATATGACAAAAATGTATTAAGTCTGACATTATTAATATTACCGTTTATAGTACTGTACAACCGTTTGCCAGAGCAGTGGAGATGAAAATGTACATAACGAAATAGCCTGTAGTTACCAATTTTAATTGCCCCAATATCAAAAGCAATTATTTAATTGATAACTAAAATCACGATATTTTCAAATGAAAAACGACTGAAACTTGTTTTCATCTTGATGACTTAACGATGAACAAAAAAAATGTGCACACGTGTAATCTTGCAATAAAATGCTTGTTAAATGCTCGCAGGAACATCGCTTTGCGTTTCACAGAAATACAATGACAATTCATAACATACTCCCTTTATAACAAAGACGTCCACGTTGTTTTTCTAATTTAAATATTAAAAATGCGATATATACAAAACGAGGAATGAGGCTCTGTAACTGTATAACTGTGCTTCAGCACGCGAGAGGCGGGAACTTCATTTGTCCCTCTGCGGGGGTCAGTTTTCCCGTCTCTTTCACATAAGGGTGAAATATTTAGCTGACACATTACAACAGCCCCGATGTCTCCAACACAATAGTGGTCTGCTTCCAACTGTTCCAATACAGTGCCGTTGTCAAAATTAAGCTTCAAGGTTCAACTGGTTTTAAATTTGGAATACACGCATTTCATCTCGCACACTTGTTCGACTTTTTAAGATCTTATCCCATATTGCAGCATATATACACTGCAGACCAGCGTGTGTTTTAAAAAATTAAACACTAATCGTGTGTATAAAAAAAAGCTTAAGAATTATATACTTTGTACTTTAATGTTTATTTTCCTAGCGCTTTCGTTTTTGGCAGAAGTGCGTGTGCTCTCAACTGAAATAAATATTATAAATGTGTTTATAAATGTGTTTAGAATGTTGTAAATTGCTTAACCGATGCTCAATTCATCAACACTTTCCAGCATAGTGTACCATAAACAGCTTCCCTGTGGGTTTTTGATAGGGAGAGAATTATTTTTTATATCTTAACTGATCACTTAACATCACTGGTCACTTGTGATGTCTTGATACTATTAACTAAAGATTAAAACATGTAGCCCAGATGTAGGATTTTCTGAATTCCAGGGAGCCTGCCTGTGATCTTCTTCAGTTTCATGTAGACTTCCAACATAATCTGTTTTGATCATCCACGAAAGTTAAGTTAACTTATGCGTAATGGAGACATGTGAGGTCATTTATCTCTTTTTTTTGTTCCTCGGTCACGTTGGAACGTCGAATCTTAAAAATATAGATTCCTTCTAGATCGTGAAATGGAAACAAACATGTGACCCAGCTTTTTTTTTCTCCCTTGCACTTCATTAATACACAGCGGAGCGAAGGCAGGATGAGGGCAAGCTGATTGATCAAAGCTAAAATCTGAAAGCAAAGACATCTAGCATACTGTACAGCAGCTGCCGGCAACTCCAGTCTCTGAAGGCTGTATGGTCTTCTGCATTTCATTCCACCTCAGGTCTCAGGTACTGGATTCAGCTCGTTATTAGCTTAGCTCACCAGATATTTATTTATGTAGTTACGTTGCTGAAATAATTCAGTGAAATCTGCAGAGCTGTGGCCCACAGTTTCAGACTGCTCACCACAGAGGAGGACCAAAAGTAAATATGTCATTTCAGTACATTTTATGGTTAGGGCACTTAGGTTAAAAAAGGGTCATTTTATAAATGTTAGGAAGAACACCAGGGCAGAACAGTATTAAAATGGTTGTGATTGTTTTAGTTTTGAGAGGATATCTCATCCATCTAGAAAGCTGATGTTAAGTCCAATTTAAATAAAAAACTCTCACCCCACTTGCTCATACCAGACTTGCCACTTTGTGATACAAATACTGGCCAGAGGTGTCCAGGTCCTACTAATGAGAAAACCTCTATCAGTTACTGATACTGGGATTTGTGAAATAAACTGATGGGTTGAAGTTTTCATTTAATCCAGATGTTTATTTTTATCCACACAGAAGTTTCGCTATCAGACGTGCTCCCCCAACTGCCTTGCACAGCCTATCAGATGGAAAACTGAAAAGACTGATGACTGCCTCTCCCAAAGGGTGTCGCGTCCCATTCAGTAACAGCTCACGCAGCTGCGCTGTCACAGTCCCGCCAGGCCCTGCTCTGTCTGTATCATTTCATTCCAGGCTCCTATTGGTGGTGGGAAGAAACAAGCCCGGCCGATTGGATAGCGTTTCTGCGCCAGACCTGCACTTTCCTTGGGATTAATTAAAAAGGTAAAAAGACACCATGTTTTGTTTTACCTGCAGTAAAATGTAACTAATGTGTAATGCTTAGAAGATGCATTGCTTTCAAGCTCCTTGACTTCAAGAACAGCGGCAACGTCTACAGACCCAACGATATTAAGGTGCGAGTATGTCCTGTAATTAATTAAAGACATCATTTCAATTTAGACTTTTAAGCACCACACGACTGAAAGAATTCAAAATCCCAGTGATTAAATCTCGTTGGAATGAGAATAGAGTCTCTAAGGGACAGAGACTACAGTCGTGGAATTAAAGTCTTGTGATTGCAGGAGAACAGCGTAGAGCAGTGGGCAGCAGTCCGGATTTCGAACTGGAAGGCTGTGGGTTCAGATCCCAAGTGAGATGCGACTGTTGTACCCTTGAGCATGGTGTGTCACCCAGATTGCCCAGTAAGATCCTCAGCTGTATCAGTGGGAATAATGTAAACTGCTTGGGATAAAAAGTGTCAGCTAGATAAATGAGTAATTTGCAGGTTATTTATCTGTAGTTGGGGAGACCAGTCTGTAGGGCCCTCTTCTCCCTTGTGTATTTTCTACCTGGGACTCCTGGTATTTCAAATCCGATACTGGCCCTCCCCGAGGTTTGCCAGCTGCCAAAAGCTGTGTCATAATGACAGGGTATGAAATGAGTCTTAATTACACACTGCCACGTTAATTGCATGTTAGCGCATCAGAACAATAGGGGATTGGCAGAATAGGAGAGCTGTGTATCAGCATGGATAAGCAGGTTTGTTATTGGGGCTTTAGCCGGGGCTTTGTGACGAAATCCCCTCTCAATAGGTGTGATCTCTGGCCCTCCCACTTAGACAAGGCCTGCTGGCTGCAGAGTGAGACATGCACTGCCTAGAAAAAAACAGGAGGAGGTGGGAAGCACACTTAGCAGACAAGATTTGTAGAAACAAGAAGGTAAGTGTATGAATTTTCCTTTTTTGATTTCTCTCATTTTCATCATTTGCATGTATACATTCAGATGACGCTTTTATTGGAAGCAGCTTATATGTTGCACTCATATAGGGTGTTTAGTAGAGAAAAAGTCGGGGGAAGAAGTATGTTCAAGGATACAACGACAGATTCCCACCTGCAATTTGAGCTCACAGCCTTCCAGATAGAAGTCTGGAACCATACCCAGTGCTTCACACTGCTGACCAGTAGCAAAATGTGCAATTGTCCCCATACTATCGCTTTATGAAATCACCTTGATTATGCTGAGCTGGGAGCACTGAAGACATATACATGCAGGTCTGCTGAGAACCCAAACTGCCTGGCTAGCTGCTCTTTTTTAACCTGTGTGTCTATGACAGAGGAAAGAGCTTCTGCTGGCACAGTCTTGTTCTGCAAGTGCAATCAACAGGACACTGAACCCAGGTCCAGTTAACCATGTGCTGTCACTGAACCTGTCCCTTCAAGACTGTAGGACTCTCTGGTTCACAGCTGTCTCTTTGAAGCCTATTACAAGCAATTTATTGTAGAATTTATAGCATGGCAAGTAATGACGTCCGCACAAATCAAAAAGATATGCATTCTTTGGGATATGCACCAAAATAAAAAAAAAACAACCAGGTGCTTTTATATCAATGATCAATTTGCCCTCATCTGCCAAAGAAGTATCTAAATATGATGCTATTCTAACCACGTTCTGACCTCAGGTCTGAATGGGTTCATGAGTACGGAAAAAAGGAGACAAGGTGGCACAGTGGGATTCCCAGTTCGAAGCTTAGCTTTGTCACTGAGTCAGTGTGTCAAGTCAGGTAACGTCTTTGCTGATGACTGACATCAAGAGTGTTTAACACACAGTGCGCTCACTAGTAATTGCATTCGAGCAGTATGTTTCGTTCACTAGAAACCATCTCTCGACTGAGAAATTCTTTATTATTGCCATAAGAAAACTGCTGACATGACAGGAGGCACTGTTCACACAGAGGCAGTTCATGCAGTTTGTAAAGTCTCTCTTCCCCAGCTTCACTTTTATTTTTATCCAAGACAGGTAGTAGGTGTCATAGGTTACATGAAAATTTCCTTGTTTGACTAGTGAAATAATAATAATCACATTGCAATTATTATTTCTTCCAAGACAGGAATGTTCCATGTTTAATGCACCACAATTTTTGCTGTGTATAATTCAATCCTGTCGCTCTGCAATTGAAATAAATATGAAGGCCAAGGCAGCAGGAGCTGTGCAGAGGGGGATGAATTATTCAGACCCTGATATATTAAATTATATGAAAGATAAATTATTGACATGTTGACTTCTTGCTTATCCAAAATGGGGGATTTTGCTCCCAATTTCCTCTTCCTACAGCAACTAAACATAACAGCAGATCCCGATCCCGAGCTCTTGAAAAAATAACCCCTTAAGCTGGTATTCGTTAACCCTCATCCTCACTAGGGCCAATACAACCTAATTTGTACAAGGACAGGGTCCTCAACACTCACCCCTCCACTTACAGCAAAAAAATAGAATTTAAGGAAACTTCCACTGTTGTAGAACAGTTATAATTTCATGTATGTTGTGTGGGACATCAATAAAATCTAAATACTAGTTTCATGAAGCTTTCGATACTTATATTGTGACACAGAATAACACCACAATTTAAATGAATTAAAAATACTTCTGGATCCTTCCCAGAGCCACTTAACACATCCTTATATAATGGTCTGTGTCGGTATTATTTTTTCACAAAAGGCACTTGTACTAACCGTTTTTACTATAAAGTGAAATATAACATTTTAGTCAGTATTCCTTTACTTCTAGCATTAATCAGCTACATTTTGACTTGTGTGTTTTTTTTTTCAGAATTACCTTTCAAAATGACTCAGTGACCAGAGACATTTACAATAATATTCGTCTGCCTTTGCTCTTAGTAGAGCTGGTAGTTCTAAGAAGACTTCCCCTCTTGTGGATGTGGATTAATGCAAGGGCAAGTGATTATAGCTGCTGAGGTCAGCAACTAACACGTTTTTAACCACTTTATTGCATCAGTAGGTGACAATGTGACTCTACAACAATGTCAATGATGTTAATAGAACAGTGATTTGTTTCCTGTAAATCACCTGATTTCACTCTCCAATGTTTGGAAAGTCTACAGGTGATCACCAATAAAAGGAGGTGATTCTTGGATGCTCAGTGTAAACGAAGTACTGTTGACAGTGATACTTGTTATAGACCTCTGCTGTGTCAATTTTGGTATTTAAAATTTAGGGCAATAGCACAGAGTAGTGGTTAAAAGGCTTGAATTTTGTGTAGGATGCTGCTGTTGTGTCTTCCAGTAAAACCTGATGCAAAAGCAGATACTCTCTAAGAATTACTTTTTTAACCTTTTCTACACCTACAGTAAAGCTCTTTGAGATGGAGTTTTATGCACATTATTATTATTATTATTATTATTATTATTATTATTATTGTTATCAGCTCCAATGCACAGTAGGTAAGTTGGGAAATTACTTCACCTACTGAATCAAGAGAAAACCATAGCGATTGAGCAAGCTGTTTAGCCACAATGACGTGGTAGCACCTCATACCCTTACGAAATGTGCCTTTGGAATAATATCATTGTTTCTGATTTGTCTTGATTGTCAATTGATTTATAAGAACATAAGAAAGGGTGCAAACAAAGGAGCCTGTTCAGCCATTCTATCATGTTTGGCTGATAGTAACTAATAGATTCAATCATCTCATTCAACTTTTTCGTAAAATGAACCAGGTTATCTGCTTCAGCAAGGTGGCTCTCGACTCCGAACCTAAAAGCTTTTGTATTTACTGTAAAAATGCACTCCTGTGTTTTCTACTTGAGGCATATTTGGAAATTTTATTAAATAGAATCTGTACTTTACTTCAACCCTGTGCCATTTGCAAAGTTGCAGAAATGCCCTGATTCAGGTGTATTGCGCAAAATGTAACCAACTGGACTTTTCTGCAGGAGACAGAAAAGCTGAATGTGCGTATGTGTGATACAGTGCCAACCCTACTGTGGGCGTGTCAGATACAGTCACATTCCCACAGTGAGTGTGTCAGATATAGGACTACTCCCAGAGTAGGCATGTCTGATATGGACCATTCCCACTTTGGGCGTGTCTGATATGGATCGTTCCCACCTGTGTCTGAAAAGGTATTCTAAAATAAGGTATTTCTCACACTCAGGAGTGACCAAAAAAACAAAACAAATAAAAGTCTAACCAACCAAGCAGATCAATTAAGTCATCAATTAATACTGGAGATTTAGAGCTTCGCAGGTAAGACAACCAGCAGAGTTTCTCCAGGACCAGGGTTAGGGACTACTGTTCTAAAATACTTCTCTTGTTAAATAAAGGATGAAAAATCATGTAGTGGTGAATGTGAAATAATAAAATAAAGTCTTAGGAGAGCAGAGGCTATGCATGTACTCTCAGTCTTATTGTGCATGTCACCCAGCCTGGATCTGTACATCTTGGGTTTCTTCTTCTGTACTCTGTGCAGCAGGGGGAAAGGTGGAGTGACAGGCTCAATGGTGTGAGGGGGTCACAGTTTTTTTCATCTGAAACCCAGTTTGTTTTTGGCTACACCTGGAGGCAAATACGGACCCAGCAGCTGATTTTTATATAAAGTCAGAAAGCAGCAACCGTGCTGATTTTGTTTAGTCTCCGCAGTTATAAAAATACACGTGTTGTGCTTTGTTAAGGGAGAAGCTAGTCTTAATTCATGATGTATGGAGTTGGGGCCTGTTTCAAAGCAATCAGAATCTCTTCCCTTCCCCATCTTTAGCTCAGGGACGCGGGCGTTTGGAGGGTAAAATATGTGATCCTCTTCAAAGGGCGCACTCGGTAGGAGCATCCTCCAAAGAGCACCGCCCGCCCCCCCAATACTCCCCCCTCCCCACACACCTTCTCCCGGCTAAGCTGTGACTCATTGCCATTTGAACGGAGCCAAGGAACAGCGGCGCGCGAGGGGTTAATCACGTTCGTCTCTCAGAAGATCAAAGGGAAGCCAGAAGGATAGGGGATGTCTTTCATTAGCTACATCTTTTCTAACACATCACCATAACAACCTGCCACCGATATCAGCCCAATCCTGAGAAGTAAAGAGAAAAAAAGCGCAGAAGAAAGTCATCGCTCTAATCATTGCTATTAGGAGGATATGTGCCACTGTGGCCATGAATATTGCATCACCTGCCACTTTCAGTTTTTTCTTACCCTACTTTTTCTGCACAAAAATACAGCCCTGAGTTTTACCATGGTATCTTTAAATACAGTATGTACTTAAGTATGCAGTTCTTCTTTAGGCTTATATATAGAGTTGCATAAATATATGTCTGTGGGGGATCATCATACTGTGTAGTATTTAAAAAATTACTCTCTTTTTTGTAGCAAGCTTTTATCACACTCGATAATAATAAACACAAGGAGTTCTGTTATCAGACACCAAGAAATCAGAATGTCATGAAGCAGTTTTTTTTTTGCAAAGGTAAACACTCCGCCCCACCTGCCTCCTGCCAAAAAAAGCAAACTCTCTGACAGCTATGAATCATCCTGATGGGTAGAGCTGGCATTTGCAAATAACTCTGAATTTGGGAATACAAATTCTCTTTAATTCATTCTATGAAGGTTTCACTGGTCTTGATTTCTACCTGTCTTGGAGGATCTAGGCCTCAGAAAGGCTAGTGCAGTTTCTGGTGCTCAGAACCAGCCTCCAGGGATGTGAAATATTGACAGTAGTCAGAAAGCCTGTGCAGGAAATTGACACCTTTTCACTGCTCTGCCTCCTGCCTCGTTGTGACACACAAGCAACTGTTTCTCAAGTCAAATATAGACATTTGCCATAGTGCCAGAACTTCAGACATCCTCCATGCTAGTTCTTCTGATGTCCCTTCATGAGCGTGTTGCAAACACCACAAACACACGTGTGATAGGGATGCTGTTATGAATTTGAAATCAGGAAATTTCCAGCAGAAGCTGTCTAGTTAAAGAAAACCAGATCCAAGTGCATGTCTTTGCTTACTTTATTAACAGTTATGCCAGCCGCATAAATCAACATGGGAAAAAAAGCCAACAAGAACTTCCAAGATTTCATGTATTTGAGAAGTCTGTTCGCTTTTTCTATGAGGGAAGGGTTCTGATATTCTCGAGGTGCACTCTGCAGTAATGAAGGAAATACCAGGTTGTTCAGGTATTAAACCAAGCAAAGTGTACTTGGTGGAAAGAACATATTTTATTCTTATATTTATTCACTGAACATATGACTATTCAGTGCATGACAGTCACACAAGCACTCTTTGTAACCATATCACTTTGTGTCCGATAGTGTTTGTGCTTGTTTTCCTGTTTTAGAAACGAGCTTGAAGGTGCAGTGAATTAACAAGTGTCAGCGTGAAATTAATCTGTTGAATTATGCAATTCAATGAACCGCGTCCTTAACGCCCAACATTCTGTCCTTGCTTATTGGACAAAAACTGAAATTAATTTTACTCTTTAGAGAGACCCGCGTCTTATCTTAATCTCTCACTGAATCCTTTCGCTCCTGTTCAAAAATGATATGGAGGTGAAAAGGCAGGTGGGGACTGATGGCTCATAGCTGAAGACGTGAGCACATAAAACTGGTACGGCACAGTCTTCCGCTTGGTATTTTTTCTTTGTGTATTTGTCCGCCCTCTCTATCTGTTGTTCACCCTTTCTCTAATGCTTGCTTTCTATCACACTCTCTCCGGTTTGTCTGCCACGCAAGCCCTCAGTATCTCCTGTGCTCCCCTCCCTTCTCCTCGCATGCAGGCTGACAGGCTCTCTTCTGGAAAATCTCTCATTGATGTTGTCGGCTGAATGTCAGGGAGCTCAGGTTTGACTGACAACCCAGTGGGATCTCCAAGGGCCTCATTAAAACCCCACTCCCCCTGGGTGTGTGTGTGTGTAAATACATGTGTGGCAGCGTGACTGTTTCAGAATGCATGCATGATTTTTTAAAACAATAGTGCTCTTCTGGAAAAAAAAAATGTCAGAAGAAGAAGCCAGTATGTGATTATAAAAACAGATAGACTTGCACAAATGACGGAGCTTCACTTGAAGGATACTTGAAGTGTTTTGGGCTGAACTTTATTGCTGATTTCTGGGAATTTGTGTGCAAGAAAAGACAAACTAGTTTCTATATAAAACCATCATTGGTATTGCAGATTTGTCAGTTTCTGATTTTCTTTGTTGTATTGGACTGTATCATCCAAAGTCTCTCCACGGCCCAAAAATCCTATAATCTTCTTGCTAGACTGTTTCTTCCTTGGCTCTCAGCCAGTTAACAGCCAAAGACAATGTTCCGTGTATAACTCTTACAAAAGTTTCAAAAACAAGCAGAACCTAGCAGAGTATTGATAAAGTGCAAATATCGGGGGGAAGTATCACAAATGATTGAGTAGTATTAAAATAATGGGAGAAACTTTCTGTGTTTAATTGACAACACCTGACAGCATTCACAGACATATCATAGGAAAGGTTTTGGGAAGAAGAGTGCGTTAGTTATGTTTTGCTTGAAAGTGTACTTACACTGGATTGATGATTCACCAGGTTACTGGTTTGAAGTAAACTAACCAGTTACTCTAGCATATTAAAGTCAGGACTTTAATAACAACAGCACAACCACATCCTTAAGACAACACATCATAAAAAAAAATCACAGCTAAATCTGAGAACTGTTAAAAGTTCCTTTCTACAAAAGACTGCATGTTTTCATCTCACTTTCCTGCACTTTTTCTCTCTGAAGGGTTCTGACAGTATAGCACTCACGCTTAGCTAAAAGTCTAAAAGTAAAAGAGATCAAGGCCCTTTTTGTTCAATAAAACTTTCATCCAGGGGAAACCGGAATATTCATTTTTAAAGATGGGTGTGTAATGCACTGAGAAAGTGGATGCCTGCAGTCCCTGCTGACATAATTACCTTCACCCTTTTAAGAGTTAGAATGATGAGTGGCAGACCGCGCATGAGAGAGTTTTCTTTTTGTTTCCAACAGAACATAAACATTTACATTTAATTGACACAGGCCCTTTCAATAATGGATCTTGCCAAGGTCCATCTGTTTCTAGACAAAATTTCAAACAATAGTTATATTCTACTGTATAAGAATGCGGGCCTTTCTGGGGGTTTGCATCACCACACATTGCCTGCATTCCAAATAAAAGCAGAACAAGCTCCAATCTGATAAATGTACAGTGCTGCAAGGCCAATAAGGTCAAATCAGATTCCTCAAGCAACAAGAAGCAACTATGCAAGATGATGTTGGAATGAAGCTTGTATACTTAATACAGATAGTATAAAAGGTGCAAAGAAGATATAATATACACATTTCATAAACTGTTCAGCCTGAAAATATGTGATTCTGTCCCTCTCTCTAATACTTCTCTGGTACATTTCCACTTATTATTTGTTTCCAGCTGTGTCTAACACCTTTTTAGTGCTTGTTAGAATAGGAATGATTGACTAATATTGGATGTTTGTTTTTAATATTCATCCAACTTAAGGTATTGTTTACCTTGGCAGCGAGGTAGTGGGGTTTTCGTCTTACTACAGTATGTCTCTACGCTAGGCTCCTGGGTTCGATTCTGGGCTGGGGTGCTTTTTGTTTGGAGTTTATATGGATTTTCTACAGGCAGTCTGGTGATGGTCTGCTGCTGGTACAGTAGGTTGACTGGCTATACTACACTGCCCATTCTATGGGGACTGAGAGTGGGTCCCTTTCTTCATTAATCTGTCAGCAACATTTCTACTACAACACTGAACAACAGATTCAGATGAAGAAGAGAATATATTATTTTGCTTTTGTGATTTCTTCAACACTCTTTAGTTGCCCATTCTACTATCTTTTTCTTACTTGGAACACAACATTAAAGAAGAGATTTTATGGGTTTTTTTTTTACCCCACTTGCAATCTTGTGGTATTTCAAGATCTTCACATCACTGTTAGGATTTTTGTCCAGCTCACAGGTTTTGCTGGAGTACATTTCCAACATCGACAACATACTGAACATCATGCCATCTCTCCTCAATCTGCTAATTAAGAATTTGTTCCCTTACTTTTTACTAAAATGCTCTTAACAGGTGAAAATGTATCAGACAACTCTCAAAGTGACTGTTTTTTCTGATTATATCAAATTGGTCACATTCCAGCTAATACACCAGAATAACAGCAGTTCTGAAACTCACAGATTAGTACAGGATTTATACCAATTCCAAAGCCCTTAGCTTCAGGGTTCCTCAAATTCTGCTTTTTTGAAAGCTGTTAGCAAGCTTTAAAATAGGCCTCAAATATACGATTGATGGGCAAATCCATTTTTCAAGTCTGGCATTCTGTTCCTCTTTCACAGCCTCATTTCAATCGTGGTGTTTGCCAATGTCAATTTCCCAGCTTTAGTTAATCAAATCAACTAGGCAAGTGAGAGTTTAGGAAGAAAGAATCTAGAAAGTTCTTTGGCCCTGCCTTTTGAAAATACACAGCATTGATCGAACACAGCTTGCTGTTCAAGACTTTTGGTCAGAATATGGTATTCTACAAAGATGACAGCTCCATGTTGGGATGTGTTGTAGTAATGTGAAAGGATTATATTCAAGAGAAAGTTCTTTTTATATGGGAGTTTAGGTCGTTCCATGTTTACAGATCTAAAAAGGGCCGGTGATAAACCATCAGTAAACCCAGGCAGTGGCCATCTTTCATTCTTCTCTTTTTTTTTCTCCTCATGTCTCACCCCCAGCCTATCCACCTGCCCCTCTCTTTCTCGTTAGTGCAGGCTTTCTGAAAAAGAATCGACAAGAGGTCAGTCGACCCTGGACAGCTACAATCTTAGCCTGGGGCTGATCAACTGGCGGCCGGCGCTTGAGAAACAAATTTATTCACAGTCAGCCTCCCTGCTCCCGCCTCGCTTTGAAGTTTCTCTCCCAGCACCATCTTCTGACGCGTGACTTTGTGGCTATTACTTAATTACAATGAAGTGTGCGTGTCTGTGTGTGTGTCCTTGTCTCAGTGAAAGTAGGTTCAGCCTTCCCTTTCTGTCCTGCCCAGTGCTCAGGGGTATTTTCTGTGTGATTCCACCAGACTGAATTTTCTTTAAAAAACACAGGTTGCGCTTCTAAAATGAGAGTGATTCCTGGTATCCCTTCACCACACTCTATTCAGCCAAACTATATCTGTCTCTCATTAACATTGCAGCTGTTCTAGTCTGACCTCGCTGAAGAGGACACAATCATATTTTTTACATATGCGACTGTACCGATTCTGTCATGTGTTTTTGACTTAACCTCATCAAGAAACATTATTATGCTGTTTGGGACTAATGTGACTGAGGCATATTAGATGTCCAATCAGATGGTTTTATAGCTTTTCAAAAGCATGCCACACTAAACTAAACAGAAAGGAATAACAGAAAAAGCCATACTAAGGTATCATTTTATTGAATTTCTGTTTGCTTTTTGAACCCTGAGCATTTTTTCCTGAGCCTCTACTGTAATGTGAGTGTTCATTATTCAGCATAAAAGCTATCTACATTCACTTCAAAATTTTGATTTTCAGTGATTGTTCTACGGATATCTACGAAAAAGGCCCAGGCTTACAGTATATCTAAGAATGTCAGACTGCTTGTATTATTCTAGTTACAGCCTACACTCACACCTCTGTAGAAGACCATTAAGGAGAGACAGTTGTTTTAGTAGGTTGGTTTAAAAGGATACAATCAAATCCATTAAAAAATTCCAGAGCGGACGTATATAAACCTACAAAAGGATTAAGATATATTTTGTATTGGGACATCATCCATTATTGATCCGTTTGCTCTACATGTGGCTCCACAAGGGGTCCTGTTTTTTTATTTGCATAAAGATTTCCACTTTCCCAGCCCTTCCCGACACTATAGGTCCTTTTAAGGAGCACTATCTCCAAACTTCAAAGCCTGCCAAATGCATTCCACTTGTGAGTACGCTTCCTCTTGAAATATCCTCATATTTTACAAATGGACCTACAGAAACGCACTCATCTCTGCATTGTGGAGATGTAAATGGACAAGCTGCTGGGATACATCCTGGGGTTGTTTTTCACATAACCTTGATTGCTTTCTTTCTGAAGTAAGTAATATTAAAACTATAATATTAACCCCTCCTATACCCCTGCACAGCCTGTAACCCCTTTATACGTTCCCATTCCCACAATGAAGGTCCTCTGCATTTGTTCTCTGTTGCTGTCATTGAATTGCAGGAAATACACCCCACTATAGAATACCCATCACTATCCATCACCTTGGAAAGTCAGTCCAGAAGCTGTTTCTTGCTGAAACAGTCACCAGAGAAAGTGGTCAGCACCAAGGAATCACCACGGTCCACAAAGGCTATATTGTGCTATATAACACAATACAGCAATTAAGAAATAAAATTATATATGCACACAGATGGTAGAATCTGCTCCTCTAATAACCTCTTTTGTTCAGCTTCCAGAGGTTCATGTTCTAGCTGTCTGTCCACAGACTTGGTCCCTGCAACCTTTTGAAAGCAAAATGTGCACCAAGCAGCACGTTCCCCACATAAATCTTTCACACCCCGTTACATGGTTTTCCTCTCAGACGTGGGTGATTGCAGTCTCAGAGTCGGTCAGACAAGGAAGGTGAAGAGAGGTGCTCACTTACCACATGTTCATTCTAGGATGTAATGAGAAGAAGGTCATTATATTCAAACAAGACTATGACCACCAAAAGTATGGCATGAATGTTTATTTCTGCAGGACTGCAGACGTTTTTGTGGTACATCCTTACTATGTTGTGCTACAAGGAAACGGATTAAACTGTGCAAGGACCTGATGAGCTCAGAACAGACGATGTTAGTTCTTCCTGGAAAACGGCTTCATTCTTAAGGGTGCAACCTAGCTCAGCAACCAAGGGATTCTTTCAGATGAAAAGACTTCACCTCACCTCCACATAGCTAGTTTGCTGCGATTGTCATTGTCTTCTGCTGTGATTGCATTGCAAGAAAGTTTCACTGCTGGAGTCACACGCCCAGAGCACGAAGCTAACCTGATTCAGACTAATCGAAATCCATATGTGTTGTAAACGTTTGTTCAATATAAATCATAAATATAAACAAACAGAGCAGTACGTTTATTTTCAGGAAGACTTTCCTCCTTTTTTACTTTACAGTTTTCCTCTTTCATGTCTTACCTTGTTCCCAAGCCAGAGTCTGGGAACAGCCATCCTCAATCTGCTAGCCTCAGCAAAAAACTGTCCATGTTTGGAAGAGGTAAAAAACAACACAGGTGTTCTATCTCATTAATGATTCAGTCTGATTTCAACCCCTGAACCAGAGCTCATTCTGTACCCCTAGTGGTGACTTACACAGAGATAAGAACTCTTCTTTTAATGAAGACAGACAACCCTTATTTACACTGATAATTACTGGTTCTATTCCTAACTCACTAGGAATACTCACTGCTGAGTAATACTCACTGCTTTTTTCAGTGTACTTAACATTGTAAACTAAAATTATTTGGCAGCTTTCCAAGTTAATTGAACCCTCATTCATGCTAGCAGGTGTCAATAAAGGAGTCAGGTAAATTAACTAATCTAATACACATTTAAGTCACTTCAAATTAAATTAGATTGTCTTCTATTTATAACCAATCTTATGTTTTCAAATATAAAACCCCAAAGTCTTTGGAGAGATAAATACACCCTTCAATTATTACATTTACTAGAAATCTTAACTAGATAGATACTTTATTGATCCTGTGAGGGAAATGACTCATTCCTCTTGCTAAGAGGAATGAGTTTTCAATAAACTTAAAAGCAATATCACTGACAAATGAGTAAACAGTATTTTAATTATTTATTAAACTTAACACATTTGCAATATATAATTGTTAGAGATGGAAGATTTTGTCTGTGATAGTACATCAGTGAATCCCTTTTTGTTGCAACTTGTTACAAAATGTCTTTCTCATCGTTGGCCCAAAACTGCATTGATTATTTTTTAAAAGATTATTTGCAAATTGTATTCTGGAATTAGAGAGCCAGAAGGCAAATTTACTCAACATCTGGTAGCCCCCAACCCCTCCCAAAAGTCATACACACACACCTGATAAGTTTTTTAAAAAGCTGATGTGTTTGTCTGTTAAATATTTAAAGCCCTCTTTCAATTTCTCTTTAAAAACTTATTTGAAGCCACTGAGATGCCATTAACCTCAGGTCCTTCAAACGCCCTGGATTTACAGACACTCTGTCAGCCCCTGTTGTGTCTCCAAAATTTACGAGGATCATTAGGGAGAGAGGGGCTGGGGCTACCTGTGAACAATGGCTGATTGATGCAGTTGAAATCCTTTCAGCACCTCTTTAAAAGTTTCCTGTTTTATTATTTATATTTTGTCTCGCCTCCTCACTGCTCGTTCCTCCTCTTAAAGCTCCTCGTTCACACATTGGCCAATCCTGGGACACTTGACATGAGATGGGTCTCTCTACCATGTCAACCCCCTTGGGCAGGCTTGTAAATCCTTCTCGTTTCTTGGAGAAGCAAGCTGGGAAAAGGAAACACACAGCTCATGTGAAATTGCAAAGATAAATGTAGGAGGGAAGGGCTAGCCGTGTGCTGATCTGTCTTCGAAGCCCGGAAGGGGGGTGATTAAGGTAGCTGAAGCATGGCATACCCACATAAAAGTAAAAGCTACATCAGGATGTTTAGTAACCAAGAGAGAGGGCACAGGGGCTCAGTAGCGCAGTGATTAGATTTGCTAGATTTGCTCAGTGCTGGGACCTTGGGTTCAGTTCCTGTGGTGCTTTCTGTGTGGAGTTTGTATGTTCTCCCTGCGTCTTATAGCTCTCTTTCCACAGTCCAGAGACATGCTAATGCCTGGGATTGGCTCCAGCACTGGAGCACACCTCCACACTATGGTGCACTGGTTAGCGTTGCTGCCTCACAGTTCAAATCCAGACCTGTGTACAGTTCATATGTTCTTCCCAATGTGTAAATAGGTTTGCTCCAGATGCTCTAGTTTACTCCCACAGTCCAAAGACATACTGATAAGTTAATTGACTTCTGAGAAAACCGGCCCTGGTGTGAGTGTATTTGTGTTTGTAGCTGTGTGTGCCCTGTGATGTGCTGGTGTCCTGTCCAGGGTGCCTGTTGCTTGCAGGGATAGGCCTCATCTCCCCTACAACCCTATATCGGATAAAGAATATGGACAAAAGGATAATAGCCAAGACGACTTTCAGTTTTTCACTGTGGCACCTATGAATTTTTAGTTTCTCACTCAAATCCAGAAGAAATATTTTTTTAAATCAAATTTAAACTATGAATTTGAGAACTACTCTATTACTTATTTTTTTTAACATAAAATGTGGTGGGTTTACAATAGCAGGGACGTGGAATCACTGGGACCTTTCTAGTGACCTTTCAACCAGCGAAGCAAAATGGCTCAAGCCAGCCACTTCTGTCTAGAAATGTTACTGGGCTCTTCTCTTCTCCTCTTCTTTGAGAGATTAACAGAAAATACGCTTCACAGGCTGGGGACGACTGTTATATTTCAACATGGTAACTTTGTCTTCTGCACACTGCAGACATTGCTTCATAAGGTTATGGATGTGCGCAGTGTCAAACAATGTGAACATCGATATGACAGGTCTCTGAGACATTCCTGCATCACCACCGCGGCCTTGTCGTGATCACAGAGTTCCTATCTCGGATAAATTCCTTCATCAGGCCAAACACATGAAAATCCATGAAACACATGAAAAAGTTGTTTTTTGACAACTAAAATTACATTTTGTCTTACTGTGTAGTGTCCTGTTAGCTGCCATCTTTAGTTCAGACCCCCTTTAGTAGGATGATAAGGTACACTAGGTTCAAACCTGTTCCTGAATGAGAGTCATGGGTAATTCTCCAACACCAGACTAAAGAGTTTCTTCCATGTTAAACGTGTTACAGTGATTCATGTTCTCCTCCCAGTATTGGATAACCAGTAAACAGAAGTCC
This sequence comes from Atractosteus spatula, assembly GCF_055471065.1. Lineage (NCBI taxonomy): Eukaryota > Metazoa > Chordata > Actinopteri > Semionotiformes > Lepisosteidae > Atractosteus > Atractosteus spatula. Next base: position 6,807,801 of record NC_142707.1, read on the forward strand.
ATTTCTGTTATATCTTTAAAACTTTAATTTCAATTATTTTTGTATAATGAAATTTGAATAATAATTTACTGTATGAGGCTGTCACTGGAGTTTTTCAGCATGCTCAGCTAAGAAAGTATGAAGTTATTCTGTGCATGTACTGTACAGGATTTTGGAGTTTTGGAAGTGTAAGACACTCTGTATTATACATTAAAAACACATTTGCTATTGGCTTCTAGTGCTTGAGACAGCTGGAAGTAACTTGACTCTGCCATGATTTATCCACCTAATATCCCTACAATTTCCCAGAGCCGCGTGTCACAAGAACAAAATTCCTTCTTTGTTTTGCTTTTGTCCTTGGGTTCTATGTGAATTGAGTCTTCCTTGCTTACTCGTAAGATCGCTGAAAAACATCAGCCATGTTAACATGGCCCATTCCTTTCCATGCTTTTATCTTCTCATGGCATATTCAGTAAGGGAGGAGAAACAGGGACTTTATGCAAGAAGTTGCTTTATACTTTTGTAATGCTCTATTAGTGTGTTTTGTAGCATTGCCAGGGTGCATTTTAGTGGCCTGTTTTAAAGATATAGACAGGATCCCCTTGAGGGTCATTTTGGGGTCAAGGGAAGAAGTCAGAGGGAGCTGGGGGGGTACAGCATGATGGTCAGGAAGATGTTACAAATCTATTTCCTTTCTCTGCCCTTGGGAAACTGCACAAATTCCACTTAACAAGAGAAAATACACTTGGATCTTGGGAATCGGATCCTTGTGTTTCTGACATTGTATGTGCTCACTGTTTTGGGCTGATGTAAAGCCACTCATTTTGAAAAGCAGAGCCTGGAATTTATCACTTTAAATGGTAACAAAGGTGAAGATCATAAAATCACTTCACAACTCACTTTAACAAGTGCAACTTAGGGAATAAGCTGCTTGGTACCTTTCCACTACAGCACACTTGTTTTGATGGTGGAAAAGATTACCGTACAGTAAAAATGTCTATTTTGAGAAATAGCCTATTTTGAGAGCTTTCCGCAGACCACAGGGTACAGGAATAAAATAAAAAAACATTCTGTTCAAATCTTTTTAAAGATTATGTTATTTCCAGTACTTTTGGATATGAGAACAAATGCTTTTTAGAAAGATTCCTTAGGAAGTTTTCTAGCAGCAAGGGAGATATGATAGTTTGATGGGTAAGACAGCTCTCACAGCAGAAATAAAAATTAAAACAGCATAGTATTGTTCTAGACGTTCACCAGAAAGAGTTACTTTTGCTGAGACCTGTATGTTTTTCAAAAAGAAGGACAAAATCAAATTTGAATGAATCTATTTAATTATGTCATATATATAATTTATGTACATTTAAAATCACTTTTAGAGAGAAACAAAGTTTGCATACCTTGTCTCCATAAATTAAATTTGAATTTGCTAGTCTTTCAAATCTCAAGTCTGTCCTTAATTTATCATTTGGTTTATTCTGTTAGGGTGGCGCAGTGCCATAGTGGTTAGCATTGCTGCACTCAGACACCCTGGGTTCTGTCTGCGTGAAGTTTATATGTTCTCCCGTGTTTGTGTGGGTTTCCTGCGGGTGCTCCACTTTCCTCCAACAGCCCCAAAAATATACCGGTAGGTTAATTCTAAAAAAATTGGCCTTGGTGTGAATGTGTGCATGTCTGTGTCTCTGTGCCCTACGATGATGGACTGGTGTCCCATCCAGGGTGTACCCTGCCTTGGACCTGTTGCTTCCTGGGATTGGCTCCAGCACTGGAGCACACCTCCACACTGTGGTGCACTGGTTAGCGTTGCTGCCTCACAGTTCAAATCCAGACCTGTGTATAGTTCATATGTTCTTCCCAATGTGTAAATAGGTTTGCTCCAGATGCTCTAGTTTACTCCCACAGTCCAAAGACATACTGATAAGTTAATTGGCTTCTGAGAAAATGGGCCCTGGTGTGCGTGCATGTGTCTGTGTGTCTGTGTGTCTGTGTCTGTGTCTGTGTGTGTGTGTGTGTGTGTGTGTGTGTGTGTGTGTGTGTGCCCCTGTAGTGATGGACTGGTGTCCTGTCCGGGGTGTATCCTGTCTTGTGCCCGTTGCTTGCTGGGATAGGCTCGAGCTCCCCCACAACCTGAATATGAAGAAGCTGTTAGAAAATAGATGGATGGATGATGTTTTGAAAAACTGAGAAAGCCAATGAAAAGCTCAATCCTAAAGAATTCTATGTTAAGATAACATAAAACATAATAATATTTCCAAATGTCGGAAATGGAAGGTTGTGGTTTGCAGGCTGTTTAAAACTTTACTGGAAGGGGGTATGTTTGGCTATGTAAGACATTCAGGCATAAATTTTGCAGCCACATTGCAGACATGCCTGACATTTATGTTTTGTGTATGTTTTTAGAAGACTTTATTTAAAGATGTTTTATACTTCTGTGTGTGTTATTAAGATGTCAGAATGTAACAAAATCCTATAGTGCCATAGGAACGTTGCAGCCGCTTTGCTAACATTATATTTTGGTTTTGAGAACTGAATCACTGTAAAAGTTGATTAAACAATGTTCCCCGGAGTCAATATTTCTTTGCTAAGTTGCAGCTTTGCATGCTGTTGCTGCAGTTGCATTTGGCTTGCTAGAGTATAATTCATGGATTGTTTGCTTTTTTTCCAGTAAATATGCTACTCATTGGTTAAAACGGTTAATTTTGAAGCAGCTGCCATTTGATTTCACGTTATTTCTCGCTACACTTAATACACTTTGTCTCATCTAAGTTTTAAAACAAGGTACAGTTAATTGGTAAAACATAACCTATTAAATTAATGAGAAAACTGAAATCAAGGGACATATTTGCACCAACTTGTTTTTTTTCTCTTTTTAATTGTGGTTGCATCTGGTGGGGGGGTGAAAATATCCTCTTGGATGCCAGGAAGCGGGAAGGGGCCTTCCAGACAAAGAGCAGCTCTATTCTTCATACACACTCGCGCACCATCTCTCACAGACATCAGCGCATTTGACAAATTAAACAAGCCCTTTTTAACAGTCCAGCCCACTCAGCCTCAAGGAGGACCAATCAAGGGGTGAGCACTGACCACTTCACTTCCACTCTCATCCACACAGCACCTGGTCGCCACACAATTAGGACCCTTGTTTCTGAAAGGAGGGCTCGTTCATCTGGGCTGAGGTCGCTCCACAGGCTTAATTTATTGTCCAGACGCCCGAAAGAAGAGTCAACAGGGTACCTCAGTCACCACGGCCTCATGCCCTCAACTCCCTTCCTCAGTGCTTCGTTCTAAAGGTGAAGACAAAGGACTGACTGACTTGAGTATTTGAGAAAATTGCTAACAGGGCATTCAAGCTCTTTGTTCTGTATGTCAGAACACCTTCATACTCATCCATCTTGGGAACTGAAAAAATCCCCTCACCTTCGAAAGAGAAAGAGATTCAATAAGATCTATTCAGATGTTTTGTTGTATTTATTATTGCTGAATTTGGACCTGCCCTTTTATTCTCCTATTTCTTTGGCTTCCACTTGTGCAATCTTTTTCTCTTCATCAGCTCTCCATGACAAAACGTTTACCAGTATGGGTGTAACATGAGGAATTTGCATAATCTCTTCCCATATGTCAACAAACAAATCCATCCATCCATTTTCTGACAGCTTTATCCAATACAGGGTCACGGAGGAGCTGGTGACTATCCTGGCAAGCAACAGGCACAAGGCAGGATGCACCCTGGACAGGATACCAGTCTATCGCAGGCCAGGCAGACTCAAACACACACACGCACTCACACCAGGGCCAGTTCTCTTAGAGGCCGATAAACCTACTAGTATGTCTTTGGACTATGGGAGGAAACCTGAGCACCTGGAGGAAACCCACAAGGGTAGAACATGTAAACTTCACACAGATAGCATCCCAGGAATCAAACATAGGGCCCCACTGTGTCACTGTGCCACCCTGTTACAATTTTTGTTTTATTCTCCCTACCTAATTTGATGATAAACATGTGTGAATGACTGAGAACAATTCCTTCACCTACACATACTGTAGAAGCTCAATTGCCACACCTCATCATCTTGCAAACTCCAGAGAGCCTGACAGGAGAGTTTGAGCAGTTTGGAGGAGTGGTGTCAGTGATGTCAAGGCAAACCTGCTGGTATCCTGCAAAGTTAAGGTTCAGGAGTTAAGGTTTACAGTTACAGGGCCTGTGATTGAGTGCTGTATTGTTATTTTTCGTCACTGCCCCAGCAGAGCTTAGAAAGCCCCGTCGCATAAAAGGAGTGCCATAGATCTCAACTTGTGCTCAGTGCAAGATCTGTCTTCTTTAATCTGGGTTGTGTCAATATCCGCCCACGATTGGAATTTCTCAAGCACCATTGGTTAGGGTGAGGGTAAACACAAGGATGCGTTTAAAGCCACAGTGCAGACAAATGTCGGAAAAGTAAGAGGTTAAGGTGGGCGTCAGCTGGCCCAGGACCTTCTTGGCTGTTGGTGAAATACAGTATTAGCTCCCACTGTTTGCTTGGCAGCTGCAGGTGTGAAGTGATGTCAATGAAAGAAGCACTATTCCTCCAATAGGTTATAACTCACCTGTGAAGTTTGGGGCATTTCAGAAGGTGATTGGCTCTGAAGGTGGGTGTGTCAGAAGAGGATGTCCTCTGGTCCTCGTTCTCCCTCTGTGTAAACTGGTCTTGTTGTCCACAAGCACTTAAGCAATGTGCAATTCAGGCTTGTCTGGCAATAATAGATAATGGACAGTTCCTACTTTCAAAATTCAATTTAAAAATGTTTTTTTGAAACTTGCGTTTGAGTAAATAGGATAAATATATTAATTCTTGAATGCAGCCATACGCAGTCACGAAGCGTTCTTTCAGGACCCTATGCAGACAGCACAATCCGGAGAGGAGTGAGAAAACACGGGGGGAAAAGCATGCAAAGGGGCTGGAAGGAAAACAGAAGGCGTGTTCTAGGTGCGCTGGTGTTCGGGGGGGGTGTCCGAGGCAAACAGTCCAAAGGGTGTCCACAGGGAAATCCTTGACAAAGCAAATGTCCAGAGCCGAGTGCTCCATCCAAGACAAAGACGAACAGAGTTAAAAGCCGGAGCGGGATCCGGGGAAGAGTTGGGGGAAGGGGGAATAAAAAAGGGGGTAACGGGACCAGACGCTCCGGTCCCGGACCCAGAAGGTCAGGACGCCGTTGTGAAGCCTATGCTGCCGAGTCGCTCCTGGACTCGCGGGTAGGCTGGCTTCCGGGCGTCCATCTTCCAAAGCTGAGCCCAGATTGGCAGGAGCACCTGGCTTTTATAGGACGGGGGGCGGGAACTGGAGGCAGGTGCGGGAGATAAGTACAAAACTAGGAAGGGCTGGAGCGTCCTTAGGAGGAGGGGTTTACGAGCGTAACATAGACAACACATTGCTTCATAGAGTGTAAAAATTATGACACCATTCATACTCCTTCATGAATATTCTTCTAAAAGACAAAATAGTTGGTCTTAAGTAAATTATAATAATGCATAAAATTTGTTAGAGCAGAGATTCACGAAGGTCATAAAAGTTTATTTGTAAAGGTCATAAAGGTTAGAGTTTTATTTGCAGCCTCCCAGAAGGTTTTGTCTTACCTACTGTACATACAACCACATTCAGATGAAGTGTTTCCCCAAGGAAGTGCAGTTTTACTGGTTAAGCAAATGGGAGCTTTGCTTACTTCTTGGAAACTGTTGGTATCTGCACAGATTTATAGAAATAGATATAGATTATTCTGGTAGAGGAAATAGACACAAAAGGGTGTTTATACCTGGTACAGAACAATTTCTCCAAACCATCTTACAAATTTGTTGTGGAGCTGCTCTTAGAACTCAGATCTGATTCCTGACTCAACAGATCCATCCAGCACCATGTAATAATTTAAAGGCTATTCAGTGTTTTAAATATCCTCCACACTAAAATGCTCAATACATCCTGTCTTCAAAATTGAACCTTTCTGTTTTGTACACAGTATTGAATATGTACTTAGAGAAGAGAAAAGAGTTAAATTGTGTGATAAACAGCTACTGCACAATTATCCAGAAACATTGAAGAAAGAGACTGAACACCATCACCCAAACTCGTGTCACTGCCTCTCATTTGGAGTAACAGTTTACCAGGTAAGCAGTATAAGACGCTTAGAGAATCACACAGGATATGTATAGTTAGTGGCTTTGCTCTGAAACTGAGGTACAAAACAACTGGAATTACTTTTTTTGCAGAGATTGACTGTTTCTGTCTCTACCAAAACTAGTACAGGTGAAGTCCCACCAAGCAAGGAGCCTGAGCCTGTAATAATCATATCTGTGGGAAACACGTAACATGCCTGTCCCTAGGAATTCTCCCCGAAGTGAGGCATAATAAAGACGTACAAACTTCTGGCCACCAAAGAAAGCGAGGGAGAAAAAAAGAGTTCTATACAAATGGAAAATTGACTACAGGCAATCAGGAAGTTTATTATGAAATGGTCTGTAGTTCTTTTGTGGCTAAAAACCCCCTTAACCCCCCCAAGCCCTTGAATGGAGAGTAGTTGAAGAGCAAAAGAGTGAAAGAAAAGGGGGGGAGAAAAAAAGGAGATTTTTTTCTGTGCTGCAGCCTCTTTATCATGACTCTCATCTGACCTCTCACCTCCTTTTAAGTCCCAGAGGAGCATCCTGTGACCTTTGACCCAGGGACAATGGAAGCTTGGCCGTTTCCCAGTGTGTGGAGCCGGAGCAAACAACAGGAGCACGAGGAGTGCTCCTGGGAAACAAACTGTTTATTGTATGGCAGGATGGACAGGCCCTCCTTCTCCTACTTTCCTGTTGGGGGACTCCGGAAAAGCATATTTGTGAGGGCTCTGTGTGTGTGTTCTAAACAAAAATGCAAAGCAGAAAGGTGAGGCAGCGGCCTAGTCTGGTTCCTCCGTTCCCATGAATCCTGTGCAAGAGCTCGCTCAGCTTGTTTTGTATGGGAAGTGAAAGTCAGGGATCTACACAGGTGACACATACAATTCCCCCTGGTGTCGAGAGCAACAAATCCGGGACTCCACACCTGGCCACCCAGCACTGTCTAGACTATCTCTTCTTTCCAAGCCGCCCTTCGTCAGCGCTGGCTCCAGTTACTTCTCTGATCTTCTCAGGCACAATTCCTATATAGCAAAAGAATTCCTCCAGTCTGCATCCCATGTGTCTAAGAATGTTTAGGAGAAACACCAACATTGGGCGGCAAGGTGTTGTGGCAGCTAGCATCTGTGCCTCACAGCCCTTGGATCCTAGGTTCAGTTCTGGACTGGAGAGCCTTCTGTAACACAAATACATGTTAACTAAGTTAGCTGGTGTCTCTAAATTGTCTTTGTGTGCTTGTGCATGGGTAACGGACTGGTCAGTCCATAGCGCAGTCTTGCCTTGTCCACTATGTTTCTGATATAGACCCACCAGCAATAGGCAGCTTTATAATGGATGAATGGAAGTGCAACAGCTTTATTACAGTGTAATCATAAACTATCCTCTGTTTATTTTTATGGAGATGATATCCTTGTAATTTAAGGTTCACCTACATCTGTTATGTATGAATATTCAGTAACTTTTTTCCGAACACAATATTAGTCATTCTGATCTAACCTTTTCCTTCAGCACTGCTTGTTTCTCCTGTGTTTCTTCGTTAAAATAATGAATCATCTTTTTTTTTTGTTTGTGTTTTAGGTTGAGTTACTAATGATTAGTTACAAACTTATAAGATTTCTATACATACTTGAATTTTGCTTTGCATTAAGTTTTCCTTCCATGATTTGGTCACTTATTTTAAATTCATTTTAAAAACATGTTGATTAATAGATTGCACTTCCTATATAACTTGTTCAATGGTGTAAATTGACTATCACCTATTGTTTCAGGGATCACTGTAAAGCTCTGAGGAGGTGACTATCACTAAAATAACTACAGACAGACTGGTTAAAACCCCTTTCTGCCACATTCTCCATTGGAGAAATGAGTTTCCTATGCTACAAAAAGCAAGCATCTTGAAAACAGTTGATTGGACTAAAACCAGAGATAATATGTAATGTCATCCACTCCAAGACATAAGAAATGTAGCTCAGATTACCTAATGTTAAGCTTTCATTCTGCCACTGAAATGAAGCTGAATTCCCATTCACCTTGACCAATCCCACTATGCATTAGCTTCTGCTGCCAGAGAGTAAAGACTATAGGGATGATAACCATTCATCTTAAAATCTTGTTTTAAAAGTGAGACTCTTTCTATGACGCGGGGGGGGGGGGGTATGACATCTGCCCATAGCTAAAATTGTGAATAAGGTTAATTGTGACAACAATCAGTACAGATATTTAGTTTTTTATGTACATCAAGTTCAACATGACAATTAATCAGTGTCAATGACACCACTATGTCCCCCCAGAGGCACAAGTCAAAGAATGTCTGTAATTCAATATCCAACTATCACAATCTCAATTCAAAGAGCTGTAACCTAGAGCACAAACTGCAGGAACACCCTATAATTATACAGCCAATTTCCAGGACCTGGGCATGAGTAAATGACTGTCATCTCCCCCCTTTCCTCCATCCCCTCTTCATAATGCTGCAATGCACTATCACACCGTGTGGACACAGTCAGCATTCACCGATTGTCATGACTGACGCTTGGTGCAGAGTCTGAATTATTGAGTCCACAATGGGGTTCGGGTCGAGTGACTGGTCAGACCATGGACAAGTTGGGACACTCTGACTCTTTTTCATCTGTGAGCTCCACAGGCAGTGTAAGCTCTTTAATAAAACTACTGCCCTACTGTATTTGTACAATGTCCCACCAGCATGTCCTTGGCGTCTTTGTGTAACTCACAGCTGAGATTATGCATTTTGATACTGCAAGCCATACCAGAGGCATCCTAACACTGCCACAGCCTGGGGAATCTCTGAACGTGAACTTCACAGAGCTCATGCATTCAACAGGGGAGAGGAATTGATGTCAACTAACAAATTGTAGCAAACAAATTTGTTTTGTGCTTTTTTTTTTATAACCGGAAGAATAGGTCATTCCTTCAGTGCTGCTGAATCTAAGAGTTAAGAAACCTTTTTCTTTTCTTTTGTTCTTTTTATTAAATAAAAAAGCAGGCTCCAAAAAGCATTACACGGTCCATTCTTGATTTGAAGGACAAAAATCAATAAAAAGGCTTGCTTCTATTGTATAACAAATAAAACGCATGTTCTGCTTCAACCTTGTGGCTTATTTGAATTCAAAACAGTTGCTAACAACCCCCTTGGAATACAAGGAAATGAATTGTCTGTGTCTGTTTGCCCACAGCACAGAAACAAGGTTCCTGTAAACAACAACACCTTGATTTATTTATTTTTTAGAGTCACAGAAATAAAGGCTTACATTATAAACATTAACATGTTGATAATTTTTAAAAAATGCAGTCTGTGATTGCATGATATATTCTGTAGTTCTTTCACAACACTTGCACCAAAATTGCCTTAACATATTCTCAGAGTGTTAAGATTACATGCCGGTAGCGATAATGTAGAAAAAAGTTTATTTGGTATTTTAAAACACAGATGCCTTTGTAGGAAAACTGATAAGACTCCTATTGCACAATAGTTTGATCATTTTCAGGTTCTACAACCTGCATGTCTGACAGCTTGTCAAAAGATTTGCAATTCAGATAAAATTAAATGTGTAGCATTTTCTGTGTCATGAGTCCAATTTGTGAAAGAGTAGGCTTGCCAAACCTGAAACAACCCAAATTAGCGTGGAAGTCTCACTCCTTTCACTGCTTTTAAGAAAACAGCCCTGAAAAGACCAGCACACAAAATAATTATTTTAGTAATATAATCTAAAGGACTTTATTTTCATTTGAAAACTATTCTCCACACAGTACAAAAAGCCCCAGAGTTACATACTGTAAAACAGAATTTAAATAGCAGGTTCATTTTGCTAATGTGCATTTCTGGAAATATTTTCATACTTTTATTTGGTGCACAGTGCATGTGTTGTGTGACGTATACATTTCACTGTGCATTAATTTTGTGAATTTGTAATAAACATAAAGGCAGTGCAAATTTTGATATCACAATATTTTCTTTTTTTATAGTAACAAGAAAAGAGTCACCAAACTAAATGACTTTTCTTTAACCTTGCATGGAGTGCAAACAATCCAATAACTATGGATCTAAAGATATCCACCCTACCTCTACTGAAGACAAGAAACTTGTAAAAAAAAATTAAATTACATATTCCACATGCTGCGGTTAAAAAAGTGAATTAAAAATGGTGCTTAAAGATGTTATCAGGAATATGTAGCAATAAAATATTTTCTATCCTGCTGTTAACCTGTTAAGACATGGTCCTCCAAGGATATTGCCTCAAGGGCTAATTTTGATTGTTAAATAGCAAGATTGAATAGAAAAGCATAAAATGACTATACAGATAAATAAGAAACAGTTATTTTACTAAGAAGGTTAAACTAACAGTTTAATTGTGTTGCATGTCTCAGGAGGCTTGGTCCTGGATTTGTACAATCTGCTACAAAACACATAGTTTTGTGCGGCTGCTTCAAAATCTTTGTGCATGATTTCAGCTGGTCTCAGACCCTGGGCAGTACTTGGAAGGGAGAGTTTTAAGGAAAACCAGGTTGCTGATGCAAGTGATGGTGGAATAGTAGGTGGTGGTCTTTCCTCTGGAAGCCAGAGCACTATGCTGTGGGAGGTATTATCCTTTAGATGACATGTTAAATCAAGATCCTGCCTTTTAGTTCATTTACAAAAAACTCATAGCACTGCTCACAAGAGTAGTGATGTTAACCCCAGTATCTTACAGTAGTTGATCTTTGCTCTGGGTTTGATCTGGCCTACCTAAAGTTCACAATAGAAAAGCTGAATCTCAGTTCTCCATGTGCTGCACTACAGTGGTAGAAGACATTGATATTCACTACACCAGAATTCCAAAATTACAGGGTGAAAGGCACTATATAAACGCAAAATAATACACTGAAAGGTATTGAAAATGCAGTTAATGTACAGTATGTCGCAGTTAATGGCATTTGTTATAATCATCCATCCATTTTCTAGCCACTACGTCCAATACGTCCAAAAAGGGTTGTGGAGGAGCCAAAGCATGTGCCAGCAAGCAGTAGGCACAAGGCAGAATACACCTGGACAGTTTTCCAGTCCAGCACAGGACACTCACAGACAGCCACACACACTCACACCAGGGCCAGTTTACTTCCCGAAGCCAGTTAACCTACCAGTACTGCATGTCTTTGGACTGTGGGAGGAAACCCATGCAAACAGGTGGAGAACATACAAACGCCACACAAACAGCACCTCAGGAGTTGAACTCAGGGCCCCAGCACTGTAATGCTTACCACTGCCCTACAATAATAATAATAATAATAATAATAATATCTTTTCACAGTATTAATCCCACAGTATTAAGGGTTACTTTTTATAAAAACAAAAAACAACAGAAAAGAACAAAAGGCAGGATTCTAGAAAAGATGTTGCAGACCTGAACAGAACTTGGTTACATGTAACCCTCTCCTTGCCACATCAGTGTTAGTCTGTGTTGTGCAGAATTATTAAGACATTGCTGACTGCAGTCTGGGCATGAGAAGCTGAGACCTGAAGCGTCTGCATGGCAGAGAGGGAGGGGGTTGTCTGTCCTGGCCTGGTGTTGGGTTAGCCTCAACACCCCTTGTGTTACACTCAGCACCTTTTACAAACACCACAGCCTATTGACAGGGTGTGCTATGGCTGCTGTGGTGCTCAGACGGTATTGATTTGAAATGCCTTTTTCCCTGCTCCCCTCCCCATTTGCTGCCCATCCAGCCTCTGGCACACTGTATGGAGAGGGAAGAAGAGGGATTAGCAGGAAGTAGGATCTATAGGTGGTGCCTGGGAGGCTGCCGGGCCTCATGCAGCAGCTGAAATCTGGGAATCTGGGATACACAGGGGGGATCCGAGTCAATTCCTCAGTCCGACCCGGCAATCCTGCCTGAGGCTTTACAATCTACCTACCTCACTGTCCTTCTTTCTGTCCGTCAGCACTTTTGAACAGCATACATCCTAGATGGGAAATTTGTAAAAGTTCACTGGCAGGCAGAGTAAAAGTGGAAGCAGTTTTGCACCACGGCAAAAACGTTTTGAATGGTGTTGTGTCAGTATATATCCACAAGACGTAGTAATGCCTAACCTCCTGGAGCTACCGCCTATGAGCCGGAGGACACAGGTGGAAACTACATGGAAGTGCATTTCAAGTAGAAAACAGGAGACTCTTCTTTACCAAAAGGGTTGTTGGAATATGTAGCAGGCTACCCACCCATGTGGTTGAAGTCAATACTTTGGCTTCCTTCAAGAAATGGATGGATGAGATCCTCAGATTAATTAACATCTAATTATCAAAGCCTCCTTTCATTTATAACCATTCCTAAATTCTTATGACCTAGATTGAATAAATTGTCTTCCCTTATTTGTAACGGTTCTTATGTTCTTATGAGTTAGATGGGCCAAATGGCCTTCTTCCATTTGTAATCTGTTTTATGTTCTTACAGAGAAATAGAATAACAGCATGGTTATTGAGTGAACGACACACATGGCATAAAACAGACTTTTATTATATGACTTGCATTTGAGATGCAATCTGTATACGCTGTGTATAGCCCTACCCCAGTACACAGTGTCCATGTTATATATTCATTAATTTCCTCAGCTACTCAAAATGGGAAGATGCCAAACAAAATCTGTGCTAATTGAGTAAAAAAAAACATAAAATATAATTGGAGATTGATCTGTCAAGTGGGAGACTGATTTTTTCGTCAAAAGAATAAATCTTTACTGCATTCTTTTATCCACTAAAACATATCCTGCCTTTGTATATGAGTTCAGTTAACTCTCAAATGAGGCACGTTTTTTATATATGTATGCAGCTTCACTGAATGTGAAAACCAGGTCTGTTTTAGCACTCAAGGGATTGCTGGACTAACTGGAGAAGGTTGATTGATTCTGTTGTGGGATGGGGACTGGCCAGTCTAATTGCATTGACAATGGGCTCCCTGATGAAACAGCTGATGTAATCCTGTCAGGGACAATAGCCTTCCTTGTTTTGCCAATACTGTGCTAACAGTAGTCTAATGTCACTGTTTGATTTGGCTCCCCTCAAAACCCAAATTCCACCGCTCTTAGGGAGAGGGGTCAATACATTGAAGTATTTACATTCGCTGTACATTGCAGCTTTCATTTTCTCCGGACTCCAAAAAATCAATATGAAGAAAATAACAATATAGGCCTGCATATAAACAATATAGTTCAGGTGGGTAGCTGCGTCAGCATGCGTAGGCTGCAAAGGAACAAGTAATAGGTTTATTCCATGCTGAAAAAAAGAAGAAAGAGAACACAACGTTTCGGCCGTGGAGCCTTCTTCTTGTTATTTTCTTCATATCACACCTTTGATCACACCTGAAGAAGGCTCCACGGCCGAAACGTTGTGTTCTCTTTCTTCTTTTTTTCAGCATGGAATAAACCTATTACTTGTTCCTTATAAACAATATAGGCTGGCAGTGTGAAATTAGTCCCAAACTCAGTTTGTATCCATAAGCATTTGTTTTGGATTGAACTTGATAAAAATGGCTTAGGGAACCATTATTATTATTATTAGTAGTAGTAGTAGTAGTAGTATTAGTAGTAGTAGTAGTAGCAGTAGCAGACACCCTTATCCAGTGTGACATACTACAGTATATATACACTAATAGTACATGCGAAAATTCTCATGTAATTACAGTAAAACAATAACAGCATGAAAAAAACAAATTACAAGAAAATAAAATTTATATTTTAATGATTTTTTAAGTTCTATGTTATTTAACTTGTTGTTGCTGCTGTTCTGCTTTTGTGTTTTTAGTGATTCCTTTAATGTCTTTGTATAGGAGCGTACAGGCAAATAAGCATTTCATTGCAATTGTGCGTATGACAAATAAACTGAACTGAACTAATCAAATCCACTTTCAGCTCAAAATATGTATTTTAGTATAATAAAAATAATTACAGCTTACAACCACGAGCAACTAGTGTGCCGGTGTTCTTTTTGTTATCACGGGTATTTTACAATTAATGACCAACCACTGGAACTAACACTAAATTAATTTATTTCATTTCTTTCTATCTTAGCAAATATTTCAAATACTTTTCTTGTGAATATTTTTGTTGTGTGGTATCACACCTCCCTATAAATATATCGTATGGTATTTTGATGAAGGATTAAACTTTCAGCTAAATAAAGGATATAACACATTTCCTCTATGTCTTTTAACGTCAAAGGAAGAAAACTCCAGTCTTGTAGTGGCAGATATGAAAATGTGCTGCCATTTTAAAAGAACTGCCAGTTTGAGATTCATTATCCAAAATGCTTCCATTTTGTTTTTGTGAGTACGACTAGTACTTTAGGAACACAAAATCAAACTAAAAAAGGCAATCTAAAGGCCTGGTGTTAAAGTGCAGCATGGTGTCAGTGCTCTCTGGTGCTTTCTCCATTAGAGCTTCTTAGCAAGGGAATTGAGATGGACTTATTATGCAAGACCTCCTGCTATGCTTGCATCTTCACCTCACCACTACTCCAATTAAGGCAATTAAACATTGAACAGATTTGGCCCTGGTAACTGTTAACCCAAACAATGCTATTTAAATGAACACACCCCCATAGTCTCACTGAAGCATCTTCTGCAGCAGTGCTTTATAGTCCAGTCAAACAAAAACTGTCACATTTCAGATGTTTTAAGGTAGCACTTCCAATCTCCAAAACAGCATTAATGCTGCTTGCTCAAAACAATGTCTGAGTAAGTGAGTCTCAGAAGGTAATGGTTTAGCTCATCTGTGTTTTACTTTCATTCTGACTTCCTGCATAAACCGTGATGTGTGTCTCAAGAGAGTCTACCATCGCTGCTCAAATGTTTTTTTTATTGTCCAGGTGCCTGCTGTAGGATCTGAACAAAGACGTAGAAGAAGGATTCTATTTACTATAACACGTCCTATGTCAAGTAAGTAGAAAATGTAATCAGGAGATTGACACAGCACACACACAACAGGATAATCAAGTAATTAAATAACAGGGAAATGCAAGAGATTTAATCTGCCCCACCCCAAACTCGAACAGAAGAGCTTTAAATGAGTGTTAATTTGAACACATGAGCTACACTAAGGAGTGTCAAGGAGCAGATAAAATTCAAAATGTATCACTTGATTGCAGTTTTCTGTTTACCTAAGCTTTCCTGTTTCTATGTAATAGAGAGCTACTGTCGTTACAGTATTGGTTTTAAACTGATTGATGGGGGGGGGGGTAATGATTTAATCAAGGCTCTGATCACAAATTTGATCTAGTATAATATGATGTAATGGATCTAGTATGATACCAGAGCTAGGTAAAGTCATTTTGCTTTAATAGGTGGGCAAAAAGCTTCATTTAATTTTAGATCACTTTAAATCCCACCCTTTTATTTGGAATAATATCATGAAATGAAAATATTTTTAAATATATATATATTCACATTTGGTTCTGCAACAGAAACTTAAATAATATATACAATAAAAAGATTAATTATAAAACAAATTACTTTAAAAAAACAGGTCATCTTCTGTATGAAAGGTGTTAAATATTTCTTGGAGACTAGATTCCTTTGTTTTTGTAGATGTATGAAGTAGGGTGGCTGGTTGAAAGCAAGGATCAATATTTGACAAAAATATCAGCCTTTGGAGTTTAGTACTCTCTAGAAGCTTTATCGCAGAACATAAAATCAATTCTCTAAATGTGAAAGCCAGCGAGTTCATTCAGAGGAAATGAACAATTTAATAAAACCTCAACAAATTTTAGAACCTTTTAGTTTATCTTCTGACCATCCTCTGTCAGCTTACTTCTTTCTTAATCAACAATAAAGCAAAACCTTCAACTCTTATTTTGAGAAAAAAACCAATTCACCACAATTGTACAAAATCAGCTAGCACTTCAGATATTTTATGTAAAGTTTCTAAAAAAATCTAGTTAAAATCTTAGTTCAAACTAAGAATCTCTACGGTAACCTGTACAACGCTTTGTAGAAAGCCACATCTGATAAGAAAATCCTCTGAAACCAGCCATTTTTATGAAATGAAAATATTTGTTTCTGCCTTCTGGGGGGTCTTTAAACCTTTAAAATTCATGACTTTCAGGATCCTACTCGCACACCATCTGTTATTCACCTAGAAATGAGGTAAGATTATAGATGAAACTTTAAAACATGTCCGTACTTCCAAGCACAATGGTGTTTGCCCAGTCGTTAATTGAATATTAATTCACGTACTTAATCAAAATGTCTTGAAAAATCCGAGTGAGCCATAGTTCTTAATCTGGTTTCCTAATTCAGTCTGCTCTACTGCCCTTCTTTCTTAAAAGAAGGTATTCATCAATGTAATTTACACCGGCAACTTTGGTGGTGAAAATGAGTGTTCCGGCAGCTTGTTTAAGGGTTTACAAGAAGCGGTGTGTGGCAGCAGTGTGGTCATGATTCCTGAACGCCCGTGGCTCTGCCTGTTGCCCTCTCTCTTTCTTCCACATGTGCCTGCAAACAGTGGGGATGGAGCCATACTGCTGTGGGAAGCCGGATTAAGCTTTGCCTGTGAAAAGGACGCACGCATGCATGGATTGACATGCTCATTGTGCGAGGCAGTCAGAGCTCCTGCGCCCACTGAGCAGGACTGGCCTGCCTGGAATAAGGTGTGATCAGGAATTTTAATGGCCCCCCATTAGCTCTTGCTGATAAGGGGAAGGGAGGGATTGTAAATTGGTTAACCCCAGGGGAGTGCTTGTACACAGAAAGCCAGTCTATCGATCTACACACCTGGAGGTGATGGTGATGGAGGGGGGGGGGGGGTTCCTAGCTCTGGTAATCACGCACAGACACTGCCTGTTCCTACAATTAACAGCCCAACAACCGAGAGGGAGTGCGTTTATGTGTATATATATATACAGTACATGTGTGGCCGTGCGACTTGCTGGTGAAAACTGTTTAAAAATGAACAAAGAAAGTAAAACTATAAAACAACAAAACAACTCCACATAAAGAAAGATAAAATGCTGTCACACTCTAATGTAGTTACAATATACTATATGGAATCTATTGCAAAGTAAATTGAGGATTTATGAATTTAGGTTTATTTTGATTTTTCTATTTTTTAAGGGAGGGTTTCCCAATTCTGATTTAACCCGACCACTATGCTGCTTTTCAACTTGGTAATGAAATGCATCTTAAGAAGCCTTTGACACTGCTATCTGTTTAAAATTCTAACTTAAAAAATATCAGATTAGCACGAGGCAGTCTGAATAATTCATTCGCAATAAAATCCAATGCAGACTTTCAACAAAAGGGTTGCAGGATTAAAAAAAAAACAATATTAAGTTTTAATAAAGCGTAGCTCTCACAACAGAGAAATGTTTATTATGATCATTACAAAAGTAGGTCTAGTCTGCATGTCAAATAAAATCTTTTGCTTTGTGTGAAGAAACAGTGAAGCTGTTACACAGTAGAAAAAAATGAACTGCAAGCTAAAAGAAACTCTTAAGAGATAAGGCACTTAAGAATGTTATAAGCAGTCAGGTATCTGATAATGTTGACATGCTGAATTAAATCAGAGCTAAGGAAATGGGCCATGCGATTGTATTTGCACACAAGATAATGTGCCTTGCTATTAACAAGTGAAAAGAAAGCTCTCCATTGTGTTACGATTGCTTTACTACATTGTAAACTCAAGAACTGCCTGCATACTGTAGCAAGACCATAATCAAATTACACGCATTAGGTATAAGTAATACACAAATACGTCCTTGTTGGCACTGACAAGGAGACTTTCAATGTTTAATAGTTTTTATTCATTTTACACAAGATTATAAATCTGGAATGAAAAGGCTCAGTACAGGAGCTTCAGAAGGTTGTGTTTGTATAATGCATTAGTAAAACTACATTTAGAATACTATGTACAATTTTGGTCACTACATTACAAAAAAGACATTGCTGCTTTGGAATTGGTCCAAAAAAAGAGCAACCAAATACATCCTTGGGCTTTAAGGAATGCCCTACACTGACAGTCTAAAAGAACGCAACATTTCTAGTCTTGAATAGAGAAGAGTACATGGGGATTTGATTCAGGATTTTGAAACCCTCAAACACATTGATGAAGCAACTCTGGGAAAAGCTAGGAGACACCAGTGGAAACTCTGGGGGAATCAATTAAGACTGAAAAAAAGAGGCACTTCTTCACACAAATGCTTGCGGGTGTCCAGAACAAGATACTCAGCCAAGATGTTAACACCTGCACCCTGGTTTTGTTCCACAAAGTGATGAATATCACATCATTTACTTACCAGCAACCAATGAATTTAGGTAAGCCAAACAGCTCCCTTCATTTGGTATCTTTTCATAAATTCTTATGTGTTCCTGACAATGAGTCAGTCTATATTAGTGTGTTATATGTTTAAATCAGATTACTGATATGAGAACAATAAGGCTTATTGAACATAACATGAAATAGATTTGAATATGGGCCCTTGACATATTGACATGATATATACATACTTTCTTTCTACAGACATACTGACTTCATATACATGTGCAAATCTGTTATTCAGATCATATATAGGGATGAAGTAAATCTTTTTCTGGAAGGTTTCAAATAGAGTATTTCAGATCAAATCTATGACCTACTCCTGCAAAATGGTCTAAATAAGTCACATATATCCAGACATAGTTCATGTGGGTAGTCCACAAAGGAACAAGTAATAGGTTTATTCCATGCTGAAAAGAGAGGAGAGAAAACACAACGTTTCAGCTGTGAAGCCTTCTTCAGGTGTGAGAAAGACAGGTATACTGTATATCCAGAAATAATGCTTTACCTTCTTTGCACGGAATTAACTGAAGACTAAAGATATTAATGCACATTATTGTAACTCGAAATGCAGAATCCAAATCCAATGCAGAAAAAAAATTACATTCACTATTTTTCCAAAATGGGGAAAATTCATTTCATTCATTATTACTGAGGATTAGAGTAATAATGAATTAAAATCGGTTACAAAAGACTGATATCCATAAAAAACACTGAATAGTGTAAATGCTAGTACATTGGTTAAACTAGCAAGACTAGAATTTGCCTCCTCAGCTTGCAAAAGGGGTGGCGATATAGTCTTCAAGTTACAGGTCTGTGAAACATGTCGACTTGTGGATTAGCAAGATGGAAAATGAACCACAGGCGACAGCTACTACTGCATTGTTTTAAACTCCAGCATATTATAGATGTGACACTGAAAACACAGTGATATGCACCCTTCCCAGCCCTTAACTAGGACTGCCCTATGGCCTTGTTCTCCTCTTACAGCAGAACAATTGGTTGTGTACCTTGTGAATCAGGCTAACTCTATATTATATCTTTCAACGGTGCACATAGAACAGTCATACATCACCTTAGCCCCTGAGGGCATGCACATACTTGGGACAGTGAAAGTAAACCCCCTACTGCCAAATGCCAGGCAGACTCAAATACGACAAAAACACACAGGATTATTTCAGCTCAGAATAGAATAAAGCACTGCAATGTAGAATTCATATAATCTTTTGCTCCATAAAGCTGAGCTAGGGCGTCTCTTTTCTAGCCTCTCCACCACATATGTTGACACTGCACAGGTTTTTAAAACATTTAAGACAACAGACAGTGCCACCAGGTGGTCAGCCCCTGAATTGCCACCTTCACTCAAGAGTGACCTTTAAACGTTAAGGCGAATTGTAATATTTTCTTTTAGTTTATTATATCCTATCATTAATTGCATTTATTATTATGCACATTCATAACGATGCCGTGGCTTGCAAGTACTTAAATTAAACTTGTAGTTCAACATCAGCACTACCAAGTGGCCAGATCATGTCAGAGCTCAGAAGTTTAGCAAGGCTGGGCCTCGTCACTACTGAGATGGGAGAGCTCTAAGTTTGTAGTCAATAAGTGACGCGTTTCCTTCTGGACAACAAGT
The DNA here is from genome assembly GCF_055471065.1 of Atractosteus spatula. Classification (NCBI taxonomy): domain Eukaryota; kingdom Metazoa; phylum Chordata; class Actinopteri; order Semionotiformes; family Lepisosteidae; genus Atractosteus; species Atractosteus spatula. The sequence continues at coordinate 6,827,826 of NC_142707.1, forward strand.
TCCATGTATAAATACAATTAAGTAATTATGCTGTAATAATCATTTTTGTTTGGATGTTTTTATCTTCAGGGTAACTAAGGTTTTTTTTTTGGTGAAAGAAAGCCTAATGTTATCCAATTTCACTCCGGTCATGTGAAACTGCAACTAAACAGCATCTCTAATTCATGAAATTGAGAGGGCCTTGATTTAAAAAACAGCAGCTGAGTCACTGAAGAGAGCCTTTTGTGCGGTGAGGATGAGGCTGGAGGAGGGGGAGGTGCTGAGGACATGGCTGCTAGAGGGCTTCTCTGAGCAGGGCAGACTCAGTACCCGAGTCCCCTGCTGCAGGCCTGACCTCCTATCTTCTCCCCCAGCTGAATCCGATTACAGCCAGGCCCTGAGGACAGTGGGTCATTGACAGAGTGGGATGAGCAGACAATAACATATTATCTGAAGGAATCTCTGGGTTTCCCAAAGAAAGGTCCTTCTCAGTGTCAGAGTGATGAGACGATCCTCAACCTGACATCGAATCGTCCATTTAAGAAGAAAGAACACTGGCACTCATTCATAATTCCCAACAAAAATAATAGGAACCCTTTTTCCCCTAGATTTAAGAAACATAAAGGGAAACTCATAAGGGTTTTAAAGGCTGACTATGAAGAAACTGCAGTACACAACCACCTAATATATAACAAATTCACAATGAAAATGCATCCACATCGCCTACGGTACCTTTGTCTACAGGCTCTTATAGGGAAAACACTGTATCTTAAAGACTTTAATGCCCCTTTAGCCACAGATAAAATGATTACAAAAAACACTAATGTCAAGATTTGGACTGCAGTGATAAAACATAAAACATAAAACAAGTTATGAATTTCAATTTTACTCAGGGATTGCATTGCAAAGTTTATCAAATCTAAAAAGGAAGCTAAACATGTTTTAAATAAATACCATACATTACATTAAATAAGACAAATATGGAATTAAAGATGATTGGAATGAACCAATTTTAATATGTTGTCCCTCAACACTCAATGTTAGCTTGCTGGGATTATACCAAAACACATTTACATCTTTATTTCCACAGTTAATAGGTTTATTTCATGCTGAAGAAAAGAAGAAAGAAAACACAACGTTTCGGCCGTGGAGCCTTCTTCAGGTGTGTGTTTATTTCCACAGTTGTCTGCCATCCTATATTAAAAAGAGAATCCTTGCAGAAAAAAAGATGGTTTCATCTTTATGCCCTGGGTCTCCTAGTTCCTCCCTTCTTACATAGAGAATGTTGCTCCTTTGTGTCTCCTTCAACTCTTGCTTGCGTTTCACGTAACACTTTGTTTTTATTGCATTATAACAAAAGGCAGCTATATGAGCTTGCTCCTCAGATATGGCTATGAGGGGCAGAAAGAGATTAATCAGTTCTCTCCATAATGCCAGTCTCAATGAAATTGTTTTTCTCACTATTTTTAGTTCCCTTAAAAGCCTGCTTGCCATGTGTACATACTCGTATTCTACTGTCAGCCTCGATTTCCATTACTCTATTTTTATTTTAAAAATCCAGAGGTAAATAAACTAAGCATTCACTCTTTAAATACGTTTCTTTGGTGACATGTGACTAACAGAAAAACAGTTGTGTACATTTCAGTCACAACGCCACTCATGTTGCCATAAAGTTTCCTGGCAGAGCTCTGTTTCTTACACTCTCTCAACTGGTGTTCCCCATGGCTCAGTCCTGGGTCCCCCGCTGTTCTCTCCACACCCACTCCCTGTGCCCACTCATCTTGCTGAGCTGTTTTTATTCCATGTTTATGCTGCCAATGCTCATATCTCTCTCCTCTTTTCCTCTCTCTGATACTCTTGTCTCCTCCTGTATCTCTGCCTGTTTGCATTTCAGCCTTTTGAAGTCTTTTCTCCTTCCTCTTCTTCTATGAACTGCTACATCTCTTTTCTTCTTCACCTCCCACTTCCTCTGTCAAGAACGTCTGTGTCACTCATGGCTCAGCTCTCTCCTGCACCACACATTTCTCCTCTGGCACTTTCCTGATGCTTCTTCTGAAGCTTGATTTGTAGACTCCTCCCATTCCTCACCAGCTATTCTACACAGCTTCTAGTCCAGGTCCTGGTATTCTCTGATGTAGATTATTGTAACTCAGCCACCCTGCCTATGCAATCTATCCAATGTCTTTTCTCTTCCTTGCTTTTTGCATGTTACTCCATTACTTTGGCTCCCTATTGCCGATGCAAAACCCTAGTTCACCCCTACCACCCTCATCCACTCTTGTCATGTCTTCTCTTCAGTGTCTTATCTGTCCCTACAGCTCCTCTCGCTGTCTCTTTACTCCTCCTCTTCCTGAGCTCATTGACTCTCCTCCTGTGCTCCACTGTGTGGAATGAGTTGCTATACACAGAAAGAGAGGAGTGGCTCACTCTGTCTGTTGAAGACTGTTGCCCTGCTCCAGACTCATAAGGAACACGTATCTACAGGGTGTCTACATTATACACCGACTTGTTTAGGATGAGACCGTGGAGTGCGTGATAGTATTACTTTCTGCACATGCAATCATAATGAATGGGCCAGTGGTACCTACTGATTGGTACCTCCTGAGCCATTCTGTCACCTGGGAGGTGCAGCAGGTATATCCTTTACTTTTTCAACCACCCAACCCCTCCCTGATAACGGCCCATTCCATGGTCTGATTGCTAGCACAACAGCTGACATTACTGCAGTCCCCACTAGCAGTATATGCTATGGTTGTGGTTCTGGCTATTTCGTTTTGTTTGCTACAGCATTTGTGTTGCACTTCCTGTACTGTACTGACCTAGTTGTGATTTAATTTAATTCATGCTGTTTTATTGTATGTGCTTTCCTCTGTAGTTTATGATGTAATGCAGACGCTGTATTTGTAAGTTGCTCTGGATAAGGGTGGAAATTAAGAAAATATAACAACAGAGAAGTAATGATATTTAAAAATACAAATTCACAATTTTGATTCACAAACACTGGCAGTAGGGTAATTTAGGTCCTTAGGGTTAATCCATTTCAAGGAAAAAACACAAAATATGTCTTTGAAATAAAACAGAGTATCATAAAAATAGTTGAGAAGTGGATGCCATCTTCCCTGTCTTGTAATGTTGAATATGTGCACATTGGAAATGTAATGTACAAGAGAAATACAGGAAATAGCTTGTGTTCTTACTGATCCAAGGATCTCACTTGGATAGTAGTGGAGGTATACTAGGCAATGGGCTTTAATAACATGATCTGGTACCTCAATCCATTCAGATTAATATGTGCACAGACTTTTCTCTGTGCATTGCTTGGATGAACTGTATGCTACAGCACCGATACAAATAATTGATCTTTTCTATAAAACTGCTGGAAAGGTTCATCAATATCTTTCACTGAGTTTAAGACAGTAACTGTAGATTGAAATCCAGTTCCTCTCTGAGCTATATTACTGTTAGTTTTAGTGACAACAGACCAGTGTGTAAAAATTTTTAATCGTGCATCATGCGTATTTTCTGTCCAGCACCCATCCAGGATATATTTCCTATAATATAAATGGGAGTTGGAAGTGATGTGGTCTGCAATTTCCTGTTTACTTACTTCATTCTTACATGTCCTATTCTACGTGTTGTCTAATTCGTTGTGCTCTCCTTCCTCCTCCTAGTCCTCTTATAGATGAAGTGTATTTACCTTTTGCAAAGAATTCTTCAGATTTAAACAGTATGTGTTGTCTACAACAATTTCCATGAAATAATATTTTCAGTGATGAATAAGAGAAAGAAATGTACAAATATGCCAATATGTTCCACTGCCTGAAATGCACATGGCTCTATAAGAGCACTAAAAAAGCTGGGGTTATGGCGCTCCTCCATATTAAAGTCAACACTCCTAAATCTATAACATCGTTTTTTTACATGATAACCAGCATCAAGACCCTGGGTAATATCATGCCAACTAACACGTTTGCAGGTTTGGGTCTGCTCCATTTTGTGCTTGGTGTTCTGCTGTATCAATGTCTACCTTTTAAAGCGGCTCGTTTAATAAAGAAGGGCTTTGCACATCACTCCCTTGGCTCTTTCTCCAGCACTAATTTCTGATAATTTGGTTGAGGAGTTTTTGGTTATCTAGGTATCACAGTAATTGAAATTACAATGTCACAAGAATATACACCATGATTAACAAAACAATAACTGTGCCTTTGGAGTCTAAGAGCTCGATTTTAATTAACTTAATATAATGTATAAAGTTCTATGTTCATGGGTACATTCTCAAGGGTATACACGAGAGCACACATGTCTCGTTAAAACCCTGTATATTGATCTCCAGGAGAAGCGGGTGACATCACTGATTCAGAAGTTCAACTCTCTGACTCCTTCATTGACACCTGGGGAGGTTGTTATGTCAGCAATATGAACTGCCTGCAAAAGTAGGACTGATATCAGTGAAATAGTCTTTCTCATTTCTTAAGCATTTTTTTACACATATTTATATATGTGGTCTATCTAAAACTCAGTTTCAGAATTTGAAAGAATGTTCAGTTTCCAAAAGCAGCTCTGTGTATACTTTTAAGGTTTCCTGTAAGTCCTTTAAATTTCACAAAAATATCCAAACTGATCCCAAGCTAGAGACAAATCCTGGTATCACCTCACCCTGTTATAATGTGTTAAAGCTCTGTGATGATACACTAAAGAAGTGGATTCAAACTGAGATTCAACAGCAGCCGGTCTCTTCCCCTCATACAGAGAGATTAATTGATTAACTCCTTCTCATATAGAGTTTGACAGGACACAGCAGGCACCACTATGGAAACAGGTAATTCTGACCGAGAGCAAAAAGGCACTTTTAATTTATTATTTATACCCATTTGACCTTAAAAAAGGAAATGCAAATGGTGCTAAAAAAAAGATCATTCAGGCTTTTAAATGTCAAATGCCACAATTAAGATTCATTATTATTAGATCTCCGCAGGTTTTCGTTTCCAGCTGAGGGGTAAAAATACCCTAATTAACATTTGGTTAATTAGCCCATGCCCTCATGTCTCTATTCATGGCAGAAACAGAACTTGAGGGTCACTAATGACTAATGATATAAAACTCCAATAAGAAAGAAATGTTCATTCTGTTCAGGTTTGATGACAGACAGTCGATATTTCAAGAACACTGAATCTCACAAAACCTGTTTGTGCAAAGTTTCTGATCTGTCATTACAGATAAAGCCCGACAACTCCCCCTTACCCCCAGTGGACAGATTCCAAGTCATACTGAAAGCAGATTGTTTCATCTGGGGCTTGACAGTCTCTGCTTGAATAAAAAGAAATTCTCTCAAAGGCTGTGACTTCAGAAATCAAGGATTCATTCACCTTTAGCGAACTTTATCAGTTGGGAAGCACTCCAGAAAACAGTTTAAAAGGAGCAATATTAACTTGAGGAATTTAAATATGTGGAAGAAAAAAGAATGTGGAATATGTTTCTGCAAAAATCTGTATAAAATCTGAGAAAGTATATAGTTTTAACTAGTATCTTAACACTGTGTTCCAAGTTACATTCAATTAAACACAGTGCAGTCAGTGAACCTCATGAAGTGTTTGGGTTCTTTGTTCACAATCAGATATTCTCTTGGGTGCATGCTCAAAATAAATATTACAATCCAGGAAGACAGGAACAGATTAATCCACAACCATGCTGAGATTTTGCTGCTGTTGTAATTTTTATCTCTTTTTCATCTGTCCTCACTGGAACCTGCAGTGCGACAACATTGAAATTTTAATGGTCTGACTCTGTTTGAAGCTGCGATACAGAGATAAACTAAAGCACATTTTCTGGCCTCTCCGTGAGGGCTGATTGTGAAGCGGCAGACCCAAAATATTCATTTCTTGTACTTGTCAATTTAAATAGGTTATGTGAAGTGCAGGATTCCTACTCTAAAATACATAAAATGACACAATAACCAGAAAAGACCACAGTTCAGCATGAGAGGACTGTGATTTGGGCCACTGGGATCATAGCTTAATGTGGTTAACAGTTAAAGTCGGGAAAAGCAAATCTGATCGATTCATACAGCCAAAAAAATGTTTGCGATAAAATACACATTATGTTGTTTTATATCGCCGCCTGCTGGACAACGTCTGGCAATACAGCAGCTATTTCTTTAAGTGTCTAATCTCACTGACAATTGCATGAACAATCTGTATATTTTCCTAGATAATGTATATATAATGTAATCTTAATTATATCTCAAATAATGCATTGAAGGAGCCACACTGTGTTCAACATTTTAGTTTTTTACTAACCTTAATTTTTCTTTAGTGAAAATTTTTGCCAGTTTTATTGAACAAAAGTACTTTCTGTTGATATGAATTGCTATAAACGTTTTTAAATGACAAAATAAAAAAAATCCTATATCATGATATTTTAATTGGACAACAGATCAAGTCGATTGCCCAGAAGGTTTAATAAATGTAATAATAAGCAGTTTAGCAGAAAAAAAATAATACAAATTGTTAAAAAAAGACAGAATTCCATTAAAGAAAGGGAGTGAAATAAATTGCAATGATAGGTAAAAGATACTACATAGGAATCTGATTCAAGTTTTCGAAATCCTTAAAGGCACCACAAAGTCACCCACTGGACTTCTTCACAACAAGCATTAAAACACAAACCAGAGGATAATAGTTCAGGTGGGTAGCTGCGTCAGCATGCGTAGGCTGCAAAGGAACAAGTAATAGGTTTATTCCATGCTGAAAAAAAGAAGAAAGAGAACACAACGTTTCGGCCGTGGAGCCTTCTTGAACATGTTAACGCCGAGGGTATACTTTGAAATTGGAGGCACTTCATTAGGCAAAGTCTGGGAATCTGGGACAAACTAGCCAGAAATATTGTCAAAGCTGGATGTCATTCTCTCATCATTTAGCCACTAGAAGCAGCCACTTCTCATTCGTAACCTTCCTTACGGAGGTATATCCTCATCCCAAATCTGAGCTGAAAATAAAGATCTTTAACTCTGCGCAATGAAGCTCTTGAGAATGAAATAAAACGACATGCTTTACTGACACCTAGTGGTAACATCCTACTACTGCATCGGTGCTGTCATCTGTTTACTTGCACCCCTGTGTCCGTCTGGATACTTGAGGTTTGGAGATCCTCGATGATGATTGTTAGAGTAACTTACAACACGTACATACATCCCATACTTGGCTCAAACAAAATTTTTATTTATTTTTTTTTTCTTATTAATGAAACAATTTTATTGTGCCTATTGGTTACAATCTTCTTTTTCCAAGGTATTTCAAGATACACACATCCATGTCGGAGACACTATCTAGGAAGAGATTTGAATTGCAGGGGTTAACAAAAAAGCCTTTATAGGTGGCAACCTTCAGAGACCTTCTCAGAGGCCTCAATCAGATATAATAAAAAAAATACGATTCAAGTTCTATGCGTTCAATGGCTGAATAACTAAGCTGTAGGTCTTACTTGACGATCTCCTTTCATCTTGGATGGCCTGACAACAAACTTTCGCAAAGCTCTTTGGTTTCTGCGCTGCGGTCCGGTAAACAAGTAACTTCCTCTTTTGTTTTCGTCGGCAACATAAATACTGTGCTAAATCTGGATGGTATTCTTTGTGGAAATAAAATCTGCGTTAGATACTACTATACACATATTTTAGGGGGGACGTCCTTAAGAAAATCGTCTTGTTCTAAGTGTGTACAGGTCTACGTAAAAGAACCTGATAACCATTTGTAGAAAACACGACTGTATTAAAATACACCATCTTCGTTGGTTTAGCTGCCACGCATAGGATTAAATCTGAAAGACCGACCTGAAGTTAAATTACCACATAGACCAGAGCACTTCGAAAACGTAGCTGATCAATAATCGAAGCTGAACGATCTATCGAGTAGTCAAATTTTCTCCTTCTGCGTGTAGTTTCCTTGTGTATTCAACTGCTCTTTGATTTACTCAATTCATAATTTATTAAGGACACGGTCATTAGCGTTATTCACGGTTAAGGATTTCCGGTTCACTTCTTCGCCAGGGCTACTGTTTCGCTTAATGGAGGACATTTCCTACATGGCAAGAAAAACGAGACAAACCTGGCGAGTCTACTGGAAAGAGCCAGTAGCACAGAGGAGGTTTGGGTAATTTTTGAGAAATGCAACGTGATATCCAATCGTAGAACCCCCTGTCTTTAGGACAAACCACGGCTTTGCTTTTTGCTTCGCGTCACGTGTGATAAATCCTCTTCTGTAACCCTTTGCGACACAAGGAAGAGAGAGAGAGGTGACGGAGTCATTTTTGACAGCGTGTACAATTTGACTCGTTTCATTTCGGTCTTTTCTGCATAAAAATGCGCCGGGTAGTCATTATCCTGTCGGTGGTGTGGTTGTTTTTAGCAGCGGGTAAGTAAGGAAAACTGCTTAAATTACCGGTGTACTCCAACGTTTTGCTTGTCGCCAGACACTTTCACTTTGTTATGTGTTGTGTATTGCGGGTGTAGTTTTGGCGATTGTAATGTAACGGCCAACACGTTGAGCTCAGCTGCGTGAATCCAAGGTGTCGTTATCGGGGTATATAAAAGAGAGATTTATTGACGACCGATACGTGCCGATTTACTGTTATATCGACGAAATTTAAATCGACGGGATTTTATTTCCGTTCGAAGCTGCGTTTAAGCTAGTGTACAAAACCTGTAAATAGGCGGCCTGTTCAAAAACAATTACAATTGAAACAATCATATGAAAGTGTGCAAGCTGAATGCCTGCTTAAGTTCGTCGACAATGACCCTTGTTCCGTTTCTCGTCGTTCTTCAAACCCTTGCAAAACGATTCTAAACCGGGTAAAATCTGATGTAATGAAAGGGATGCACCGCAGAATGTCGACTGTAATATATGGATGTTACATTGTGGCAACGACAAAGATCACGGTTGTTAAAAATGTGATCCGGCTTCTCAAAGCACTACCTGACGTGAAACAGCTTTCCTGAAGTGCGTAAATATCATAGATTCATTATATGCTTACTTATCAATTATTTTAGTATTAGTAGTTCAGGTGGGTGGTTGCGTCAGCATGCGTAGGCTGCGAAGGAACAAGTAATAGGTTTATTCCCTGCTGAAAACAGAAGAAAGAAAAAACAGAACGTTTCGGCCGTGGAGCCTTCTTCAGGTGTGCTTTTAGTATTAGAACCTTATATCCTCTATATATGCCGCATCAGCTAAAAACAAGACTACTGTGACGGAGATAGTGTTACATATACTGTAGTATTGAGCTTGTGTCTCTTGCCTGTTCTACCTTTTTTGTCAACTTTCTCAAAGCATTTTGAGAGTGCCCAGTGTCTTTAGGAAAATAAATCTGGAAAAAGATCGTTACTGAAACTCGTTGTACTCCACCATGTAATTTTAGAATCTGCTGTGTACTTTTTCTGTTATATAGTTCATATAAACTTGTGAAAAATCTACGATTTAGCATTGCAGAGCAACATCTCTCAATGCTGGAGTGATCGCTGATCACTTTTAATATTGCACTAATGAGTCTGTGATATGAAAAGTTAAAAAAGGACAGTAAGACGTTTGGATCTGTGAATTACAGTGCAGAACTGCTATAGTACATGAATTAGATAAGAAACCTGACTACAATACAACAACTTGTACAGATAAGAACTCTAATAACAGATATATCTTCAACTGCAGGGCAGTATCATTGATTCACAGTTACGTATCGGATGTGTGCAGTAGGATTTTTAAGTGACATCTGGAGTTCTCCTCTTAACACAGGGATTTAATTGGTTTGGACTAGTCAGTCTTTAATTGTTTTATTTATTTTTTCTTTCCCGAATCCATTGTATCCAGAATGTGTTTTTGGTTCATTTAGCCTGTTACAAAGTGTAAGAAGTTTCAAATGTATGATTTTTTTTTCTTAAATGCAGCAAGTGCTGAAAACGCAGCAGGTGTAAATTCAAGTAACAACACCAGTACAACTTCCAAAGAAAATCCAAGCACAGATCCAAAACCTAGTAATACATCTCGTCAGGATCAGGACCAGACAAAAGATCAAGATGCCGCTTCACATGTTGAGTCCTCTACGACTGTTCAGCCACCTGTGGTCAGTGGTCCCAGCACAAGTGCCACCACGTCCGGTAATTCATCTGTGGCAACAAAGCAAATGCAAGATTCTGTGGCAGAAAAACCTGGAACAACGAACACTCAGGAACAAAGCACACCGGGTGAAAATGGCTCTGATGGGGCTAAGGACATAACCACAAACCCAGATTCTGTTCGAGACCCACAAAGTAAAAGTACTAGTGTGCCTGACAAGGAGACAACCTCTGAACCCATATCAGACACAGAAAAGACCCAGAGCACTGAAGAGAAACATTCTGGTGCTGCACCTGGAACCAAGATGGATACCGGTAGCGAACAAAGACCCCTTGATACTGCAGAGAAGCAACCAGAAATAGTCAGTACCCGAACGCCCACTGCCCCGATGACTGGGGAGTCGCAAGATAATGATCAGGACAAGAAGCCTACAGAGACCCAGGAGGAAGGAGAAGGAGATGAAGGAGAGGAAATAGAAGAAGATGAAGGAGAAGTAGAAGAAAAGGGGCAGAAGACCGATGACGCAAGTGTCGATGATTCTGAAGATAACTCACGGATCAACAACCAGGATAGCTCTGGCCTACAGCCCAAAGATGACTCTGAGAGCAGCCACTTCTTTGCCTATCTGGTGTCATCTGCTATGCTGGTAGCCGTGCTGTACATCGGCTACCACAACAAACGCAAGGTAAGGCTGATGTCTGCTCCCTCTAACCCCCCTGCCCTTCTTTACCTTGGCCAGATGCAGTGTGTTGCTAGTCAAGCAGATCAAGCACCAGACAGCCTGCAGATTCCCCTTGCAGTTGGATTTGCCGCAACAGCTTTTGTGTTGCACTGAGCTGTAGGAAGCCCCAGCGAGCTGCTATGAGTTACACTTAGAATCACAAGCTGCAAGAGCTTCAGCAAGGATTGGTAACAGTCAGCAATTCAAACTCGGGCTCATTTGTAAATGCAATCTGATATTGCACCTTACTTAACATTCCAATAGGCCTATAGTGTCATCAGGCCAGATTTGGTAGATCCTGCTTAACTGGTAGTGTGGTGTAGGAGGACCTAGTCACATTAACTACCTGAACTATTAGGAATTCTGGAGATGGAACTGTGCCTATGTTGAACATAGTGTGATAAAAACATTAACCTTCCGTAATATGGTCTGTAAGATACTTTTCTTGCCTGATTTTCATTTGTGTCAAAACCTCCTTCCCCAGTAGAGCAAACTGGCTCAAACGGGCATTTCCCTTCACATGTCTCAAAATAACCTATTCCTTCACTGCTGAAAAATACCACTGCAGTTAACACATGATGTAGTTAGTAAACCCCGAGTCAACTGGCAAGCGCTGAACACTGTTGCTCATGTGGGTGGAGACTCTTAACTCTCTTAACCAGTCTCTCAGAAAAAAACAATCTTTTGGTCTGACCTTAACAAGAAACTAGATACCTTGTCCAGTTTTCTTTCTTAATTGCTTTATTGTCCCAGGTGGGAAATATGCTTTGCAGGTAGGTGAGAAACGTAATACAACACATTTAACACAACACAAACCCATTGGCAAATAAGAAATGTACATGCAGAAGACAAGAGAAGCAAGTTAGCAGCTTAAGTCAACTTCACAATTTAGAAAAAAAAACAAATAAACTGTCATCAGTGTGCAAGAGATACATAAGATACATGTATGATGAAAAAAGAAAAAGTAAAATATACAGTACAATCAGTTGTCGATTTTAAGCAGGTTAATAACATGGGAATAAGGGATACCTTATTTCTATTGCACATAAATCTGGGTAGTCTAAATCAACAATCTGATGAAAGGAGCTCAGATTCCCCGTTTGTTTCCTCAAAAACCTACTTGAGATTAGCTGCATTAGTGTTCTCTTTGGCAACCTCTAGCATATCTGGCACTCTGAACCTAGCATGGACAGCTCTGAGACACAGCTGCTCCAGTACACAGGTACTATACAGGAACTCCTTACTTGTCTGCTTATTGACATTTTGAATTTGTTTCTCTCTCTGTCCCAGATCATTGCCTATGTTTTGGAAGGAAGGAGGTCGAGAACGTTACGACGGCCCAAATCAAATGAGTACCAGAGGCTTGAACAGAAGGTAACAATTTTAAAGGACAGTCTGCTTCATCAAGCCCCTCTCAGCACCCCATTTCACATTACCAGCTTATATTTCTAACCCATTTACTTTCAGATCATAGTTCTTGTGTGTTAGCAAGGCTGTAGTGACTATAGGTCACTAGACATTCCCATTTAGACACCTGTTTGTCTTTTGTTAAAGAGTTTTTGTTCAGACTGAAATAAGATTATATATACAATTTTAAGGCATTCATATAAAACCATTAAACATGATTGTTCATGAAAGTTATGCTTGTAGCTTTCTATTTTCAAACATGTAAGTAATCTGCATGTTTCAATCATCTGGACATTTTCTTGACCGTAATAATTTGTGAACTGTTTTGAAAAAATTAAGGGCAGTAGATACTATCTCTCCTACACGACTAAATTAATGTAATAAAAAGTGGTACACACACTATTGGAAACCTATGCAGTGTGGAACTCGAGCCTTAAGTATTTTTTAAAGCAGTTTTGTTTTAAATGTTTTTTTTTATTGAACATTAACATCTTAGAGATATCAAGCCAAAGGAACTCTTGATTTACAAAGAATAAACAAATTCCTTAACAGAACCAGAGAACATTTAAGTTCCTGTTTTTTATTTAATCATAAGTGATGACTGAGATAACAGCACTTCTAAGGCTGAGGAGTATATAATTGCTGTTTTTAATTTACACTGTGTGGTTAAATAATTAGTCTGTTTTATATAAAAACATTGTGGTTATGCCCCAGTATATACCTGTACTTAAATATAGACACGAATCAACATGCATGCCTTCTTCTAAATGTTTTTTTTCTTTAGTGCACTTTAGTGTATTGTTTGCATATCTTGGACAGTACTGTAACTTGGGATTTATATCTACATCACCTCTCACACTAATCCTCCATAATGTGTCCCTCTTTCCCCCAGCTGTGAAACACCCACTGATGTGAAGACAGAGAAGACCTCTCTGCAGATGATGTGAAGGAAGAAGAGACAGAAACGTTGCAATCTGAACGTTTTTTACATTTTATTTAATGCACTTTGAACGATCTGCAGTTTTTCAACTTGCTTCGTGCTTCTTGCTTGATTAGGTTATTTTTTTAAGCAAATCGTAATGAAAAGAAGAAAAGCATTTATGTATTTTGTGGCTGCATTCTCGTTGCATGCCGTGAAGAGGATAAAATTGCCTTATGCCAGGAGCTTGCTAACAAAACTCTCGACTCAGTGCTGGGAAGTAGACACCGTGGCAGGACTCCTGGGTGTCTTTCCTTTGATAAGACATCTTATTGGCAGTACAGTGCACGAATGTAGTGTGTATAGGCTGGACAGAGAAAACTCAAACCATGACTTACAAAGCAGATGAAAGTAAATATTACATTATTTAAAGATGCCAGGACCCGAGATCTAACTGAGTTAGCTAGCAGAAAGGCGGTCTGCCTTGAAGAGAGTTAGAACAGATGGTTTGTGTCGTCTCGTGGGTTACAGTGTTTGTCTGCTGATGAGAGATATGTAAGAAGTCTTGTGATTTTTTTTTTCCTCAAGAACATAAACAAGGGGCTGTAGACTGCTCACTGGTTTGTGATCTTATCTGTTTGCTATGGGACTAAATTGCACTGACACCTTCAAACTGAAAGGAGAAAAAAGAGAGAGCATGTGATCATTTCTGAGCTGGAAGCCAATCTTCTAATCTTCTACCACAGATTACTTCATCTGTATTTCCCTCTGTGTAATCTCTTCCTTGTGGCAGTGCCTGCAACTCTTTATGGTACTTTACATCTTGTGTGGATTTCAACCCAAAGTGATATTTCTGCAAGACGTTCACAGGACAGTGTATACTCTGATGTATTTCCCTGTGCACTTCAGTACAGCCAGTCTGCTTTTGAAAAGCTCCTTGTCCTGTTATTCTCTTGCAAGGAACTCAGATGACAGGCATTTTAACCAGTATCTCGGTAATGCATGTGTGAAATACAGATGCTTTAAACTGTTCTGAGATGTGGCTCTCAATGGATTTATTTCATATTTGCTAGAAAACATGGCTTGTTTTTTAACTGTGCTGCTATACAAGATCCCAGACATTTTTTTCAGATAAATGCCTCTCAAGAGCACCTTGTGAAAAGATTGAAACCTAGCAGTGTGTGAATACTTGAAAAAGTTTTGCTTTTTTGTGATTTATCTGACCAATCTTCTACAACCACTATGATACAGAGCCTTTGTCAAAATGAGCACCTTTGCCATAGCATAATAAGCATAAGATGGATGACTATGACACAATGCTAAGCACAAAGTGCAGCAGACAAACACTTCCATACCCAGCAGTTACTTGGGTCACATGATCATTCAGGAGACTGCTGCTAGTATAATGAGTGCAGAAAGGCTGTGAGGAACACTCGAGAATTCTGTTTTTTGTGAGGGCTTATGGGGTAACCTGGCCAAGCTCTTGACAATTCTCATTCAAAAGAAGCTGAGTGAGGAGTTTCTAAGGGAGCTCAACCAATCTCTCAGATGCAAGAGTAACATGGTGTAGCCTGAGTCCTAGCTGGAGGTGACTATCATTTCTCTGTGGCTGCCAACAGTCAGCTCAGGACCTCCAATGTTGTAGATGGGTTGAGTTGGCCAGGGATCTCTTGGTTCTATGACTCTTTCATCGCTTCTCGGCCTTTTGGCTAAGATCAAGTGTAGTGGTTCTATGACTCTTTCAACCTCCCCAAATGCCCTGGGTAATTTATCTGCCTCTGCTTAATCAGCACTGAACCCGCTGTGTAAAAAGAGGGTTTGTGGGTCAGATTAGAATGAGGTGTGTTTTCCCTGATGTACAGTAGGTACAAGGGGCATCATTAGGAGCTCAGACATAAAAATACAACAGACAATTTCAAATTGGGTGGGTATTGAATAATTAATTGGTGATTAAAAAAACAAATTGAGTCAAGACTGAGATGCAATAATGATGATGATGATAAAGGATTGTTCCAGAAAGTCTGAATTGTCTTGATAGCAGAGGACTACAGGTGTATCAGGAAGTGATTGTAGAGTGATTGCAGGTCATTTGTGATATTTATGTTCTTTGAAGGCAGCAGCTTTGCTGGGTTTTAGCAACAGACTGCAGTGCTGCAGGTGTATTAGGAAAATAAGCTTATTAATTGAATGATGATAGTTTATGTGATTTTGAATGTTTTATCCTGGGAGTGGGTGGGTGTGGAACTTAATTAAGATCATTTTACAAAGCAGGTCTATGATTGTTTTTTTGCCATGTGAATTTGTTAGAGAAATTACAGAAACAAAGGCACTTGCCACTACAATTGATGGTTTTGTTAACTTCAGTTCTGAAATGTGTTAATTGTGTTACTGGTTTGTTAATGTCTCCTATTTATTTAAAGTAGCATCTTGTAATGATGTGTTTTCATATACGTCATTAGTTCTCAGATTGCTAAAGATATCCTTCACTTTATTTAATTGAAATCAGGAATGCGGTACATTTTGAGTTTCTTCAAAAACTGCATTACTAGTGTGCTATGGAGATGATCAGTAAATATTAATATTCCTGTTGTCCAAATAGGTAATTTTCAGGAATCACAATCCATTCTCTGCAAAAGTAATCATGTTTAACCATGCAGAAAATATTTAGCAAATTAAGAGCACTTGCATTTGAAATGAGGAGCTCAAGAGAAGTGCTTTAGATTATGAGGTCCATCCTTTTTGTTATTGTAGTTTTTGCTTAGATTACTTTCTAAAAGTGGGCGACCCTAGTAAATTATTGTAACTTAAAATCTAAGTGAGTAAAATATTTTGTTTCAGATGTGGTAGAGTGTAGAAGAGTAAGACCAACTCTTACTGTGAAGGAAACTGTTAGGATCCTATAATTTGGTCTAAATGACAAATGAAAACAAGGCTTTCATTTCTTACCTGGGACCCTTTTGGACAGAACACGTTCCTGCCTTCTCAGATGTTTCCATAGTCTGTCACTGTGGTGACAAATGCAGCCGGCTGGTGCAAAGATACTGTTTTGTTCTTTATAAATATTTGATTCACTTTTTTCTGTCAATGAAAAATAAATTTGAGACCTGATTTAACCTGTTTGAGTACATCCATTTCAGAATTCTTTGCTTCTGCTTTCAGGGGACTTAAAGACCAATAAGATTTTCATTGGACGTCCTGGTATTCTTTCCATTACTATAACCAGGCTTCATGCTCCTGTTCCTTCAGCTTCAGAAGAGTTTAGAATATTTGAAGTTGGACAAAAAAAATCCACTGGGCACACAAAGCATTTTAGCTTTACTTCAAGCATAATTTTAATTAAATTAGAAGTATAATTAGGGGTTCAAAGCAATTACTGGAATTACTGGTGAAAGTCCCTAATGAGAATTTTAAGGCAGATAAAGTTTTAGGTATTCCATCCTTTTGTTGAAATGAATTATGAGTGCCTGGCAGATGAAGTTTAATGTAGACATGCACAATTTTGCATGTAGGTGCTAAAAACACAAGCATAAACTATTAATAAAATGGAAATGCTGAGCTAGAAGAGACTTAGAATATTGTGTACAATTTTGGTCATTATGTTCCAGAAAAGATGTTGGTCAGTCCAGAGAAGAGCAGAGCGATGCATGGTGAGGCTTAAACGTCATACACTGAAATGCTGAAGAAAATGAACCTTTTCAGACTTGAGCAGAGAAGACTATGAGGGTACCTGTTCCAAGTATTGAAAATCCTTGGCATCAAAAGTATTGGTCATCACCTTGCATACTGTTTTGGAATAAACAATGAAATACAAACCAGAGGACATAATTGGAACATACATGGAAGTGCACTTCAAAATAAGAACGTCTTTCCACAGAGGAGTGGAGTATGGACTAAGCTACCCAACCAAGCTCTTGAAGCTGATATCCTGCCTTCCTTCGGGAAACACCTGGTTGAGCTCTTTCGATCGATTAGCTGCTACAAAACAGACTAGATGAGATAAATGACCTCATGTTTATAACTGATCCAATGTTCTTAATTCTGCTATACAAACATCACTGCTTACATCACCTAAAGAGCATTAGTTTGGTTACTTGTTGTACAAGTTTTACAAGACCTGAAGTGAAATCCTATATATGTCCAAGTCTAAGATGGAAATAAAGTTAATCGTTTAATTGATTGCTCAGGACGCCACCAGGAGGGGCCATTGTCCCATCGTTTGTATTTCAGCAACGCGTACTACACGTTTTATTTAAAAAGTTGTTTTTCCCCCTAAAGATTTTCTTTTTCAAAATTTCACTTGTGGTTATTTCAGTAGTTTTGTGATCTGTCACAGACTAGAAAAGTCTTTCAGAAAAATGTATTATTATTAGGATAAGTCTAACAAAAGAAAACAAAATTATAAAATAGGATAAGGGAGTTGAACCTTTGATATTCCGTATTTCCTTATTACCCTTTTATTACCCTTTTCAGAGAGGGCAGTGTTAAGAGGCCAAGGTACAGTTTTATCTAAAGCACAGTATTGACATAAAAGAGCCACATGATTTTTTCGTATGTTTAGTAAACCACAACAGGCTTCTTGCTCAGTAAAATAGACTGATAAGATGCAACGTTTTCTATATGTATAACCCTCATGATCGTAGTTCATTTATAAATGACACGTTCGTGGTTTAAAAACATGTAGCAAGTTTATATAAAATGATGTTCACTTCACGGGACTTCGGTGCGGTTCTCGGTAATATTTTCTGTTCAACAATTTAAATCAAATTTAGGTTCACGTGGGAATTTCATAAAACAGATTTAAATGAGTGTCGTCCCAAAAAAAGAGGCTGCTTTTTAGGAAGTCAGATAGGTTCCACACTCCTGACGCTCATAGCTGTCAAAGACAGAAAATATTTTTTGTCTTTTGTTTAATGTGAACACAAAATTGGCACGCATAGTTTTACTTCCAGTATTTTTTTTAGTACACAGTAAATTCATTCAGGTGTCACAAGTTTGGTGTCCGGGTCATTTCACTAAAGATTAAACAACCGTGTCCGGGTTTCCCTTTCTCTATTTTTCTCAAGATGTTAGTAACCTCAGTTTTTGTGAGGCCAGGTGTTCTACCTGCACAGCCAGATCCTTTTAAATGAGTAACACCTGATGGGAGCTGGAGGGCAAATCCCACAGAGGTGATGACAGACGCATTTGTCTATCTATGCTTGATGCATTTCTTGAGAAAACGTGTTAAACTGTCTAGTATGTGACAATACAGAAAGTCCATTCTCTTGGTGGGGACAAATAAGTAGGTGAGAAGTTTCAAAAAGATAAATTTACAGTAGAAAGAATATACGCAGAAGGAGGTGAAGATGTTCTTTTTAATTTAATTCATTTAACCAGGTTAATAACTTAAGAACAAATTTACAATAACTTGGTGAAGAAGCCTGCAGCACAACAAAGTGTGCAATTTAAATCAAAGTATTATTTTTTTAATTAAATCCATACATTTTAAATAATTATTAAATTGTTAGATAGCATATAGTACTGCAATATATTCTGAAGAATTAAATTATTTTCTCAATTAAAGGTCTGTAAATTAATATTCCTCAGGCATGCGGAGAGCGCTGATCAATCAAAGCAGAAATATAACAATCAAAGGAGTTGCATTGTCACATTTGTGGCATTATTTAACGTTCCTTTTTGAATCAATTTCAAAACATTTCATGTATATTATTGTCTTGCAATGCAAAAATAAACCGTATTTATTTAAAACCTATTTTCAATGGCTAAACTTTAATCAAATACTGAGAAGTTGGACTATTTTTTTAACTATAAAATGGAACATGATGCAAAACAACCACTTAGCTGTTCTTATAATTGCACCTGTAACTTATAATTCCCTAAATGTCATTCAAAGAAACCAAAGCTCAGTTACTTATGCTCAGTAACTAGGTGGCTAAATGTGTAGAAGGCTGTGGGCTCAAATTCATGTGTGAACCAAAAATCTGCATATAAAGAAAACTGGTCATTGTAACAGTAGCGAGTTGTTTTGGATAAATGCATTAGCCAAATAAATTAAGAATCACGAGAACAATCCTAGAAAGCAAGACCCCACAACCAGATGCTGCTGTGTTTATATCTGTTCCACCGTGTGCATTGCATGGCATCACATAGCAGGTATCCTGCTGTCAATCCTGTTCAATTCCTTACCTCAGGGCTCTATATAAGTACAATATCAATGACTTTCACCACTAGTTACAAGATTAAATTAGAGAGCTAGCAGTGTTCTGAAACAGGAATAATTCAAGAAGACACTTGATAAAGCAAAGGAAATAACTGTTGTAGAGATCTTATTTTAACATGAAACATATACAGTATACCTACTAAAAATAAAAAATTATAATTTAGGGACCAAAAACCAGGACATTTGGGGAGCACCATATCTGTATACCCTCCAGTGCCACAAGCTAGACAAGCAGTGCCCAGTTTTTTTAGACCCATTCACAGGATGTGGAAACTCAAATGCCTCACTTTAAAGCATACGGGACAAGGGCATAGAGTCAGGAGTCCAGGGTGTAGGGCAACATCTGACATTTGTGACACAGCCCAGACCTTGGTCCGACTGCACCAACTACATAAGCCCTCAGCAGCTTCGCCATGGACCAGCTGCAGGAGCTGGATGGCAACGGGGCCTCGTCAAGCGAGGCTGTGAGCGGGGAGGCTGGGGACAGGTCTTACTGTGGGTGCTGGGCTCTGTCAGCGAACGGGAAGACCTCTCGGGTGAGTCGGGTGACAAAGCAGGGCATGACCTTCTTCCCACCCAGGTCCCTCCCCCTGGCTTCAAAGTTATAGGCCACACGGTAGTTGAGACGGGTGAGGAGCTGGTTGATCTCCAAGTTCTTCCCACCCTCCTCTTCCAGGAGGTCGCAGAGTGTCTGGATGAACACCGAGCCCAAGGGGTGAAGGAAAGCCGAGTACCCTGCCGATGACAGACCACAGCTGTGTTTAAGACTTCTGGCCCTGTTGATCGGTCACTCTCCCAGTCATTCTAAAAGCCACTATAACGTGCTTTCTTGCCAGTAAAATGAGCTGAATTCTCATTCTTCCATGGCTTCTCTTATTAAATCAAAGGTCCAGCACTTTTATTTGAACATTTTTGTATTCATTACTTGTTGTCCTAAAATGTCTAGAAGGCTAAGACTGCTTACCTTGTGTTCCCTTTGTTAAAGCCAAGAAGGTGTATCAGTCTCCCTGTTCCACCATCTTTCATTCTGGGTGATCCGGTACTTTAGCTTCAATAACGCGTTCAGCTTGTTCTTGGTGGCTGACTTTTCCGTGTGACTGGGTCTTACCTGGTGAAGTAGCGAACGTGACGGCGCAGTTGATGGGGATGGCGTGGCAGTGAGAGAAGCTATCTTCTTCCTGGCTGAGCTCTGGCGAGTCTGTCTGGAGTTCCACCCCACTATCCAGATCGGTCCCACGACAAGCCTGCGAAAAACAGAGAAACACAAGCCAATGCTATGGCTCTATGATTAGCAAAGACCTCTTTCTTCACAACTGTGTGGCACTCTCAAAAATGTTGAAAGACATGTCCATTTTGTTTGCAAAGTCAATACCCCAGTACAGATATGCTAGGAGGAGAGTTATTTTCACCCTGACTTAGGTCTTTCCATTAACTCTTCATCTTTAACATTCAAATTCAAGTACAGAAGACTTTTTGCAGTAGAATGTTAGCTCTTCTGTTTAGTTACACATGCTTGGCTTTATACAATTAGTTTTTTTGCAACAAGAAATGATAATTTTCAGTCAGGTTCTCGTACATTCCCAAGACACATTGTAAGAATTTCTGGAGCATAGCTTTTGATAAAAAAAAACAGAGCAGACTGGTTTTGTCAGAGAATTTCGAAGAGAAGTATCTAAGAATACCTAGGAGTATCTTAGGTTAAATGTTTGATTGAGCATGTTTCCAGCCTAATTCTAACCTGAACAAGTAGTCAAGATGATCTTTGTGGCACTGATTAATATAGATTTTATTTTCGTATCATGAAGGAATGTCACAAGATTAATAAACTCAGATCTCTTTTACATTTCACAATCCCTGAGGTCTTAAAGAACCTCTCCTGGGAAGAAATGTGGAAAAATCTGCATCTGGAATTATTTTATGGAAGAAATGAAACTCTGTGGCCTGGACAGTTAAAACTGTAAAAGTTAAAATACAGAGAACGGACATGACCTACCTGCACAAAGAAGACCTTAGTTTTCTCAGCCATGACAGGATTTCCAAACCATCCAAAAATATCTGCTAACCTCACTGCAGCCCCATCTGCCCCAAAAATTAGACCTTCCTCTCCGTGACTAGATAAGACCCCCACGAAACACTTGTCGACTGGCTCTGTGCTTGCTGGGGAGGGAAACGGAAGAAAAGGAGAAAGGAAATGGAAGGTTTGCATGACTGGCATTTTTCTGGATATTTCCCTGTTGGTCTCTTGCTCTTTTGTGATTGTTTTCTTTGCAAAATCTATCCGTCCATCATTTTCTAACTGCTTTATCCGATACAGGCTCGTGCTGGGACCTAAGCCCGTCCCAGGAAGAAATGGGCACAAAGAAGGACCCTGGATGGGACACCACACAATCGTAGGACAGACAAACACAAACTCACATCGGGACCAGTTTTCCCAGAAGCCAATCAACCTGTCCTTGGGCAGTGGGAGGAAACAAGAGCACCCAGAGGAAGCCCACTCAAGCCAGGGGAGAACATACAATCTCCATGCAGATAGCACCCTAGGAATTGAACCCAGGGCCCCAGCACTGTGAGGCAGCAGTGCAAAATCACTGCATCACCGTGCTACATCTTATTTTTAAAAATCATTTTAATAAAGCAGATTACACAAAGAACACATAATGGAGGAATTGAGTAGAAAGCACAGAAAAAATACCATCCTTCTTTTTCTTAGTTTTTTCAGAGTTTTACCTGTTTTCATGTTTCATCAAAACTGGGACCAAAGGTTTTTCTCTTTTAAGCAGTAATGTTTTATGGCTTCTATCAGCTGGGGCAGCCTCCTTGTGTAATATACTATGACCTAGTTGAAGTCAGGTGATTTATGACAATGTCAATTATCACTGCTTCCTTTAAAATCTGTCTGACTTAAATTGAAGGTCTGGGAATTCTGTCTGCAGGTTTACTAAACAGAGGTGCCAAATTGTCTGCCCATGTGAACAGATGCGGAAATATACATCTGGTGGGAAAAGCCGAGACAGTGCACATTAATATAACTGCAACTGCAGATTTATTTATCATGCCTTCACATTACATCCAGACAAAAGCTCTGTCGGATTACTGCATGCTTGGTCACAATATGAAACCCGAAGGGTGTATGACGTGTTCTTAATACCTGTCTTCATGACTGTGGGTTCTGCTGAGCTCTTTTTGCAAAGCTCTTATGATCCTTGTTTCAATTCAATTCAAGCTTTATTGTCCCCTAGGAGAAATTTGTTTTACAGCACAGTTAAACACAACACAGTGACAAATAAACATCACCAAAAGGAGAAAAGAATACAGTAGTGCTACAGCAGAAAAGAAACAAGAGACAAGGTAGATACTTTGCATTGTTTAAGAGTGTAAATGCAGTGGGAATGAAACATATCCTGGATCTGTTGGTTTTACACCTGGGGGCACATTTTTATCACATTTTAATTGATAAACACATTTTATACATTGATTGTTTGTATTGCATGGCTCTAGGCAATAACAATTAAATAAATACATTGCCAATTAACAGTTTAAGAGAGCAGATTTGTGTACTGAAATTCAACCCTGCAGTTTCAATGTGTTTCAGTGTGTGGTGTTAACTCAATAAATCACACCGGCAGAACTTGCTGTGTACAAACATATACTGCATTACATACTGTAATGAATATAGTGATGAATGTATATAAATACATGGTAGTAAGCACTGTTTTTACAAGAGCTGGTACATCGCTTACATGGAGCACCATAAAGACATGCAAGACATTAAATCACACAACTTGGGCCTACCTGTTTTAAATACTTGCTGGATCTCATTTGCAGACAGGTCATTGTGAATGTCCACCTGGAATCCCAGTCGAGAAAGGATCTTGTGGAGTCTCTTTGTGTCTCGACGCGCCCCATTTCGTATGCCCAAATCCACTCCGGGATCAAATTTTGTCACAGAAACCAAAACAGCCTTGTTACAGGTTAGGGGCTTCCTTGTCCGTAAGAATGGCATTGAAGAGGAGCTCAGCAACTGGGAGGAATTAAGAACTAAACCTGGATGGCAGCTTATGGGAAATCCACTGATCAGATATCCCCGTGATCTTAAAAACGAACACAAGTATAGACTTACATTGAACTCTCAAGCTAAAGAGACCTCCAAGTACTGGAAGATGCATCTACCAGTTCCAGGAAGAGAAGAGGCTGAGATCTATTGAGCAAGCTTCCCATAAAGAAAGAAAAGGACTCTTTACACTTCTGAATCATATACTTACCTAAGCGCTGTGAAGCATTTTAAATTAGCAACCACTCCCTCCTGCAGGATAGCCTTATAAGGAAATTGCCGTTCTCCCTTATTTCCCCCTTATGTAAGTTTCTTGATTTGCTTACGCACTTATCCCTGTTCATTCTAGTAAATACACCTGTGTTGAAATCCCAAGAACCTTGTGTTTTCTTCCATTGGAAATTGCCAATTACAAGCACACAGCTGAACATTTTAATTGTAAGAATTTTATGTTTAGTGTTAAACATTTTACAGACTTATGCTGTCAAAACAATTAATTAATAACATTTCATACAGGTTTTCTTGCTATGTTTTGTGCTTTTGTGGGGGGGCTTTTAATTGCATTACAAGAGAGATTAAAAATGTGAAAACTGAATCAGGAATCACAGGAAATTGAGAATTGTATTTTAGTTAATTGTGGACTCTACTTAATGTGCATTTTTAAATTTGTTGTTTAATGATAAGGGCATCAGGAAATGTCATCCTCCCACAACTAAGTTAAATGTTCATGAATGCATTTTTTTTTTAAATGTGCTGCTTCATATGACAGTTATGACACGTGGTATTGGACAGAATGACAATATGGCAAGTCCCAGAGATAGCATTTATACAGTATTGATATCCTGTCCAAGTTCATACAGATTTTACCCCCTGAAAGACCACTGTGGAATTACCTTATGCAAATATGTTCAGTGGTGTCCTGACTAATTTGTACCTGTACATTTCCTTTGGGTGTGTTCAAGATAAATATACATGCATCCCAGTATTGTGAAAGAGTAAAAAGTACCCCAGGGTACAGCAAGTACTCGACATGCTGCGACGTATCGAGTGTTTTGAGCTTTGGCGTCCCCTGACAGGCCACATTCAGTATTGTAAGTAAAACATGAAAACGATACGCAGACCATCAATGGCTTCAATTCTTGGTCGTAAAATCAAGACCCGTGTCTTCTGTAAAGGCGTATTTGCTGTGCTGACCTGATCTTTGTTTACTTTTTTAACGTTTTTCTTAAAGGGTATTTGTATTATAATATGAACCCCTAACGATGTTTTTGATTATATGTAGTCGTTTTTATTGTTTCCTTTTCTTGTTCAAATACAAAGTAAAAACAAACACCCGTGTCTTCCGTGTCTCTTAATTGCGGATAAAATTATTATTTGTATTTTAAACAAGGCACATTCTTAATTTTACTTTTAGGTATCAGCATTTTAATAGAATTTGTAATCAAGTCCAGTTTCTGAATTTCAGACGTCATCTCACATAAAATGATGTACGCTGCAGCATGCATTTTGTAATCCAAGAACGATTTGACTTGAAAATTGCCTTCGAATACCACTTCAAGTTTTTAAGCCGTAACTTAATATTAAATTCCAATTCGTACCGAATATTTCAGCAGGGTACTATTATTTCTATACCGTGACTATAGCTGGGAAATGGAGTCTTTACATGTTGCTACTGCGCAAGCTCGGCGTTGCTGGGGTGGACGGAAACGGAAGCTCGTTTGGGAACTTGTATTCGTCATCTGCCGGCACGAGGTGAAAGCTTTCAAAATATGCGGTTGTATTAAAAAAAAAGATAAGCGATTTAGGGTCGCATGCAGTTTAGAGGTCGTTTATAAGGAACATGTCTTTGTACGCATTTGATGCCTACAATATTTCAAGATCTTCAGGTTCTTCTATTTTGCATTTCATAACTAACTGCGGCTTTTCCTTCGCTTCTGGTATGCATACAACTAATGCTTTCTCTCGGTACGCAAATTAAAGCCGGACTACCGCATGGCTTGCACTGCACTACAGTTTTTAGTTTCAGTTTAAACAGCAGCAAGGCCTGCCTCAGCCTGCGATTAGCAGTGATTGAAAGCCCGAGGTGGAGATCACAGCAGCGAGACAAAGTGGCGAAGTCCCGTGCGGCGTGCCAAGGAAGAGGCGCCTTTTTAAATCCATGCAGGCGATATCACAGGAACAAGCCTAACATGGCGAATAAAATCCCGGACAGGTATGTGGAGAGAATCATTAACTATATAGTTCAGCGGTCGTACCGGTGCATCCCTCTTTTATATCTCCAACTCCGAAAGAACTGGCGAAAGGGATTTAATTGGTCTAATGAATCCAATAATTAGATGATTGATGTAGTTAGGAATTTGGGTAGAGACTCGCAGTTACATGTGCTGCATACTTGTATGCCTTTGATGATTTGGCTGGCTAATAAGTAATGCTGGATGATCTTGATTAATTAATATGCATTTAATGATTGATTTTACTCACTGTGCGGTGCATGGTCACGTGATTTACTGCTTTACGATTTTAATTACGACGCTAATTGTCACCCTCATTAATATGGTGACCACCATGGACCTGAAATATATAGGAACCTTTTCAGGCTCAAGAAACAGCAAAATGAACTTCATTGCTGTTGACACAGGTCAAATCAGACACGGATAATCGACAGTGTCCATAAAACCCAGGGATATCATAGTGCCTTCATTCTCAGTAGCGGATTAGCCCATGGGGAAGAGTAAAACGTTTCAGGTTTAAAGATGGGTGTTTTTACTTTGTTTCAGATGGACAAATTACCAGGCTTTGGGGAAGAGAATTCCAGGCACACGGTTCATTGCTTTTAAGGTCCCCCTGAAACGGGTAAGGTTACCTTACTAGTTCCTATCTCACTTTTGGGGGTTGTTAATAAACAGTTCTTTGAATTAATTACAATGGTTCAATAGTGCTTAAGGTACGGTAACGTTTGTACTGTGTTGAACAGTAATATTTGGTTGTCCCCAGTTTGTATGTATGATCAGTTCATCATTGTCATTCTTCATCACTGCAGAGGTTCCAGTGGGAAGATGAAGTATCTGTGCACTTTAATGTATAAAATTGTCCTATAGTTATTGATTGTCATAATGACAGATGTTTAGCCAAATAGACAATGTCATAAGATGCTTTGTAAGTCATGTTTCAATTAGTGGTTATCAATGAAAAGGCTCCTTACTTTAAGCCATCTGATATCTAATTGATCCTGGGATCATCCTGGAAGAAGTTGAGGTATCGGCTTTATCTTGGCTAGGTAGTTTCTTCAAGACTCCCACAAACCTTTGAGGCCCCTGCTGCCAGTTTTAAGTGTACTTCTGTTTCCATTTGTCTCTATTGGTTAGTGTTTCACTGTTGATTTCGTTGGCTTTAAAGATGTCCATTATGGACCTCTGGTTAGCTTTTCAGTGCCTTTGAGGATTTTGAATGCTTGAATTGGGTCACCTCATACTCTTCATGGGAAAAGAAGAGTTGGTTTTGAGTCTTGATTTCTCCAGACCTATTCAAGAGCAGCGTAATCTTTTTTTTTTTGTGTGACTTGGTGACCAGATGCGTGCACAACATTCTAAATGAGGTCTTACTTGTGAAATGCATGGTTGTAACATAACTTCCCCTCAGTGAAATGTGTAGTCTTTTAAAGTGTGTCCTGTCGTTCTCTGTCGATATTTGCCAGTCTTTTGAGAGTAGGCTGCAGCCCTCTCAATACTTTGGCCCATTTGACCTGGTTCAGCGGCTGCAGGAGGAGAATCAGGAGCTGGGCCTCATCATTGACCTCACCTTCACCACACGCTACTACAAGCCAGAGGTGAGTGAGCCTGTTTAGAAACTCCCTGGGACACAAGTTTCATCTGGTGTTGATGTAGAACCTCTTAAAAACACTACTTGAAGAACTCTTAACACCTTCACAAATCCCTAATTTAATCAATGACTCAAAAGCACTAGACAGTAATTCTAGGGCTTAACTCCCTCAGACGTTTAGCAAAAAGTCACTAGGCTTCTTCAGTTTTCTGAAAACAATTTGGTGGTCAAACTGTAAATTAGCAATAACTAGCTTTAAATAAATTTCAATAAATTGTATTAATGGTCTTCTGACTCACAGTAATAGGTACTGAGAGTCATTTGTTTTTCTTTTATTCCCATTCCAAGGACTTGCCAGAGAGTTTACATTACGTGAAGATCTTCACTGCAGGGCATGAAGTGCCGAGTGACAAAACTATCCTTAGTTTTAAAAGGGCTGTGAATAAATTTCTGCAGGAGAATGAACACAATGGTGAGTCTCTTCACCGAGCTATACCTACAAGTGTGCTGTAAATACTTACGTTACTGTGTGCCAGGGCGACGTAGAGTTAGGAACAGAAGGTCCAACAGTAATTATATCTAATTTATAAGATTTTTTCAGAAATACTAAAAATGCTGATAGAGAAAGTCAACACCAGGGGGCTTTATTAATGTTTAGGGGCTTTATTCATTTTTTCCACAGTTTTGGTTATAAAAAAACATATTATGTACAATGTTAAAAAACAAGGTTAATTTAAAATCAAACAAGTCTTCCTAACTTTCTCCCACTTCAAATAATAATGTGGTAAGCTTTAGATTGTCTGTTCATAAACTGTTTTTCTGGCACTATTTAAATTTAGTATTAAGTATATTCATGTACAGTGCCCTCCAAATGCAGGGACACAAACAATTATTTTTTAAATAGGTACTTATGATAATTGAAGTTGCTCTTTGCAGTGTTATAATGTAATACTGTAGTCATATTTTGAATTTTTTAAATGAGACATCATCCAATCCAGAACTCATTCTGCTGTGTCATCATTTTTATTCTTGCTTCATCTGTGCATGAACAAATCTGAAGAGCTCTGTATCATTCATGTTGATCTCATGATCACAAATACATGTCCTGACCATAAAGGAAAAATTGACTTTACAGTCCCAGTACTTTGAGAAGCTGTATCATGTACAGGTTACATTGCAGAATATGCATGTAGTTAACTGAGTCCAACTTTGAGCATTTACAGTTGGTATGGTGCTTGGCAAGTTTTTTTTTTTTCCTATTTAGACAAGCTGATTGGAGTGCATTGTACCCATGGATTAAATCGGACAGGTTATCTTGTGTGCAGGTATGTTTAACAAACCTTATAAAGGAACGTGCTCTCCATGGGAGTTTTGCTAAAGTGTGTGGGCCAGAGGTAATGTGAGACTGACAGTCTAGAGTGTGAGGAGGGAGAGAATGCTTTATTTAGCCAGCAGCCATATCACCCTGCAACTCACACCTGGCAACCCACTAAAGCTAAGCAGGTGTGAGCCTGGTCAGTACCTGGATGGGAGACCTCCTGGGAAACACTAAGGTTGCTGTTGGAAGGGGTCTTAGTGGGGCCAGCAGGGGGCGTTCACCCTGTGGTCTGTGTGTGTCCTAATGCCCCAGTATAGTGACGGGGACACTATACGGTCAAAAAGGCGCCACCCTTTGGATGAGACATAAAACTGAAGTCCTGACCCTCTGTGGTCATTAAAAATCCCAGGGTGTTTCTTGAAAAGAGTAGGGTAACCCCAGCATCCTGGCCAAATTTGCCATTGACCTTTACCAATCATGGCCTCCTAATAATCCCCATCTATGAATTGGCTTCATTACTCTGTTCTCCTCCCCACTGATGTCTGGTGTGTGGTGAGTGTACTGGTGCACTATGGCTGCTGTAGCATCATGGTGCAGCATGCAAAATTCCCTAGGGCGCTAAACACAAAAGTCCAGGTTAGTTGGCTTAATTGGAAAATGGAACCTAGGTGTGAATGTGTGTTTTGTCACGTGTGCCGTTTGCTTGGAGACTCTATTCTTCCCTGTGACCCTGAATTGGAAGAAGTGGTTAAAAATCTGTTGAATGCTTTAAGCAACATGCTGTACCACTTGAAAGTGAAGGCCCTTGACACACATTGGCCAGAACGCCTCTCAGGCTTTTGCTGATAAATGTGTTGGAATCAGCACTTCCCCAGAAACATGCTTCAAAATAATTTCTCTAAACTGCATTTGCAAAACATAGTTTTTGACAAACTTGCTCTGGTTGGAAATTTTCTAAATATTTTTTTCTGATAATACCAGTGGCTTGTTTGTCATGTAGTCTTCAGTATGCATTTTACCATATAAGTATAATGGGGACAGTACAGTAAACTAAGCCAAAGGAAATTCAACTTGATCAACACTTCTGTTTTCTGTAATTTTCTAAGTTATTAGTCGAGATTCACTTGACCTTTATCCCTTGATCTTTAGGAATTTGGGGCTCTCCAAGGTTGGGGTTAGAGATGATTAATGTCACACCCAGTGTTAATATATAGCAACAATCAAGGCAACAAAACATTCTAGATCAACATTTTTTAACATGTAGTTTTACCTTTCCACATATGTGAAAAGTACTTAAACTTCTGGTCTCATTTGCTGTGTAGTTTACATTTTCAGTGTTGGGTACTTTGTTGTTCTCTACTGTCTGTATTTATGAAATGTACACAAGGGATTTCTAGCCACCAAATCTTTTAAGTCTTTTAATCTTTCATGTTCAGGTACCTCATTGATGTGGATGGGGTAAATCCCAAAAAAGCCATGCAATGTGAGTAGATGGTGTTAAAAATCATGTTTCTTTTTGATTATTCGAATCTCCTTTTGATATGTTAAGTACTGTACTGTTTTTTCATTGAAGTCGTAATTCTTAAGTTCTTCTGGAAAGGCCCTTCTGAGATACTAGATGGATCTTTTAACACAGGTGTTGTCTTTAGTGTTCAACAAGTCCCGGGGTCACTCCATAGAAAGAGAGAACTACATCGAAGATCTTCGCCATGGTCCAAAAAGAAGGTGAGATTCCGAGATCAGTGTTGTGCCTTCATGTCACTGTTTCTTCCTGTGCAATAGTTGCTTGAAATGCTTTTAAATTTACTTGGCAACTGAAATGCATTTTCTGATTGGATCATAAAGGTTTAAGGTGCACAAATAGTGGTTTATAAGGAATATTACTACTAATGCTTTCCCACATAAAAATGACGGATTTAAGGAACATTGATTCATCTACCGAGGAATTTTGTAAGGTTTGAAAATGATTAATTGCATATCAGAGTGGGATCTCTTGTGCAGACATACTAAGTATAACTCAAGGGGTTCTCTTTTCTGTGGGGGCATGGGTTTGTTCCTTCAATGCATACCGAGTGTCTCTCTGTTCCTACAGCAATGCAGGCATGGAGGTGGCAGAGCAAGAGCCGGTCAGAGGAAGTGCAAGTCAGGTGCAGAGTGTTACACCATTCAGTAGGCCTGCACCCCACTGTGGACGGGAATCTCTGCTGGGGCCCTACAAATCTTGTCGGTATGATAAGTCTTTCTAATGTGGTGCAGTGCTGAATGTGCAGTGCCTTGAGTGGAGTGTCCAGAAATGCGCTATATAAGTGTAAGCAATTATTATTATTATTATTAATGTGTAGTAGCTTTTTCACAGATGTAATCAGAAAATGTGTGATCTTGTTAAAATAATTGCTTTGTCTATTGCCTACATATGTCAAACTCCTGATCCATCTGGTTTGGAATACAAAACGTTTAATTGACTTTGAGGCTGCCATTTTTAATGTGTACATACTGTACATGGTGTAGTGCTTAGTTTGCCCTCAATTATTTCCCAAATCTCAGCTGTTGTGTTTCAGCCTAGGGCCCTGCCAAATACACAATGCCAAACGGCAAGATATCACACCTACCCCACCCATTCTCTTATTT
Source organism: Atractosteus spatula (assembly GCF_055471065.1). NCBI lineage: Eukaryota > Metazoa > Chordata > Actinopteri > Semionotiformes > Lepisosteidae > Atractosteus > Atractosteus spatula. The sequence goes on from NC_142707.1 coordinate 6,858,985, forward strand.
ATTTTTGTCCTCTGTTCTCAGGCCACCATACCCCCCCTCTGGTATTCAAAGAGACCAGCCCTACCCACCTTTCCTTCCCCGCCCTCCTCCCTCTCGTGGGATGCGACCTCCTGGAGCCCCCAGACAGCCTTTCAGACAGGACTGGAGAGGGCCTGCCGATTCTTATCGCTCAGCTTTGCCTGTTTTCCACCACTGTGCTGGCTCAAGTGGCACCAACGGCCCCAGGCCAGGAACATCCATGAATGGCCAGCAGCCTCCACCACACACTGGCTCTCTGGAAGAACCCCGCAGAACCAAAAAAAAGGCTTACTGGAGGGCCAGAAAAAAAGAAAGGAGGAACCCGAAATGAAGCTAATCTGTATGATCAAGGTTTCAGTGGAAGAGCACATGCCAGCTGGCTACAGTACAGATGGCAAAACATTAAGATGTCAAAACATTAAGAATTTGTAGCTCATGTTAAGATTTGCTCACTCTTTTTCTGGGTGGTGGAAAACTGAAGTAAAATAGCAGTTGTGTTCAGCCTAAACATTGGTTGCTTGAAGTCCCGCACCTAGTACTTCTTACTACAACTGAACTGCTCCTGAACACCCAGATATATTTAAATCTGTAGGGCAAAATTATATATTTATAGCAAAATGGATGGGCTTTCCTGTCACTAGGTAATGTGGGAAAAGAGTGTCAGATCCTTGAAAAATGTCATCAGAAGGTGGACTATCACCATAGATGAGAGGGTAGTCAATAGGACTTAAAATCTTCTGGTATTTTATATCGGGAATTTCTGTAACATGCCTCAACTTGAAAACCTATTATAAATTTTACCTTATAAGAACTAAACATTTCACATTTTTGTTGTGAAATATTAAGCTAAGGCTGCAGATGCTCAAGAAACATGACCATTCTTTTTCTAAAAGATCTCCTAATCTCTAAATTCTTTGCTTTTGTAATGATGGGGAACTAAATCTATTCTGATGGATCGGTTCTGTTTGTGGTATGAACAATCTGCAAAGACAGACAGACATTTGGTTTCATTGTGCCCTTGGTTTGAATGGTCATGGTCTGTGTCCAGTTTAAAAAGTGATATTCTCCTTTTTTGCTTTGCTTCGCATGTTCCTGCTTTGCATCACTTGCGGTTGGATTACAGTCCAGTATTAAAAGCTGAGTGATGCAAGGTGTGCAAATATTTAAGCTGTGTCTAGTCCTTAACCTGTGTGTTTTAAAGGTTCTGGGTAAAAGCTACAAAGGATGACGTGGTGCCAAATTAACATACTTAGCTCCCATTCTTCAGTGTTAAAAGTTTTAAAATTGTGTGCTAGTTTACAGACGAAGACATCTCTATTGTTAATTGAAACAAGGCAGTGCACTGGGCTTGTTAAATCTTCTAGCCTCTATTCTGTTGCTAGGTTTCTTGTCTGATTTATAAAAAGAGGTAACTAAGCATTGGGGTTAATTTGATCATTGTGAATTGTCATCTGCCTGTGAATAGTAGAACAAATTAAATACTTTAATATTAAATTATTGATGCATCAATCAAAATGAAGAAGGAACATCAAGGTTTAAGATAAAAACATTAGACAATATTTAACCGCAGCTTTGTTAATGGGAATGGCTTTTTCACTCTGCTAATTTCTTTTTCTTTTTAGAAGAGAAAAGTTTGCATTATAAAATTCAGGTTTTTTGTAGTGTCTCCTGAAGGACTTAAAATTGCACCAGTTGGTAGTATAAACTCCAGGAGCACAAACACCAGAACCTATTTGTCTAGACTGTATGATTCAATATCATTTACATTTGACCTTTGGTTTTGATATTGTATTTGATTTTAATGGTTTTAACCTAAAATTCTGAGGTGCTCTTTCAGATTCAGTGTATATTTTAACACATGGTCTTATTCATTAGGGTTTCTGTACTTTGACCAGTTTCCAAAAGTGCCATTTCTATTAATGAACATGATGAATAAAGGGCTTTTGTTGAATAACGCACATTTTGCCTTAACGTTTGAATTATGACACTGTGCAGTGCTTTGCAAGAGTGCCACAGGGCACTTTTGAACAGTCTAACAGGCTATTTGGATACAATGGAATTTTATTATTTTTCTTTGGAAATGTATGCATGTTAAAATAATTCCCTGCATTTATACTGCACTTTTCATCCCACTGATTCCAAAGTATTGTTCATCCTGTATAGGAGGGAACACGCTTTTTTCACCACAAAAGAGATACACAAAATGTGTTGCATTTGCGAAGAAATGTACATTCACCTGTAAAAACAAAACTGCACTTCCACTTGTAGCTCCTACAGGTATCCACCCATTTTCGAACCTCTTTATCTCCTACGGGGTTGCAGGGGAGTGGTTAACCTTGTTGCCTAACAGTGCTGGGGCCCTGGGTTCATTTCCTAGGTTCCCGTCTGCATGGAATTTGTATGTTCTTCCAATGTTTGCATGGGCCCCCCCCAGTCCAAAAACACACTAGCTTCTGCTGACTGTGTGTGTACTGCAAAGGACTGGTGTCCAAGTCAGGGTGTATCCCAGCTTGTGCCCATTGCTCTCTGGGAAAGGCTGCACCTCCCCTTTGACTCTGTTGGGTAAAGGAGTTAGAAAATGGAAAGGTGATGTTAAGCCCTTGGGCACCTCAGGTGGCATTCCCAGTCACGCTTTGTACGTGTAAAATCTACACTTCCTCTTTGAGCTTTAGGTGTATCTGGAAATTTCCCGAGATGCAATACCTAAGGAGGTGCAGATTGTGTTTTTGTGAGAAACGCGGTTACTACATTCAAGTTTCATATCCTTCAACAAGGGATGATCGGGATTATTGCAGGGGGAGCTGTTAAAAATGAAGTGGTCTGTTTTAAAAAGAACATAACACATCTTCAAAATGTGTTCAAGGACAGGTTATTTAGAAAATCCAGTGGGATTAAGGGAAGACACTTGGTTTCTAAACTATTATTTTCATGACTGGGGGATATATCTTCCTTTCGGCGACGTTCAAAGATTCAGCCAGAGTAGAACTATTGAAACCATTTTCTCTCTCAGAATTCGATGGTACTCTTTGAGTTCACAGCGCCTGAGTAGCATTTCAATAACGCGGTTCTGCGGCCGCAACTCGGCGATGATGACCTCATTCCCAGCTGATCGTGAGTGGCTGAGACACGGGCTGCGAAACAGGAACAGGAACTGCTCCCGGCAGCAGGAAGTAGTATTGTGACAGGCGTACGCTTGCTTTTTGCATTGTGAAAGCTGCAAAAAAAAAATCAAGAGTCTTTATCAGAATATTTATAGTCGAATTTAAGGCACTGGGGATTGTATAGATAGGTAAGATGTGGATGGTGATAGAAAGTAATTTTTGGTGGTGGTTGTTTCTCCATGTAAACCGATTTACCTGTCTGTTTTTATAATCGTTGTTATTTTATTATCTTATTATAATTAATATAGACGTAAAAGCTTATTTGATCTTATTGGTTTGTCTTGGTTTTTGTCGGTGTAATCTGAACGTTTTGCTCCTATTACTAATTCTTTCATAGATTTTAATATAAAGACCTGGAATTTTGACGTTTTACTTCATGTGAAATTGAAGTTAAATTGGTAATGTGGGTTTTTATCGTGGATTGACGTCAGTCAATGAAAACTTATTTATAACGCTATAGGCTGTATCTGTGTTTTTCATTTCGTTTAAACAGGTGGTAGAAAATGAAAGATAGTCAGTTGCAAGCACTTTTAAAAGGCCTGTCTTTCACCTTGGAATCAGGACTGTGGTTGAAGTACAGTTATCTCCGAGCCTGGTCCGGCAAAAGTTAGTTTTAGAATTTGTGGTGATTTTCGGTTATGATTTGCAAAGCAAAAAATAGTTATTTAATGAAAAAAATGCCACCAGGAGATCAACACAATACTTTCCCTTTGTCATTGCGACGTTAGACGCATTAAATACTAATTAAAACATGTGTAGTAGCACAGAAACACTTCATGAATGCCAACAAGTGCATGAAAGCAAAATCGTTTCTTGATTTATGCGACTTCATCCTCATTGCCTCGTTTTATAGTACTCTTTCTCACTTAGATTTCAGCTGAACCGTATCAATTTGTGCTGTGTGTTTTTTATACTTTCTAGCTAATTTGAAGTAAGAGACGCCACCAAAAGGGGTTAAAGACAACCTTCATGTGAAATGTATTTCAAGATTTAAGTTCCATTTCCAGAACAGGTCTTAACTTTTGGAAGGCTCTGATTGTACACGCTGCCCAAATCTTCGTTTGGCTTCTGGAGAACTAAAGGCTGGGGACTCCCAGATCTTGCTGTGAATCTCTAGACCCCTGCTAGCCAATCCTTCTGTTTATTTCATTTTGTTCGAAGTACGTCTTTAAGTGATCAGGTTTTCCTCCAAATCTTGATAATACTAAAGTAGCAATAAAACCATCACGTTTACCCATTGGTACTGGAGCACCATTGATTGATTGTAATTGGCCAGGATGTGTGTGGACTTACTACATAAATCAATAAGTAATATTCGAGATTATTCTGACTATCAGTTTAATTATTTTTTGCTATCAGCATTCTTAATTAAATTATTCCCCCATGCCTCAAAATGCACAAGAAAGTCAGGAGTTTTCAGCTCTGTTCCTTGTGGACCACAGCTGTATCATGATGTTTGCTTCCAGTTTCGAAATTCTTATTCCGAATGCTGTAAATTCCATAGACAGTGTGGATTATTTAGCTAAATGGACAAATTCAAATTTTGTCTCTAGACTTCCAGGCTGTTTTCTGGATACTCTACCCAGAATAAAGTAGGTTTTGGAAATGGCAAGCTGAAAGATAAAGGATGTACAACAGGCAGGAGATTAGATGAGCTGAACAAGTGAGGTCTTAGGCTTGAGTGGAAGCAGGGATACTCTGCTGCTCTGGGAGGCCTGGAGTCCTGGGCTCTGAGTGACACTGGACGGATGACTGGGTGCTGATGGCACCAGGTGTGGTGTGTTGTAGGTGGAGACCTGCGGAAGCTGGCGCCACCATGCCAGAGCACAGCGATGCACACCTGACGCCCGAGGAGCGCGTGCGCGCCCTCACGAAGATGGGGAGCTCCGTGGACGTGAACGAGGACGTGCCCCCGCGCCGCTACTTCCGGTCGGGCATGGAGATGATCCGGATGGCCAGCGTGTACGCGGAGGAGGGCAACGCGGAGCGCGCTTTCATCCTGTACAACAAGTACATCACGTAAGGGAGTCCCGGGCTGTGTGTCCCTCGACTGCGTTCTGCACAGTGGCCCAGGCTGTGTGGGGAACCCAGACTCCTAAACACATAAAAGGGGCTTGATCTCTGCTCTCCTGGGGCTGAAGGGTTGGATTGGGGCTCCCATAGTGTGGAATCATGAACAGTGTGGCCTGCAGAGCCATTTCATGCAGCTTTCTGCTGGTCTCTGTGTTGAGCTGCATATGTCAGCTCATGTATGGTGGCCTACAAGCAATGCACTGAACAGCTTGAGCAGCAAGCCAAGCTTGAATAAGACGTGCAGTGCAGTGCAAAAATCAGAATAATACCTAAATTATTTTTTTCACACTATCAAGGTACTGGTTTTCTGTGTAGCTTAGAAGATGAAAAAGATGGGGGCAATAGTTGCTTACTTTCTCTTTTGTAGTACTTTAAATGGGGTCATGCTTTCGCATTGTAGCTTACATAGTACTGTAACTTAATATGAAATATGCGTGCTATAGCAATGCTTTTCTTTATTAAATGGTTTTTATAAGCATTTTTTTTGTTATTGTTTGAGGCAACACAGAAGAGAGTTGATAAATGGAGATATTTGTTTTGCTATGTTTGGGGGTTTAAAAGTTATAATAGTCATCTCTAGCAATATAAACTTAAAAAAGAAACTTGGCTTTTGCGATCCATGCGGCTGTTACGTTGTAGAGTCCGCTAATATCCTGAGTTGAGACCGTTCACCTTTTTGTCTCTCCACTGAAGCGTGTTGCATTTCAAGTGCTCTTGATGCTCTATCATCTTTTCTTCCTTAGGCTGTTCATTGAGAAGCTTCCCAGGCATCGAGATTACAAGACAGCCAACATTCCAGAAAAGAAGGAAACTATGAAGGTAGAATGATCAACTCTTCTCTGGTCTCTGCAGATCAAAGATTTATTTCTGATGCTTGATTCCTGTGTTGTGAGGTAATGCCAGTAAAGATTTAGACAACTATGTTAAACCTTAGCAACATCTGACTTTTTAAGACTTTCTGACTTTGCAAGCAAGTAGAAAATCTTTGCAAGCGTCTTTTAAATGTTCTTAGGTTTTAAACTGCAGTGCTGTATTGCTCTACCTTCAGGATGGAGGTTTTGTTTTGATTTGTTCTAGCCATAACTTAAAGGTTCAATAGGCAATTGTAATATAAATGCCTTCTTTTGTGAGACAGAAATTGAAAGAGATTGCTTTTCCTCAAGCTGAAGAGCTGAAGAAAGAACTCCTGAAGAAGTATGAGAAGGAATATGAGGAATATCTGGAGAGAAAAGTATGTAGCTGACACAGGGGGATAATTTAAATGAGTCTGAGAACCAGACTGTCTGATGCAATTGCAAATGTACATTTTTATACATGTAAAGCAATTTATGTCATCTGATCTTTTTCCTGTATTGTTTTCTGTAATATTTTTGTTTGCTGTCAAATATTGCATTATTCTTTTCCATTCTTTCTTTATTGTGTGCTTTTAAGCTTGATAAATCGAAAACTATTCTTTCCATTACTAGCTCTTTGAAACAAGATCTCTGTTTAACACTGTTATTAACATTAAAATAAAACATTGCTTTAATTATTTGACAAAAATTTTGAAAATATTAAGCAATTTACTGAAATCACCGAAGGTTATCTGCAAGAGGAAACCATTGTTTTAGTTTTTATGAACATGAGTAGCTCCTCTGGGCTGCTATGCAGTGTTGATGCCCAGGATGTGATCGTAGAGAAGATTGATAAGGTAGCTGACAAGCCCCAGCATCACAAGTAGCTCAACGGACTCTTGTCTGGTGCCGTTTCTTGGCTTTAACAGTCTTTTCCTGCCGTCAGAAAGCTGAGGAGGCAACCCTGGCTCGCGAGCTGGCCAAGCAGAAAGAGCTGGAGGCAGAGCGACAGCGCGTCGCGGAGCAGAGACGCAGGCAGCAGGAGCAGGAGCAGTTTAGCGCCTTTGAGCAGATGATCCGCCGCCAGGAGCTGGAGAAGGAAAGGCAGCGGATCCTTCAGGAGTACAGCAGCCCCAGCGCCCCTCCTCCTGACGCTCCCCTTGTCCCAGGCGTCCAAGAACCCCCCCAGCCTGTCGTCATGACTACCCCTACCCCCCCGCAGAGTCCGAAGGGGACCTGCGCTCATGTCCCTCCATCTGCACCAGCCTCAGCTCCCACCTTTGACCGCTCGCTCAAACCTGGGGCACTGGTTGCCCCAGGAAATAGTAAGCAAATTCTGTTCTTGCTTGCCTTAGGCCTGTTTTATGCGTTTCCCAGTCCTTACACTGTGAATCTCCTAAGAGTACCTATTTTTCCAAAATATTGTATGAAACGTTCTATGTTCCCATCCAACTATTACTTCTAAAATAACTCCTAATGTCAGGTCACGTTTGCAGAATTGAGGGGGTGAATGTGCAGGCAGACCACAGAATGCTTCATCTCTTTTATTCAGTATATCATAGGTTGGTCATTTTCAAAAGATCTGTTTTAGCCTGATTAGCTATTCGGTAAAGGAAGCAACAAGGTGCCATTGACCAACATACAGAACCAGACATTGCAAGAATTAACTATACAAAATAACTTGGACATTCATATGGTATGAATTTCTTAGTAAAATGCCTTGTGTAAGACCTGTGAAGTACCTGACTATTCTGGTTTTCAGGCTGAAACCTTAAAATATAAATCAAGTAACTTCACTTGAAACAACCTAAAAGAATAGCATGAGTACTCAGCATTGCATCTATTGGAGTTTTGCTGAAAGTTGCCTAATAATTAGGTAGTTATATATCTAATATAAAGCTTAACTACTCTGCTTGTTAGGTGTAAAAGCTCGACCTGTTACACTGGAGGTTGTGGAGAGCTGTGTTGTGGCAGGATTGGTGACGAGTTTCTCTCTATCCAGGTGTGGCGGTGGACAGACTCCGTCAGGTGGCAGTACCAGCAGAGCTGTGCCACAAGTTCCTGAAGCTCGCAGAGGCCAACACAGCACGAGCTGTGGAGACTTGTGGTATCCTCTGTGGCAAACTGGTATGGGGCCCGTCTGAACAATATGAAAGGCTTAATTAATGATTTGGTTGTTAGTGTGGCCACTAATTTTCTGTCAGCTGTAAAGTGGAGAAGCCTGGATGCAGAAACAAGAGTTTTCTGCTGTATAGTGTATATGTAACTTTATTTAATGAACTGCTGACAGTGCTTTGTGCTGTGCTAGTTGAAGTAGAGATTTGCATATGTTGTAATTTTGTTACCATTATTTACTAGCTATTTACTGAACCTTGCCTAGTAATTAGATATCTAATATAAAGCTTAACTACTCAACTTGTTACACTCTTAAGAATTAAACTGTGTGCTGGAGTGTATATATATGTAATACCAGTAATTAAAACATGTAGAATGACAGACAAGTCCTTTTCAACTTTAAATTGTTTATTGAGATGAATTATTTTAGTATAGATTCCTTTGAAAATCTGCTCTTGTAGACTGTTGTATTTAGGATATCAGTACAAGAAGATTAACCGGTTAGCATGGTCAACAATTTATGCAGTTCATACAGTTACAATATCATCTTACAAGAAATATGTTTCTTGGGATCAAAAATGAATTTCTAGATGCAATTTAGGAAAGAAGGTTAGATTAAGGTAGATTCAGTAGTTAGATGAGAATCTTAATAGCAGATTTCATCCACATTTAAATTCTCTGCACTGAAATTTTTTAGTCCTATTGCCACTTAAAAGATATATGATTTATAGAGATTTATGCTGATGCTTGTATCTCCTGTGCGACTTGCAGTGCTGTAATGTGGACATTTAATGTGTTAAGCAGTCGCTGTCTGTGTGAATTTCACCTGTAGGTCTTTGCTTGTGTTTCAGATGCGCAATGCATTCACGGTGACCCATGTCATTGTGCCCAAGCAGTGTGGGGGACCAGATTACTGTGACACAGAGAACGAGGAAGAGCTCTTTCTGGTCCAGGATCAATATGACCTTATTACACTAGGCTGGATCCATGTGAGGCAGAGTTGAAACACTTTCAGTCGTAACCAATCCTTCTCTTTCAGTGTCGGAGAAAAATCCACCCTTAAAATATTTCATCAGCAATTCGATATAAGCACAAATGAAGGTTTTTATTTCGCCATGAACATCTCTCATTGTACCTTTCGAAGTTGGTACAATCTGGAAGTTGGTTCTGGAAGTTGATCACTTCCAGAAGGCTGAGTTTCCTGATTCACAGAGGAGACTTTATATACTTAATACATCACCTTCAATCCCAAACCTTCTTTGACTAAATCTCATTTTACACAAGAGCATCTCCATTCATCACATAGGAATGACTTATTGTTCCATACCTTCTCTGATGGAGAATAGTTTGTGCCATTGATTTATTCAACAAATTCTAACAAATTAGAGAAAACAAATCCCAGAAAATAGAACTGTGCTTAATAGTTTTGTACCATTAATAGTTTAATATCATTGCCATTATGCTATTCTTGTATCATAAAATGATTTACCTTCTGTCTATCTGCAGACACACCCCACACAAACAGCCTTCTTGTCCAGTGTGGATCTGCACACTCACTGCTCCTACCAGATCATGTTGCCAGAATCCATAGCCATTGTCTGCTCACCCAAGTTCAATGAGTGAGTACAAGAGATGGAAAAAGAAGAGGACAGAAATGTGAGGTGGTTGGTGTTCACTGTAAGGATAAAGTAAATGGGTTGAGTTTCGTTTTTCCCTTGGAGAAATTGATTCTCCCAAAACTGATTTGCAATATAAAACAACCATCTACCTGCACTGTTAAACTGGACCCCTAACAGTTTAATGCTGGGGTATACACTGTCTTTGAATAAATAAGAAAACCTTAACAGAATATCTTTAGAGGTGAGGCAGTCACCTGCTTTATTACCACCTGATTTTAAATGACATCCTTTGCAAATCTAGCAGTTGAAAATCAACTTGAAATTAAGACTGTCAGAAAAAAATGGTGCCAATATAGTTATTATTGCAGTTTGGTTATCAAAGTAGTATAGTTCTAATACATGTAAAGAATTTGAACATTACAAAGAAGAACATTCAGACTTTGTTGTGTGATCTTGCTCCTTTTAAAATGTGTAATTGTCACAGAGCAAGACTGATTAATTGGAGGGGGGTTAAGAAAGATGTTCTGGTGAAGCTAGCTTGATAAAGGAAGGTACTTCCTTGACACCAAGGTGCAAAAGTGGTTCGTGAGCTTCTCAGGTGCCATTGTGTGAGGCTGAGGGAGTGTCTGTTTTGTAGGACAGGGTACTTCAGACTGACAGACTACGGAATGGATGAGATCTCATCCTGCAAACAGAAAGGCTTTCACCCCCATCCAAAGGAACCCCCCCTCTTCACTGTGAGTTACACCTCTCTGCCTTTTCACATGAAATTAAATCAAATTCACATGTATTTGTCGTTTCTGCTTGTGATCCATTTATGAAGTTCTGTATGGTCTGCACCGGACTCTGAAGTTGATCACTTCCAGAAGGTTGTTTATCGTGTTATTTTAAAAAGTAGTTGTAGGAGAACTCTGTGGCCGTGGAGTGTCCAGTTATGGTCATGCCATGTTCAGCAGTTTGCTTGTGCAGATTTAAATATATGCATAGGGCTTCTTTCTGTTGTTGGAGGACTGGGTTTGAGGATCAGTTAAAAGTTTGTGCCACAGCCTTTTATTTTCTCCATACAAGTTATCTGACAAGAATTTGTTGTTTGCAAGATTTTTTGTTGTTGCTCTGGTGCTTTTGCTGGTACACATAATGATCCCTTTACAGCAGGCCCAGGTTTTAAATAAGGATCTGGGCTCAGTGTGTACATTTCCTTGTAGGCAATGTTGGTATTGCTTTGACTATTTTAAAACGAACTTGTGGTCTTGTGCCAAACAGTGCAGATGACTTGTGTCTGAGTGCTGGAACACAATGAATAGCCAGGCCTGGCTCCACGTTTTCATGCGTGGGGCATTAGTCTTAATGGGACTGGTGTACGGTATAACTCATTAATCCAGGGGCGGAGTGGTGGCTCTGTGGCTAAGGATCTGCGCCTGTGGCTGGAAGGTTGCCGGTTCAAATCCCATGGCCGGCTGAGGAATCCTACTCCGTTTGGCCCCTGAGCAAGGCCCTTAACCCCAACTGGTCCAGGGGCGCCGTACAATGGCAGACCCTGCGCTCTGACTCCAGGCTCTCTCCCTATCTGTGTGTCTGTGTGATTCATGGAGAGCAAGCTGGGGTATGTGAAAAGACTAATTCCTAATGCAAGAAATTGTATATGGCTAATAAAGTGATCTTATCTTATCTTATGTATCTGTACCTTTCGCATCCAATAAAGTGTTCAACCATAATCAAACTGTTTATCCAGCCAAATATACATCTGTAACGAAGAAGCAGTGGAGTGCTCTTCAATTTTGACAGTTGCTTGTCTCTTTCTTCAGGCATGTGGTCACATAACCATCGCTGATGGGAGTGTGACAGTAATGGATCTGCGGTGATGATGCAGACTTGCATTTTGTCTTCACTTTTCTGCGGCATTTGGGGTTGGCGTGTACAGCACCTTTTTTTTTTTTCAAAGAAGCAAACCATCAAAGACGAACTGAAGTATTTCAGTCATACAATTCAGTCACTCCTTCTCCTGACACGTGTGGCAAGAACTGGAACAGATGTACCATGTGCTCATAATATCAATATGAAGTACAATTATATGTCTTCTACACTAAGCCTTTTTCTTGGATGTCTTTAAGTGCTGCAGAAATATATACCCAAAATTGACAAGTTCAGATGTCACAAATGGAGATTTTGAAGGCTGGTTGGTTTGTATTTGTATAAACACTAAAACTGTACGTAGAATTTACTATTGGATTTTTTTATTTCCATGTTTTGGTTTTTAACTATACTTTGTGATACAGGATGCTTAGGTACCTTAATCAAAAAGGATCATTTCACCAGGTGTGACTTCACAGTTAGGCATATTACACCTAAACATATCTATACTATGCTCTCATAACGTCACTAAATTATGCATACATCTATGACTTAAAATTAATTTAATGTACATTTAATGAGAAAGATTAAGTGTAAATATGCTTTAATCTAACAAAATTGTAAATTACAGATAAGTTTGGGAACTTTTTTCTGAGTTTGGAATAGTATATTGGCACCCTATTTATAATGGTATTAACTATATAAAGAACATTGAGTATTTCTACATGTTATTTCTAGTTAATATGAATAGTATTTTTAAAAAGTTTTAAATTAATCTTAAAGCAGGGAGGTGGTGCAGTGGTTAGCATTGCCACCTGGCAGTTCTGGGTCCCTGGTTTCAATTCCTAGGGTGCTGTCTGCATGGAGGTTGTATGCTTTTCCCATGTCTGCATGGCTTTCCTCCTACAGTCCAAAGATATATCAGTAGGTGAATCGACTGCTGGGAAAAATTGGCCCTGGTGCATGTTCGCGTTTGTGCGCCCTGTGATGGATATTCGTCTTGTCCAGGGTGTATCCTGCCTTGTGCCTGTTGCTTGCCGAAAGAAGCTTCAGCTCCCCTGTGATCCTGGATGGATGCTATAGCAAAATAATCTTGGCACTAAAACTGAATATCATCAAGGGCTCATCTCAAAATTTCAACAGTAAGATGGATGCTAAAACAAGAATTTCAGCTAATTTTCTTTGTGTAGTTGAGGAAGTAATATAACTCCTACATTCTTCTCTATAATTACATCTCTTATTTGTTTCAAAACCATAATTTTCTAATATATTTTGTTCACATCATGGTAAAGTATTCGTGCAGTGTTCACCTAGGAATTTAAATGAATCTGGCACCATACTTTTGGACATTTTTTTTTATATTGAGCTATTTCCTACTGGAGCATGACAATCTTAGGGTTTTGTTTGCAGCACTAAACTGAAAATACACATTCTGGTATCATATATCACAGTGATGCCACTCGGCCCTTCAGGAACACTGAAGGATGGACGGACTGTATGGACCACCTGTTGAATTTAGGTATTTCTCCTCAGGGGGTGTTGGGTCTTGTTGCCAGATTAACTGGTTGCTATTTCCTCCGTGGTTAAATAGAGTACATCTGTTATGGAGCTTTTTATGTACCTTAATAAAAAGGTAGAGTAAATACTGCTTGATGCAAGGGGAGTAGCAGGATCTATTAAAGCCAAAATCTTCATCCTAAGATGAAAACAATTGTGGAGCTACGATTTTGTTGTTCCAGTTTTAATTGGTTGATTGGATGAAAACTATAACTTGCACGTACGGTGTATGGTAGGTTACATTGTCAATGTATTAGTCACTTATAGATATGACTACTTACCAGGTTCTGGGAAATTCATCAAAATGCACTTAGATAAGTTACAATGTGCAGGAAATATTTATGCCCTATATACAAGTTCAGAGTGAACTGAAAACTTATTGCATTATTCTCTTAAATATGATGCATTAGTCCTTCAACAAAGGCTACAGGTCCTCAAAATTAGTACAGTGACCACATTTCTTAAATATTTAATGCAAAGCTTTCAGTTACAATCAACATTATGCCAAATGGAGCTTGCCCCCTCATATCTATTGGATGTTCTTTATCAAATATAATGTTAATATAATATTCTGAGTTTTATTAATACTAACATTACATTATTTCACTAACTGCAGTCTTTTATATCAACAGCAAGTGGTTTTACCTTTTGATGAAAATGGATTGAATAGGGGTTCTCAAGCTAGTAATAAGATGGATCAATTTACTTATAGAGACCATATCATAGAATTTTTAATAACTCCACAACAACAAATGTCATTAAAAAGCTAAATTACAAGTTGAAGGTCTTCAAACTTTAATTGTCAAACATAACATTTTCTCTCCAAAACCTGCTTATCTGATACAGTGGACATTACAAGGGAGCAACAGATACATGGATGCATACTTGAAGATACTTTACATACAGCCCAAAGCAATATAGTTAAGAATTACATTTGTCGGGCTTAATTTACAGTAACAGTACCAGAGTTCTCTACAGCATAAGGTAACTGAAGGCTATCCTATCTTTTCATGTTATTCAGAACATTTAAGGTCTCTTTAATAAGTGACTACTTTGCATACTGAGTACAGTTCTGATATTTTACAGGTTTTAGAAATGGAAAAAATGTTGTCCCAAACATTAAATAAGAAAAGAGAAAGAATACTTTAAAAATAACAGTAGTTACATGATTACAAATGTTTGTATGTTTACATAGGAAACCTCTGAACCCGGAGAACACTGCAAGAATATTAACAGGACAGGAGTGTAATCAAGCAAGCATCCCACTGAAGGATCGAAGCAATGACGAACATCTCAGTTATAGACTGTACCACCACCTTCTAAGGTTTGGATACACATCATAGGAGAAAAAGCCTTAGCTGGTGGGCAGGTCAGACTGAAAAAGTGCAATCACGCAGAACAAGACAAAGCAAACTTTGAAGTATACCATGTGCTGGAAAAAAATGGAGGCCTTTTGAATTTTGGTGTTTTGCTGATCTTGGCAAGAGAAAGTTTCATAGGAAATGTTAAGCGTTTCTAATGGTCCTGTTCACTTCTTTTCTGAGACACCTGTTTGCCCTTTAATTTAATTTATTAAAAAATCATATAAAATTAAACTCATTTCAAAATCTGCTGCATCTGGGGAACTTGGGTTTACAGTTTCATCTCCTTTGCTCATAGTGATTAAAAATGAAAAAAGCAAAATAAAAATACCCTTTTCCATTACTTCTTCCAGCAACTGTTCATTCACAATAAAGCTAATAAAGAAGCAATCCCAGCTGCCAACCCACCCCAGGCCCTGACAGTTACTGAGGTCAGGGCCAGCGGAGTGCTGGAAGTGCTGTGCTTTAGGCTGAGGTAAACGTTAAAACTCAATGTAATACTTTCCAAAACTTTAAATTCATACTTTTCACTAGGGAAAAAGACTAAAGGCAGCACCAGTTCATATGTAAAATGTCAATCATCCATCTTATACTTAAAATCACTTATTTTTGTAAAGATGGAGCCACACAAGAAAAGCGTCTGACTTGTGGTTTATGTGCCATCATTTTGCACGTTAATCATCAAAGAAAAAAATGTGCAACAGAATTAAAACTATATCAGAGAGGTTACAGTCTTCATTTAGGCATTTATAACTATCTGATAAAGTATAAGACACAAAACGTCAAACAACTAGTATGAAGAACTTATGCAATACAAGTTGCACCAATTTAAAAATATATATGATGTATAACTTCAAATTCATATTCCCAAATAATGCATATCTCTCGCAGTATGTACACAATATAAATATTTAAAAAGGTATATATATATAAACACATTAGTGATGCTTAGGATAAAGCCGAAAGCAGGCCAAGTAACCTTGCTATTTTTAACAGTTCTGTATATCCCCTGTCTTTGAGAATTAAGATGGGACCTTAAATTCAGCAGGGATGATGAAGTACCATTAAAAAAAAGCAGCTGTCAGCTGCATCCTAGCAGGATGTGGATGACAAGGTGGAATACTGACATTCCATGGTGAGAGAAGAGAGAAGAGTTACCAATTACAGTCCTCTTAGGTTCACTAGGGGGAAGGTATTTAGTCACCACCACAGAATGCAGTTTTGTGGCCCACTAATATTTCAAAAACTGCAAACAAATATACAATATTTACACATTTTACATAGAGCAAAGCTGTAGCCAGGAGTAAGGCCATTCTTGACATTTACTGAAGTTAACCAACCTGTCAGAAGTTCAGGGCTTTTTTATATAAAAGATATTCATTTAACAAACATGAGTTCCTGTCCTGAAACTGCTACATCACTGTAAATATGGTTTTGATAAAACCAGTGTAAACGTTAAGACTCAAGTCTTTACTGGAAAGTGACTGAAAGGCTGCAGTAGCCAAAAAATGTCAATTTGGAACAAAGAATTATATTTAAAAATAAGTGTAACTGTATAATCACACCACATGAGAACCTTGGGATAGCATGTTTACTGTCAAAAAGAGTTCTTGGAAACATCTTTACCAAGACAGGAGCAGTGTGCTTCAGATGTGAACACAACTGAAAAAGCTCTACTCCTCAGACAGTATGGCAACTTAAAGAAAATGCAGCAAGACCACGATGACTCTGGCCATGATCCTCCTGGTTTTAACAGGACAGCTCTTTGGAGTGGACGGCGTGAAACCAAATTACCTGTTTCCTCGGAGCTGTGCTCCAATGCTTTTCAAAGTAATTTAAGTTAGGTTTTAAATACAACCCATTTTCTCAGGGGTGTTCTTGAATATGTTTTTGGAGTACATAGAAATATGCCATTTCCTTGTTCTTCCCATAGCAGCAAACTGGCGAAGTCCATGCCATCTTCATATCTCTTTCTGCCCAGATCTAATCCATCTGGATCCCTCTCGGAATCTTCCATCACGTTCCTCAGAGGCTTCCCATCCCATTGGCACTGACTTTCGTTTTCTGCGTTTCCTCGGAACCCTTAGACTGGTCACAGCAAAATGACAAACTATGAGTATTCAACAGATCACTGAAGAGTCAAACACAGTAGAACCAAATACCTTTAAATCTACAAATAAGCTCTGATATCCTCATTTTATATCACGTGGTCATCCAAATCATAACTCTCTCTGATGATTGTTAGGGAAACCCAAGAAAAAGGTTTCTGCACATTAATGACTCAGTATTCATGAAGGAAAAAAGGTTTATATTCTGAGACAATGTGGCTTACCCTTCTTCACAACTATAATTAAACTATGTAATACTCATTTTAAGCAATGCACCTTAAATTAAACATCATAGAACTTACTGATGCTACTTGTGCGATTTGGGTACATGGCTCCGAAATGGCCTTAGCAGGTTTATCCCGTATCTCTTCACCCTGAAAACACGAGTTAAGACATCTGCTTATACACTGCTGTGGAAATACACGCCTCATCCAATGCTCATGACCTCTCACATATAATTACTGTGACTTACTGCAGTCTAGGCCTACAACACGCCATTAATAAGACAGAAGCCATCTGTTTGTTTTCAATCACAGAGCATAAAGAAGTGTCTCTTCTATCAGCTTTGCCAAGAAGTAAACTTGCAAAATATTTTTCAACAGAAAGGGAAGTATGCAGACAGAGCTCCTGTAGTCACCTATGGGATCTGTGATAACATGAAAAAGGCAACTTTGTCTCTCACCAATTTGTTTTTTAGGGAGCATGTCATGTAGTGCTGAAGTGAGAATACATGCATAGAAATGTACTGTTTTAAACCTAGTAATATACTGATTTCACAGGGACAAATTATATTCCCAAATTAGCAACACGCAATTATACAAAATATACATCATTGCAAAAAACATGCTGTAAGCTTGCACTGGCCAAGTCAATCATTACTTGCAGCTCCAGTGATACAAGGTAACTACTGCTTTCTTACCTTTACTCCCTGAATGACAGGAGCCGGGTCGACCAGTATTTCCAAAGAGGGGGCTGCTGGTTTCTCGTTCACTGGGGGTTCAGTGCTCTCAGTGAGGGGAGGGCTTACTGTCTGCAAGAGAGCATTTAGTCTTCTGCTTGAAACAAACGTCGGTAAAAAACAGCATTTACCAGCGTTTCAAGATTTCCCTTGCTTTGTGCATCGTTCACTATTGTGTGTGTTCTTAACTTTCCATGAGAATATTTGCAGTTTAGACTTTTTTCATGGACTCTAAAGGTGTTAAGAAAATGAAAATTGTGAGTGTGTGTCCAATTACCCAAAAAGCAAATGAGGTAGTTACCGTACAGTACCGTACTTACAGAAGGTATGTTTAATGATGTCTAACTAGGTTAACAGTGGTTTTATAATTAAAACACAAACTGCAGTATGAATGTTAGTTATTACTGTTTCTTTTTCATTTTTTGGTGAAAAAAGTAAAATTAGGGGGGACTTTTTGGGGAATTAATCAAAATTTTTCCCCATAAGAAATAATGGAAATGGTTTATCTTTTTATGAATTTTCGCTATACGAAAGGATTTCTGGAATGGATTATGTTCGTAAAAAGAGGTATGGGCGTACTTCCCAAAACATTCCTCCAGCACTCTGGTCACATGATGATAACAGGAGTGTCCATCAGTGCCAACAAGGGGCTGGAAAACTGGTAACCAGGTGGGAGAAAGGCATTCAGTCTCTTGTAACCCTGCTTTCAAGCTTGATATTCTCCCACAGGCTTCAAAGAGCGCACGTTAAGTTGGCGAGGGCTCTCACCTCCAGCTTGGGCACTGGCGGGATGATGGGCGGTTTTGGCATGATGTCGGTCAGGTACATGGCACGAGACAGCAGCAGCAGGGAGGGAGGAACATTCTCCTGAAGGTGCAGGTCCAGCCACTGCATTGGGGACAGAGAACGACTGCAGAAAACCACTTTCCACTGCTGCCCAGGTGTGATGTTGAGGCCAATGGCCTATCTCTTTTCAAGAAACATCTGGATAAGATGGTTCAGTTAGTTGCTATTATACGGCCTGAAAGGCCCTCCTCTCACCTGTTGTAGTCTTTTTACGTAACAATTCACTGACAATGGTGATCCTGACCTAACTCCATTCTTTGGAAGTATAAATTTCATATAAATATGACACTGTTCTGTGTTGTTTGTATACTGTTTACACCAATGTAGATTAGGAAATAGCTATTTATTATTCAATACCATTTGGCTAATATGGAGGGCATTAAACAACTGCAGAGATCTACATTACTCATTCTCCTCACAGCATCCGTTTATAGATTTTTAGTACCAATAGAACGCATCGTTTTTATTCATTTAATGTCCCTTTGTAGGAATCTTCTATAATTATAGAAAATTATCTTCTGATGGGAATGAGATCACAGTAGTTAAGGTAAGGTACTGGTTGAAAACCTTTAGCCTTTACTGTCTTCCTTTAGTAAAAACCTGCTGTCCAAACACCATGTGAATAGGGGGAGGACTTGGACCTTAAAAGGAACTGGGAATCCTTTGTACAGACACAGGGGTGGCGAAGGAGGTACCTGTTGCAGCTGTTGTCGCAGCTGATCCTCGGTCAGGCCCAGTGACCTCATGCCCCGACTCCGGCAGGCCGCCTGCAGTTCGGACACGCTCATGGCCGCCACGCCCTCTTTCACAATCATCTACACACACGGTGACACACGGGGATTACACAACATTCCTGCTGGCCAGGGCTCACGACTGGCTTTATGCAAGACAAAAAAGGTTGTGGAAAGACCAGACCTCGCAATGCACCACAAAGGACTGAGAGCTAGGCGTGAGGCTATCTGTGCTTCTGCAAGTACTAGCAGGCACTATCATACTTGTTTGGGGCTTTGTTTTGAAAAAGCTTCAGCAAAATCTGTCTGAACAGAACAAAAAGATATCCTTCCAAATCGGCACATGACATCAGACAAATTATAATGCAGTATTTAAAACAGGAAAGACAGACTAAAAAAACAATTTTGGCAGTCTTATAATTGGAATCTGAAGTATAACTGCTATAATAAACTGACAAAATACCCTAACAGCAACAACCACCTTCTCAACAAATCCCTCCAAAATTAAATAAAGCCTCTAATTTTCTCAATGGTTAAAGCATCCAATGTTTGGTTTCAAAACTGCAATTAGATTAAAGGTCAGTTATTCCCCAACTCACTGAGAACAGCTTTCGTTTGACCAAAAAAAGATTCAGGAAGGTCGTTTTTGTTCCTTGAATCCTGCCTCTTCAACTGTAGGTAGAAACAGCTGAGTTCTGACTAGAGGCAAGAGTAAGGCACCTATCTGTTTTTTGTTCCCCCTACAGTACAGATGGGGATACACTACAGATACACTATAGAGACCCCTTGAGGCCGACGCGTTGGCCAGGCCCGCGCGCGCCCTCTTACTTCATCGTCAGCCTTGACAGAGCGCAGCTTGAGCAGGAGCTGGAAGCGCAGCAGGTTGTTGGTGCCGATGGGCTGCAGCTCCAGCAGCTTGCACAGGGCCACCAGCTGGGGGCGCTCCAGGTGCTCCAGGGTCAGCTCGTCCTCAAACAGCTTCGAGAACCTCACAATGTCTTTGGTGGATGGCTGCTCCCCTGTGTGACGCACCTGCGCATACACACACGGCCCTGTGAGCCAGGGACAAACACCTACATAGCTTTTCACCGCCACACCTCGGAGACAGAGCTCGCCGAGTCTGGAATTGGTTAGGTCCTCTTCAATATTTTTCACTTGATTTCAGTCGAAATCAGGGCATTTGTATTCTTGTGCCCCACTTAGACCTTAGCTCAGGTTAACATAACTTAAAACAACACACCTGAACCATTTCAATCACAGTCAAGTTCCTCATTGTTAATTGTGGACCCCAGTGTTATTAAACAGCACAACATCACAGTGCTATGTATATCAAAGAAATTGGTACAGTATGCACTACACTATTGAGTAGTAAATTATATTTTTCTTGTATTAGATGGCATATTGTTCCTTTTCAATGACCATTACCTCGTTTGGTTGCAAATGTCTAATTGATCTAAGGGTCATCACATTCCATAAAAAGTTCCCTTGTGGGGCCATCCGAGTGACTCACTTGGGTGCAGACTGAGCCTCGTGTCACAGGTCTGAGCCCGAGCCACGCCACTAGCCAGCTGTGGGATTCCCTAACCAGCGGTGCCCAACTGACTAAGCACTGCTGGGGGCAGGGTGGGCCTGGAGCCCCCTGAGGCCCATGTGCGGGGCTGGATCACCTGTGATGTATTAAGAGGCAGGTGGCTCGAAGGTGGGCAGGTGGGAGGAGTCCGCGTGCACTTCTTCGTCTCTCTGGTGTGAGCTGCAGCTGTGGCTGTGCAAACACACACCTGGCCAATTTCAAACAACTGGCAATTCTGCATATTAGCAAAAAATCGTTCCCCTTGAACCGGGCGTCAATTCATCTGGAAATCTTTTCAATCACAGATGCGTTGCTTCCCGTTTTGTAAACGTACCTTCTGCACATAGGACGAGAATTTCTCCGTTTCGTCCGCAGTCTGAGCCTTGTTCCTTCTGGCCATCTCTGCAATGGTCTCCTGGAGGAACTTGGCCAACTCCAGCTTGGCAGCCAGTCCCTTCTTCTGTTTCTCCTCCTGAGAAGAGAACAGTGTCTCTTAAACCTCAGATACACAGGATAGAGCAGTACCTTGTTATAGCAAGACACAGAACACAATGTCATTAAAGCATAAGGTCATTTTAAATGTTATGACAGCAATAACTGGAACCACTGACTTGTAATTTACCATCAGCAGCTTAGCTGTTTCTTTTAGAGAATCTGACTTTATCATTTTCATTAAGTAGTTTAGTACATGTATGCTTTATTGAGAGGATACACAACAAGTTACTGAAATTGCATGCTAAATGCCACTCGATAAACCATGCTTGCTAAAAAACACAGAATACATCTATTGTTTTGGAGATTTGGGTCGGCAGCCAAATGATAGAGGCCTGGGGTACCTATTGAGTGTTTTTCATTTCTAATGTTACATGGTCACATGACATGCTTAACTCCCTATGAATGCAGGCTACAACCTGTTTCATTAGGTTTTGAGATCATATACTGTTAAAGGTGACTATGTTTCAAGAATTAGCAACCCAATTCTCACAACTGTTTTTTTTTTCTGCCGTTACCTTATACAAGACAAAAACAACTCCAGGTCTTTCATTGCAGGTGTAAAATTACTTACTGGGGTTGTGACTTACATCACAAATTAAACACTTACTTAAGTTGTCAAAGCTCCTTAATCTTAACTTAATCTTTTTAGTTGTGTTTATCAGATCAGTTGTCCGAGTACACAAAGCCATATATTCCTGGCCAGGTATATCAAACTCCAGTGTTTTCTGGTTCGTGTTCTACTCGAGCTTTCAGCTACATCGCTGGTCTTATTATTTAATTAGCAGCACCAATGTTAATACTTCTAAGCAGGCTCAAATGTGTTTTATAGGTAGCTGTACTTACTGCGGTGCATTTTTTCCCAGAAATTGAAATAGACCTGAAGAAAAATCTTATTGCATCCAATTAAGAAAATTCGGTTTATTGTGTAATATGCAAACTGGACCAAAAACAACAGGACGGAAGGCTATGCAGGAATTTGCTTTTAGTTTTTGAAATGGGACTTTCCCCATCTGTGACTTTTGATTGCTTTTGCTCTCCTTTTTTCAATCAAAATACCTTCTTGGACTCAGTCTCAAAGGTGGAGGGCAGCATCTCGGGGAAGAGCTTGAGAAACACGGGTAGCAGGAACTCCATGAAGGGCACGATGATGAACACGATGAAGGGCACAAGCCGGAAGAGGTCAGCGCACGTCCTCATCAGCTGAACACACGGAGGACATCAACAACGTTATTCTACATGTCTCAATGTCTCATGGTGAAATACCTATTGAAAGTTCATCAGCTTTACTCTATTGTGCACAGATGGTTTCATCATCATCATATTATTTATATACCACTTTTTATCCCAAAGGTTTCCCAAAACACTTTTACACATACCCTATAGGAGGGGAAACACTTCATTCACCACTGAAGTGCACTACCCAGCTGAGTGACGCACAAAACCCTTTAAACAACAACACCACAGTCATCCTTTTTATTCTAAGAATGACAAAAAAACAGGTTTTAAACTCCTGTAACATTCTAGTGCGGGAGCCACCAACATTTGTTTGCAGGATTCAGAATCCAGCAGGTTCTCTGTAAGCTATAAACAGCTTTGCGCCCAGGAGAAGAGTTTAATTGATCCGATTAAGATTTAACTAGACCAATTTATTCCTGCTTCACAGCCTTAAGCTGCTGGTGAATCAGAGAGAAACTGAATTCAGGACCCTGAGGTTTGTCATTGGGAGCTCCTGTTCTAGCTGAAGACTTCAACTTCATCATGAGTAACCATCATGAATAAAGTCTCAAAATTAGGCCTCGGTCTCTCTCTTCAAACACTGTTAATAAATTTAAATTTATTCTATCCTACGACATAGTGTGCAGGTATAAGAATAATGGTAACAGGCTAATGGTTCAGGCTTTTTTAGCATTTAATTTTAGCTTTTTTTGACAGGGTTTCTTAAAGCTTTGTTTCTTTTAAGGGATAATTGTTCTAAGAACACATATGGACACACCTGCACTTCAAACCTTCAACCACAACCTCAACTAAAAGTCAGCAAGGAAAGCCTCTGGAGGACAAAGTAAATGTCACTGATTCAGCAGTGAGGCAGTGAGGCTCGATTGAAGTAGCCTCGCACGTCACTGGCTATCATCTTCCATGAACCTGAAAGTGACTGACAAGGCCAATGATGGGGATGTGACATTGTCTACTGTGGAGAAACTGTTGTCCACACTTGTCATGACAGAACACAACCTGGACCCAACAGCATGGAGACCAAGACAATTGGAGGTTCCATATTGCTGCAACGTTCATCCACCCAATCAGCCATTGAGATATTCTAGGAGGGACACCACCTGTTAAATGTCCTGCTGTTGGGGACTTGTTAGGAGTACTAAGACAGGAACAAGAACCCCAGACAACAGGTTTACACCACACCAGAAAATATGGGTAATCAATACTTGAGTACCCATGAGAGAAGTGGCCACTTCCTCCACTGCAGGAAAATCAAATTCATCACCACACATGACTGTGGCCATGAAATTCAAACACCTGACTGCATTGCACACTTCTGCCCCAAGACAGAGAGCTGCTGAACTTCTACCAAACCAAATATTAGGCTAGAACCTGGCTTCAAAAGCTAAACATACTCTTTTCAAGTTGCAGATGTAATTACATCTATTAGGAAATTCTAAGAATCCCTCACTGTAAAAGCTTAACTATAATATCTTCTTCAGTACAAAATTCTACAATCTTGTTTGCAGTAACAGCCTGTGAAACCTTGGCCTGAAAGTGCAGCATTAAGGTTAGATTTTTCAGTGGACTCCATTAAAGTCCTTTATTTGCTAGGCCCACCACCTACCCACCCAGCCATCTTCTAAAACTTTACCTAATACTGGGTCACAGGGAATTCGGAGCCTATTGCTGCAAGCAACATTTGCAAGGCAGGATACACCCTGGACAGGACACCAGTCCATCTCAGGGCACACACAGACACAAACACGCACACACTCGCCAATTTTCCCGGCAGCCACTTCACCTACCAGTATGTCTTTAGACTGTGGGAGGACGCCGGAGCACCCAGAGGAAACCCCCACTAACACAGGGAGAACACACAAACCCCATGCAGACAGCACCCCAGGAATTGAACCCAGGCAGCAATGCTAAACCACTGTGCCACCATGTTGGCAGGCCAGGTTTTGTTAAATTTTTTAGCACGTAGCCGCCTTACCCTTCTCCTCTCTCTCCTGGTGAGCAGCTGCCCGTGCAGTAGCCTCCACACCATCCTGCCCGCAATCTTCGTGTCGATCCCCAAAAGCCGGAAGCCGTTATAGTAATGTCTGAGCTCGTCCAGCACCCTCTGCCGCAGGGACTTCCTCGCCACCGCTTTCTCTCTGCCGGCAGGGGAGGGCGAGACGGGGCCGGCAGCGGGCTGCGGGTCCTGTGCCACCGAGTCGGTGCCGTCCACCCCTGGCCCTGCTTGCGTGCCCTGAAGCCAGCGGTGCGAGCTGTGCAGAGAGCGGGAGGCCAAGCAAGCAGACCTCGCGGGAGGCAGAGCCCAGTAAACATACCCCCACTCGACGGGCCTTCTGGACAGGAACGTCCTGTTCCCGTGCTCCAGGTGGTAGTGGAGGCAGGCTGTGGGAGGCAGGGGATGGCAGCTGGGTCTTTGCGCGAGCAAGTAGGATCCCCTGCAAGAGGAGAGCACAGGTTAATGCCCTGGCATTCATTTCTAAAATCAGTACAGATTACAGAGCCCTGTTCGATGATCACTTGAGTATCTTGATGACTTGTCTTTCCTCTATAGGGTGCAAATGACCCTGAGCTGAGGTGATCATCGCTTACCACTAATGAAAAGCAACGAGGATTCGTACCAAGCTCTAGTCAATAAAGTATCTATCTCTTCATATTTCTGGCCTTCTCGTGAGCCAAACAAAAACATGTCACTCCTGAACAGCATTCTTCAGCTGTTAAATGTGCCATTCAAGCCTGAGTGCAGCCTACAGCACCCCTGACATCACCTGCCACGATTCCGTTAGCATGTAGTAATGTACGCATCCACTGTCACTCATGCCCAACAGTCAGTTATGAAATTTGATGCCATTTTGTTTTTACTGCTGCAAGCTGGCTTTCTACATTATTAATTTCTCATTGTATCTGCTTCCTGACTGTTGCAGAATGGAATTTTGTAAACGTGTAAAGCAATGCGTTTTAATTTTTATGTAAAAAAAAAGGATCCCATTAACCTGGGCCTCGAAATGCTGAAACTGGACGGAAGTCCTTCCAGACATATTCCCCTGTAGTTGCCCGTTTATGTCAGACATTTATTGGGTGCTGCAGAACATCAAGACATTTTTGACTGCTCTTCCAGTGTATTATTAGGCTTTACTGCAATACCAATCAGGCAACACGTTTACGGTCCACATGCATACACAAAGTGGTTCAGCTGTATCCGAGCACTTGCTGACAAAGGCCTTGAACGTCCTGCCTGCTGTCCGCTTTTAGAATAGCGGCCATAATAGTTGCTCTTCTTTGGAGGCTGACATTCGGTGATGAGATGTTCTGCCATAATTTTAAAAAATGATGTCAGAAGTGGGTGGGAAGATGGCGCTGTGTTCGTGTGCGTTTCCTCCGGTTGCTCCAGTTTCGTCCCACAGTCCAAAGACATACTAGTAGGGTAAGTAGCTTCAGGGAAAATTGTCCCAGGTGTGTCTGTATTTTTGTCTGTCTGCGATTGACTGGTATCACATCCAGGCTGTGCCCTGCCTTGTGCCCGCTGCTTGCTGGGATAGGCTTTGGCACCCCTGCAACCCTGAGCTGCTAGAAAATGGCTGGACATGAAAGTTCATATGCCCATGCCTGGCCCATGTACTGGAAGTAGCCAACACCTGCAATTATTCAGCTATTCCAATGTTTGATGTTAGTCATTGTCACAACATATGTGTACATACAACTGTTAGGTACAAAGTAGCTTTTATCCAAATACAACATTATGATTGTCCCATACAGTTTTCACATTCTCCTTTAGTCACATTACAGAATACCTGTGAACTTGTTGTAAATACATTTTTATTGAGCATTCTGTAGCCTCCGGGTAACAACTCACCTTGATCTGGCCACATTGAAAAGAGCCTGGGAGCCATAAGCAGCCATGATTTGTTCAGGGTCCAGATGGCTAAACTAAAAAAAATAACATTACATAAATCTCTCCTCTTCAAAAGACTGCTTTCAAATGCCTTGCGTTTGACAACACTACAGGTTTACCACATACTGTATATGATAGACTTAAATGACTCAAAAAGTTCAAAGGAAAACATTATACATGAGAAATAATTGATATTTCTGAAAGATGCCAAATGAAAAAAAAAACAACTTTCACACTATATCCCTGATCGGTAGGGATTAGTTGGATGCTAAACCTGTTTAGTTTACAAAACGAAAAAACATGTATCTAAGAAAAAGATCATGCACAGACGTCTAACATCACAGCTACATTAACTGGCTCCCATGGCTAGCTGGTCTGTGGATTTTCGTTTTGCTTATATAATCGCCCAATTATTTACGTTTTTATCATCACACTTTGCTGCCCAGAATGGGCACAAACATTGTTACAAAGGTAGATGTTTTGTTACAAAGTTACCGACGTTACTAAGGACTGCAACCCTTGAACTGGACCCCCACAACAAGAGTTTCGATTTGAATCGTGTATTTTTGCCGCGAAAAGAGCTGGAGGCACAGTACCCCCACGAACTCCAGCTCGGTCACCGCGCAACGGGCGCCCGGTACCCTGCAGGTCTTTCTTTGAAAAGCGGTACTTATTTTTTAGCGAGCTGTCATCTTCGGTAACCCTAGCGGCTACACTTTTGCAGTGGAAAACGAGCCCGAAACTTTTGAGAAAGGAACGCGGCCTGTCTCCATAAATAAGAACTTACCCGTCGTTAGGCACTACTGTTGCAAACTGCAGCTCAGTCGACAATTCTTTTCCAGCAGCGATATTTTTCACTCGTTAAAGCCGGCAAGTCCAGCTGTAAATCCCCAGTCGAACAGACCAGGCTTGACCGACAGGTTCAAACTACCAGCCAAGCTTTTCCACTTATACAAGGAAAATGTTACTCTGAGCACACGGCGGTTGGTTATATGCGAGGAAACACTCCCAAAACTTTCCACTGCCACGGAGAAGTTATTTTCTTCGGCCGACACATCGGACGGACGAGTAGGATTTAGGTTAACTCAGACGCCCTGGCACAGCGGCGTCAGCTTTCGTCTGTCCGGGCTTGTGAAGGGGATAGGAACGCGACTCCATTCAAGGGGATCGCTCGGCCGGCAACGACGGAGGAAGAGACGACAGGAGAGAGATGGCAAGAATAAATCCAAACCCATTGACGACCGGTTTCTCAGGACCTAATCCAAACGCTTTCCAGCTGCTAACAACCGCAGCAGCAGGGCCCAAGCATTTTCGAGAGGTTACTGCAGGTCAAACAAGCTCCACTGACGCGCTGATCAGGCGAGGAGGGAGCGCGTTGAGAAACGCCTCTCTACACCAATGGCTGCTGCAGAAGCACGCCGATGCAATCAGTGACACCAAGCCAATGAGCTGTGTTAGGACAAACCCTAGGGTCTTCTCTTATCCTGAAACACCAACAGCCATGCAGTCCCATAAAACCCATAATAAATACAGATCGGCTTCTGTATCAGAACGCAGTATTAAATAGTTATGATGCGAATCCTTTATTCCAAAGATAATTCTGCTGGACCACCATACCGTTTTAATTTACACATATGCGGGTCTTTCGGCAATTTTAGAAGGATTCACTAATAATCGTCTATGAATTACTCCTATTTTCTTTTACAATAAAAGCTTTGACCACTTATATTCGTTTGTGGATAGGCTATACGTTTTTTACTTCAGAGGTGAATTAGGTGTAAGCAAACTCGTAATTATTCTTATTACAACCCTGTAACAAACGAAAGCAGCGAAAAGATAAAATTTGATGTAGGTCTGCGTAAATAAGAAGAGATAATATGAGTTTTTCTTATTTGTGTTTTAAACTACAAAGTGAAATTGGCGTCAGCGCTTGAGAGATACACATCTTTAGTCCAGTATCGGTAGCTACTCATAACATTCATTGTTTTCGTTATTTCATTGTCCTTAGCCATAGAAAAAGGTCTTTTTCAATTTTCATATTTTCACAGTCTCCACCAGTGTATATACTGTATGGAATAATTAATAGGGGTTAAAGAAAATAAAAATGGAAAAACGACCTTCGACCCTAGTATATGGTGCGCCTATTCACGATCATGTGTTCTGTTTGACGTATTTAGGTGGGGTGTATGAAACAGGAGTTAAAAATGTTAAAAACACGAACGTCAGATTAACCTCAGTACCGCAAATAATTTCGTATTTTACCTTTTTTCCTCTAGAGGGCAGAAAACCCACTACTATAATTCAGAGCCTTAAATATCAAAGCTTTTCGTAAATTATATAATATTCCGTTAAAATTAATTATCACTATAATAAAAGATTATGTACACCAATACCCTTGAAAAGGATTTACAGTGATATTTATAATTATAATTCTGAGTTTTTTTTCTGAACTTGCTTTGCATCGTGTCCCTTGTCCAACCCCCTTGTCTTCTTGATAAAACGATCTTTAATAATGCAGTACATACACTTTAACATAACACGAATGTATAGAAATAAACGAATCTTTGCAATTAGGTTGAGTTACTGATTCGAATCACATAAGCATTTTTGATAACTTTCTCAAGTTATAAAATGACATCTGCAATTACTGGCAGTTGACACCTGCATCTCCAGAATGTAATAATGGTTAACGTATTTGAAGCTTTCTCTTCAGTGGAACCAGACTCTCCTTCATACAGTATAAATCGACATTTTCTTCAACGCATAGATTGTAAATTTCTGTTCTGCTTTAATAAGACTACATTACCCGGCATGCTGTTAGCCCGGCCGAAGCGGCCAATCGCGCGGCGCTGATTTTGGCGCTGAGCAAGGAGACAGGGCCTGAAGCAGGGAGCTTTTGTTACAGCTAGAGGGAGAGAGGGAGACAGTAATATTAAAAATACATAGGAACCAGATTTAGCCAAATTCCGCTCCAACATCCCGCAAAAAAAGCGACCCTCTAACAAGTCTACGGCCACCAATTCAGCCATGGAACCGCGAAGTGACTGAAAATTGCCCCCAATTTTATCAATACATAGAGTTAGCAAGCGAAGAGGCCTGTACTTTAGTATTCTCCAATCTTTTGTTGTATCTGTTTTTTTTTATATTGCACCAGGAAGCTCAAATATTGGGTGTATTTGTTTAGAATGGAACACGCTGAAGGTACTGGCATTTTTCTTCTAATTATCATCCTTCTCTCTCTTTTTTTTTCAGTAGCGCTCTCGCATCTCCGCATTTAAGGCTGCCTTTTTTAAGTGATGGGTTGATTTTTTTTTTCTGCTGTAGCGAGTGATGGAGGTGTAATCTGGCCAATTTGATTTAAAGGGGCAACGGCAGCCATATTGGTTTCTGCCTCCGCTGTTTAGTATTTTCTGCCTTCCGCATTTTTGCGTTTCCTTGCTGGGATTTAAACGATTTAAAGAGGGGGGCATTTAATTTTTTGTTGTTGCCGTGTCCGCGCGTGTGAACGTCGTTGCTGTTTTTGTTAATTAACACCAGTTAAATGTGGGCAGGAGCATGGGTACTGTCCACTGTGTGATAAATGGCACATCAAGTTTGACATGATGCATGTCTGTGTCGAATTTTTTAACCAGTTTTTTCTTTCCTGTGTGTTTTTATTTTGGTATTTTAACTATGGATTGGTTTGCGACCTTTAATGTACGGCAGTGTGCTGAAATCTCCTTATCCAGATACATCTTAAGTTTAGTTCATTACATTGAGTTTTTACTCTATTCCAATGAGATTCTTAAGTACAGGTAGAGATAAACGATTCCCCCTTTTCCCCGATTAAAGGATATTCGACGAACTTGATACACTCGTCACTTTACTGGACATCTTTATAGCTAGATTTTATTCAAAAAGTATGGATCAAATATATGTTGATCATTTGTGATGGCTGAGGTCTACCTGTGTTTCTAAAGATGAATGGCTCCTATTGTAATTTAAGCTGTTGGATGAAATGAGTACTTTGTATCCACAAAATAACGCATTTAAAAAAATAATATCAATATCTTATTATCGTGTTATTTTCTCTGTTGGCTTTGATCGTATCAGAAACAGCCTGTGCGTGCAGTTTTCATTTGCTCTGCAAGGTCCGATGCTTTCTAACACGTTTAAGGTCGAAGCATTTAATGTATCTCGGGACAGAAACCCAGTGGATTTATCGTGAGGCCTGTAGGAACAGGACGGGTAACATCACCAACAGCGATGCTCTCTTTGTCCTTTAACTCGTCTATTAATAATAATAAGAAATACATTTCTGATTGTTCTAAGCATATCCTGTTCGAACTTTTGTGCCTAAAGTTCTCTGGATTTTGTCGTATCGTCGTTTTCTTTTCCGATACACTTCCCAGCAACCAACTTTTGAGAACTGTTTTCAGAAGTTTTTTGTTTGTTGGATTTGTGTGGCATACGAAGGAAAAACAAGAAAAATATGTTTCGAACCCATAAACTAAGAAATTAAATCGCATAATCTTTATTGCATAAGGAATGCAGATATTAGATATTGTAAATATTGAAGTGGAGACATGCGTATCTCATTTTTTTAAATACAGATTATGAGATCAATTTACCCTCTTGATCATTATTTAGTGTGTAGTTTTGATTGTACATATATATTGCTATGTCAGATATTTAACAGGATAACAATCCTTAATACCTTCACATACCAGCTGTTAGATTTTATCTGAACTGAATATGTTGTACCACAGTGTGAAGTCAGAAAAAGCATCTTTGTCTATATTTTCTGCATGACTATGATTATTCAATTATTAGGTACTTAGGAAACAGGGAAACAATCTTCAATAATGTTTTCCAACACAAGAACGTTCATACTGTGGGACTAAATGTAGTACACAAAATTAAAATAGGAAAAGACCCAAAATGGGATGTGCTTTTTAAAATTGTAATGTGATCAGGTCTTTCCTCTATCAGGAAATTTTGATTTTTAGACCTCCCCAAAAATCATAAAAAGATTTATTTTACCCCCCCAGTTTTTCTTAGTATTCCAAGTAATGAATGAGTTCCTCAGTTTGGAGATGCTCATCAATGGGATTTGGCATTTACCTCAAACTAAACACTACCCCTTTAGATCTCAGCAGTTGGGATTTGACTGAGGGGCTGCTTCGCATCCTAACGAACCTAAATTAATCAAAGCACAGATCTATCTGACGACCGCCCCCCCATTTAGCCCTTCTTAGC
This sequence comes from Atractosteus spatula, assembly GCF_055471065.1. NCBI lineage: Eukaryota > Metazoa > Chordata > Actinopteri > Semionotiformes > Lepisosteidae > Atractosteus > Atractosteus spatula. The sequence continues at coordinate 6,890,641 of NC_142707.1, forward strand.
AGAATTCTTACATTTTAAAAATTTTAGGTATGCCTGCTATTAGTATAGCAAGTAGTTTCATTGTTCCAGTTCAGTGTTGGATTGTGTGATAAAAGTTTAACAGGTTTGCTAATACAGAGGTGCTGTTTTTCTCTGACGTGTTGGAGAAATGTTTTTTTGTTTCTTCCGCTTAAACATTTTTTATTCCGATACATGCTTGTGAAATGAAAGCATTAGTGTTGAGTGTGTGAATGTGACTGCCAGGCCTTTTTAGTTATAGGGGCAGGGCTGACAGCCTTCTCAGTATTACATTTTCCCCTATAGCAGCACAAAGATGTGAAATGATTGTATTAAATTCAGCTGAAGACTGATTACTTTCTTTAAAGAGCCGTTACAGGGTGAACACATGAGTTTCTGTTGTTGAACTCTTGAGCAAGTTATTCCCATCGAGCTAAGTGCATACCTCATATGATTGAAAATTTCCACTATTGACATAATTTTAAAAGGAATAATTAAAAAAAGATGCTGAATAATGGCAGGCAGCTGGTAAAACCTGAAATGGATTCAAGTGCCGTGCACTGGGAGTCTTTGTTTTTCTGTTTAACACAGAACATGAACTGTAGTTCATCTTTGTGCAAGTTGTCTTTTTCTGAACATACAGATCATGTCAGTTTTAGGGAGCTGTTTTAGTGTCCAGCTGGTCTAGTGAATAAAATGCCTTTTGAAAGGGAAGCTGCGGAGGAATGGGTGAAGGTTATTTCCATGCCGAAACGCAAATAGAGAGAAAAAGATGCACTGTCTTTCTTCCACACACCTGAGGAAGGCTCCACTGCTATTGTGTCATGTTTTTTCTTCTTTCTCTTTCCTTTTCAGCACATAATTACCATAGATGATGAGGCACTTGCTGAGATCCTGGCTGGTTGGTTGTTGTCTGAAATCTGTGGGTTTACTGGTTATCGGTTTGGCTTCATTACACAGCTACCGTACGCATGAAGTAAAGATTCTGATTTGTCATGGGGGAGAAAAACAAGCTTGATGTACCCTCCTCGTGGATTGTAGAACCTGCATGCTGCTGTAAACACGGCAGAAATCACACATCAAAGCTGTGCCTTTTTACATGGAGGGTTGAATTTGGGAACTGAGATAACATTTTTTCAGGGTCTTTTTTTGTGAAGAACGAGCATAGATCAGTAAGGGTGTGAGTCTCTAAACAAGCACAAAAAGAAGATAGGCTGTATAAGGACACCTCTGTCATGCTTTGTCACACAGTGCTTTTATTGAAGCTAATAACAGCAGTGGACCTAACTGATAAAAAAAAATAAAGCTGAGATCAAATCAAAGAGTAATTTGAAGTTACCGTGCAAGCATAGATCATTGATAATTTGTTTTTATTTGTTTTTGTTTTTCTTTTGTGTATGTGTCAACAGCTTCTCGGTGAAGAAGTTTTAAAATAAGGCTCTAGTCCATTCCATACGAACTCAACCAACCTGGCAATGTGAGCCTCGCAGTCACAAGGTTTCACCCGACTTAACACCCTGTTTGTCAGTGTCTGCTGTTCCTCAACCAGTATGGCACAACTCAGAACCCTCAGGAGAAAGAAAAAGAACAGGGATCTAAACAACAATATATGGAAGAATGAGAAAAGCAGAGGCTACCCTGTCAAAAAAAACTGCCTACACAGAAATGATAAAATAGTTTTAAAATGATGTCAAAATTACCCTTTATGGTTTATGTGTAATGAGGATATGGATATCTTTGGTAGTGTGAGGGGTCCAAAATGGGTCACCTTTGACAACCTCTGTCTCCCTAATACTAGTCATTCTGATCCAGAAATCACAGTCTAGCCATTTCTCCCGTTGGTAAACATTTATAGAGACATTTATAGAAATGTTCATGAAAATCAAAGGGGTTGAGGTAAACAGGCAGTTGATTACAGATGGTATGGCTCTCCCATTATAGAGCAGGCGAATCCATTTCAGGTTTTTCTCACCACTATCTCTTGTACATCTGGTGCTGAAGATTTTGTTCTGGTCCTCTGATGTTGTGTCATTTTGCAGAGAGTTGTGGACTTCAAACAACATAAGACATTTGCGTCTCAGCATCTGAAACCCTTACAGAAGAGCCAGCATCTTGTCAGATCTGAAATGAATCAAATCTCTGTAAAATGTAGAATTCGCTGTGCAGACTACAGAAAAACACCCAACCCTATTACTGTTACATTTGGTAAACTAAACCTTGTGCATTTATACATGGTAGTGGTAGTCTGTTCATTCAAGCTGGTGATAACATCTCCAGGAAAGTGGCACTTGAAGTACTTCAAAGTTGTGGCTGCCACTGCATCCGTTTTTTTGGCTAGCAAGCTTGTGCTGATCATGAACCACTGAACTTCATGCACAAGAAATTCTTCATTTTGTACAAGGCAGCTGTGGTCGTGGGGTGTTTTTCCTTATGTAAGCAATAAAATCAGAACTGATTTTCATAGCATTCCTTCTGATATAACATTAGTGTTCTTTGGTTGACCTAATGTATCAATAGCTAAATTAAATTGTTGGAATTACAGATATATTTCATGACATGATTACATTGGTTATTTCAGTGATACAGTACCTTCAAATGTATATGCAATCATTTTGTTACATTACAGTGACAAGTTACTATGTTATGATAAATTCAGTTGCCAATTAAGTAGGTTGAAAAATTACTTTGGGAGAAAAAAAAAGTTGAGAGTTTCTCCTTCTCTCTTTCTGTCTGAGGTCGCAGTGACTTGCTTAGAGTTTCAAGCATTTCGTTCTTGTAAGAAACTATATGAGTAAGACTCTTCCCACCACAAAGTACAAAGGTGTTTTTAGTTTTACCCAAGCCTTTCATGTCTGGTCAAATGTCACCATGTGGTATTTTCAAATCTGTTAAGGCAATTGTTCTTTATCTGCAATGGCGATTTCATACACTAAACACACATGATTTTGCAAGAGATAAGCAACATAAACTGCCATTATCAGGCATGTACAGCCACGTGAAGCACTTTTTAAACATTATGCCCTTTTAGAAGTCTACTCTTTTGCAAATAACCATCCGGAAACTGTAACTGAGCTGTTGGTGTTTTGCAGTGAGCGTTTAATAATCTCATACAGCACAGCTTAGCCCCTCACAACACTACTGTTCATTGGAGGTTTGCGTTTAATTAGTTCAGTGCATTTTGGCCTGTTTTCATAAAGCATTTTCTATCTAATTGTGATGCAAATGTACCATCTTACAATGATACAGCAGAAAAAAAACAACACAGTGCCTATGGGCACTCATTTAGATGGTCCTGCTCTGATGGGTTGACACTTGACAGTTAATTGTGGTATTGCATTTAAAAAGGGAAAATGGGTGTACACAGTGTGGCAGAAAACATTCATGGATAGGAAAGTATGTCTCCTCTCTTGATTCTTGAATCTTGGGAATGATTCTTTGGAAGAAGTGGTGTTTAATAATAATAATAACAACTTACACTTATTTAGACCTCTTCTGGACACTCCACTCAAAGCACTTTACAGGTAATGGGGACTCCCTGGATGGTGCGATGGCAGCCATAGTGCACCAGAACACTCGCCACACATCAGCTCTCAGTGGGGAGGAGAGCAGAGTAATGAAGCCAATTCATAGAGGGGGATTATTATGAAGCCATGATTGGTAAGGGCCTATGGGAAACTTGGCCAGGATGCCGGGGTTACATCCCTACTCTTTTCAAGAAACACCCTGGGATTTTTAATGACCACAGAGTCTTTTTACATCTCATCCAAAGGACCATCACTATACTGGGGCATTAGGACCCACGTGGCCTGCAGGGTGAGCACCCCCCTGCTGGCCCCACTAATACCTCTTCCAGCTGCAACCTTGGTTTTTCCCAGGAGGTCTCCCATCCAGGTACTGACCAGGCTCACACCTGCTTAGCTTTAGTGGGCTGCTAGTTGTGAGTTGCAGGGTGATATGGCTACCGGCACACTTTACTTTTTACTTTAGTTTACTTTAGTGTTTTGAAGGCGAAAACTATTCAAATAAGGCTGATGTTTATGTTTCTTAGTATCAGTACCTGCAGAAATGCCCTTTATATTTAATGTGTTGTGGAGCTAATGACTTGTTTCTGTCTGCAGTTGCAGCTAAATGTGGGGGAAAAAAATTGAAAGCACATCAGTACTGTATTTTAAAATCCTCCATGACAGTTTGACAGTTTTCAAATGCAAATGATATAAGATTATAATATGTAGCATATAGAAAATTTAAAAATTTATCTAAAAATTTTATCTAAAAAAATAGATATAGGAAATTTAATTTAATAGGAAATTTAATTGAGCACTTTAATATTAGTTTCTGCTCTAGTGTAAGTAAGTAAACCAGGAAAGGGCAGTCCTGGTCTTGGGGGGCATGTGTACGTGCTGATTTGCTAGCTCTCAATGCAGCAGCATCTGATGACCTGGGAGATGTATTTAAGTGACCAATTACCAATCATGTAATTACCAGTGATGTAATGTATTGGGCCAATAGATCAATAATGATCTTGTTTATGGCAATAAGAGAGAATGAGTCAAAATGAAAACTGTAGACACACTGGCCTTTCAGGACTAGGACTGCCTGTCCCTGAACAGGAGTAAAGTGACCTTAAGTTCATAAAACCTGTCTGGCTAGAGAGTGCTTAACTGTTGTAATTTTCTTTATAAACAAATAAACATAATGTGTACTACAAAGAGCTATCAGTTGATATCAGTATCACCTTGAAACAAGACATGAATAAATACAGTACTTTGCCATATACTGTAATCGTCTTTGCTATAATTTTTGTCACGTGAAATTATATTGCTTTTATGCATCATTGTTTTTTATATAAAAAGGAAAGGCATAATTTTATTCCTTTCAACCTACTGTGGTTCTGTTTGTTTTTTCCATTTTGAAATGTTATTTTCTTATAAATCCAAATTAAGGCTTGAATTATTAACTCAAACCCACTTTCTGATTGACAAGCACGTTGAAATGTTTCCTTTATTTTTTTGTCATCTTCATTTTTGTTTCTTGCAGGCCCTGTAAGAGAAAGGGAAAGTTAAGGATGCTGGAGCAGAACAATGGATTTCTCCTTCTCTTTCATGCAAGGGATCATGGGAAACACAATTCAGCAACCACCTCAACTCATTGACTCGGCTAACATCCGCCAGGAGGACGTGTATGATGCCGGGAGTGACAATGGGGAAGACGGGGGGCCGTCTGCCTACGAAACTGCCCTGGAGTCGGGTTTCTCTTATCCCCCCTCAGCTGCAGAAGACCTGCCTGTTGTCACCAATGGCTACCCGCCCAATGTCAGCCTCTATGAGCCGCAGGCCAAGTACGCCATGTATTCTCAGTTCCCCAATGGCTCTGCAAACGGCTACAGTGCCATTCGCAGCTACAGCGATCATTGCCTGCTGCAAGGAGAGAACACTGTGTTGAGAGCCCCTGTTGTGCAAGAGAAACCCCCCTCCCCTTCTTCCCCTTCCGCTACACATCATCATCACCCTCATCATCAGCCACAGCAGCAGCAGCAGCAGCAACATCACCACCATCACCATCACCATCACCCTCCTCCACCTCACATGAACCCGTCCGTACTGCCCCCTCCTCCACCGCTGCTTCTCCCCTCCTCGCCTCCTCCCTCCTTGGCCACCATCATCACCTCCCCACCCCATCCACAGCCACCCGCCACGCCCAAGAAAACCAGCTCTCCCGAGATCAAGCTGAAGATCATCAAGACCTACCAGAACGGGAGAGAGCTCTTCGAGTCCTCGCTGTGCGGGGACCTGCTGCACGAGTTCCAGGCCAGCGAAGCGTCCCGCAGGAGGCACGAGAGGAAGAAGGAGAAGAGGAAAAAGAGCAGCAGGCACAGTCTGCACAGGGACCAGGAGGAGCAGCAACAGCAGCACGAGTTGTGTGTTCCGGAGCCAGCTCCTGAGCCAGTTTCAGAGCCACTTTGTGAGCCATTGGATGTGCACAGGCCCAAGCTCGAGTTTTCACAGAGGAACCGTAAATGTCCCGAAGCAGAACCTAAGGAACACAAAGTGAGCGCCGAGCCTTTCTCTGCCTAATCTATGCTGCTCATTTGATTATTTTCCCTAGAATACAGATGAATGATCTGCACATTAGTAAGGCTCCACCTCAGAATTGATTTTGAATAATAATGGGAAACAATTGCTTCAATGTTAAAATACCCTTTTGTAATATGGCTTGTGTGTGTTTAACGTTTGCTTATGTGAATAGGGTAGAACTGAGCAGTAGTATTGTTTACATAAGTGTAATATTTAAGAAATATTTTTTTTATTTAGTTATTTTTTTAAAAGAAATATACCAAGTGAAATGAGACATGCTATCCAAAATAAGACTTTACAAAGTACTTCTTAGTGACAGTCTCTAAAAAGGACCTTCATAGGAGTAAGTCAAGACATGGTCTTGCTCTTAATTACCGATGGAGATATGGTTATGTAAAGTATTTCAATTACATTTCATCACATGAAAAACTTATATACTGTACAGAAATATGGAAAATTAAATTAGACAAGCCTTATGAGAGAGTAGGTTGCAAATGTCATTATATAGTTATTACATTTTTTTGGGGTTGTCATCTTCCATCTCTTATATTTACCTGAATAAATAACTTGCATAGATTATGAACTTGTGAAGCCCCAGAAAATTGTCCTGAAAAATGTCCTGAATTAGATCATCATCTTCTCCTGCTGCACATCTGGTGTTCTCATTCTGTGCGCAGGTGGATAAATAAAACATTCTCATGCTCTAATCTGCTTCACCTTAGATTTAAAAGGAATGCTGTATAATATAATCTACAAACCAGCAACTTGTTTAGGTAGAAAATGTGCTTAGAAAGAAGTGAAAAAAAGGATGGAATGAACTTGTCTTTCTTGCAAAAAGTCATTTTCCTTCTGAAAAAGTGGTATATCTGTGATTCTCCAGATGTGATTTATTAATCATTTTAATCTCCAGATAGTTTTATGGAGAATGGTGTGCCTGTTCCTGTGGGTTTTTAAAATGCACTGCTCTGTTGGTCTCTACTCAGGTCCAAAGGTGGTAACAGGAACTGTGTTTAACTTTCTGTTTCTTGGCAGATTCAGAAGCACTTTCCTACAGTTATAACAGGTACTGGTTCTTGTAAGGACCATGAAGTCGGTGATTTGGTCTGGGCAAAGGTTGGGACGTACCCTTGGTGGCCTTGCATGGTATCTTGTGATCCACAGTCAGATGTCCATACCAGGATAAACACTAGAGGTAACATGGAGAATCCTGCAAGGTCTAGATTTTCTAGGTCTTGATCAAATTTTTCGGGCAGCAATAATTTAGCAGATTCAAGATTTACTGCAGAACAGGAGTGTCTGAAATAAAAGTGTGATCACACAGATTTGATATTGTGCTAGAAATTACTATAAATGTTGAGGGCTGTGTTGAGGCTCAGTTACCTTATTGATTGTAATACAAAATATGAAAATTGCAGTTGTTTCTGTAATTTAAACATTTATATGTTTATTTAATGAAGGGATGTTTTCTTACATGTTACACATCTACATTTCCATCTTAATATATTTTATGATGGTCTGCTCTTGTCCTGTTCAATTCCGTTGTTACATTAGCATGTTCTGTATGTTAATGCAGAATAGCTTCCTGGTTCTCTGGAATTACTTTGAAAGTTTACAGGGATAGCTCCTGTTCAACAACAGACTGAGCAAAGCCAGATGTTATGAGATGCAGGTTCTTGTTTATAGGCAGATGCTAGATGTGTAATATTTCATGCTGTTTTCTTAGTTTTGCACAGATAATTGTTGGTAAAAATCTTAAAACTTTTAATTTGATTTTCTGTAGCTTGTAAAACCTAAAATGGCACCAGAATGGGAATCTTATTTATCTCACTGCTATGAAGGGCAGAACAGATGTAAAATGATGTTTAATTGCATTGTAGTCTTTTTCCAAATGTGCACTAGCCTACCTTTCTGGTTTGTGCGCAGGTCACAGGGAGTATCATGTGCAGTTTTTTGGGAGTGTTCCTGAAAGGGCGTGGATCCACGAGAAGAGGGTAGTCGTATATCAAGGGCGGCACCAGTTTGAGCAGCTGCAGGCAGACACCCTCCGGCGAGCCTCAAATCCTGCAGAAAGACACAAGGTATTCAGAGATGGGGATTATTAGGAGGCCATGACTGGTAAAGGCCAAAGGGAAAGTTGACCAGGATGCCAGGTTAACACCCCTTCTCTTTTCAAGAAATGCCCTGGGATTTTTAATGACCACAGAGAGTCAGGACCTCGGTTTTACGTCTCATCTGAAGGACGGCACCTTTTTGATAGTATAGTGCCCCCGTCACTATACTGGGGCATTGAATTTGTATTGAATGTATACACTGAGTAATTTTCCTCTTTGTTGACCTTTTTGTCTGAATTTAGGACACTAGAATTTAGGAGGTAGCATAAGGAAGGCAGAATATAAAAAAGCAAAACCTTTCTCTATCGCCCCCAAGCCCCCCATTTCCTCAAGTTACAGAAGTGTGACAGGGATACGTTTGTTTCCTCTCCCCAGCTCCTCAAACCGATTCCCCAGAGGGAGCGTGCTCAGTGGGAGGTAGGGATTGGCCACGCGGAGGATGCCTTCCAGATGACCCGGGAGGAGAGGATAGAGAACTACACCTTCATCTACGTGGACAAAGAACCAGAAACGTCTCCGCCCCCCGCAGAAAAACCCGCCTCCAAGGCTGACAACAGGAGAGCCCGGCGAACTCGCAGTGCCGTTTCCAGCCCTCGACCTGACCCCTCGGGTGAGGTGAGCTCTGCCAGGCCCGGCCTCCCGCCACGCCGGCAGCAGCCCAGAAGGCAGTGCAGCATGACGAACTCCGAGGAGCCTCCGCAGCCGGCACAACCGGAGCAAGACGAGCAGCAGCTGCGCTGCCCTGTACCCCAAAACCAGCCGTCGGAGGAGCCCAAAGACCAGGGGGCTCAGCAGCCTCCAGTTAAAACAGCCTGGAAAACAGCCGCTGCCAGAAAGCTCCTCCCGCTCTCCATAACCATGAAGAAGCTGAACGTGGAGATCCAGAAGTGCGACTGGCCTCTGCCAAGGGACAGGACTCCCTCTCCGCAGGAATCTGAAGGAGAGGACAAGCCCAGCGATCAGCCGGTCTGTCCCCCCAGGGTACAAGCTCTTTGTTTCTTTTTGTCAAAATTCATCAGTTTCTTCTTGAAAGTTTTTCACAATTTAAAATACTGTGCGACATAATCTGGGGCGTGTCATAACAGGATCTTTAAAATGGGCTGCTCTAGGCCAACAGACAGCCCAAACACAGAGCTGTAAGGTTGAAAACACCAGTGCCTTTATTCACAGTGCAGGGAAAATAGGAACAGCACCACCATGAACCAAAACAAAAGCCTAAACTCTTCTTAGAGCTTCCAGCTAAGCTTCTTCTTGAAGTTCCTGTCTAACATAGCTGACCAGTTAAATTGCTTACCAGACATGAAAACAAAATTCTCAGAACAGTCTCTTTCTAAAATCTTTCATAAAGTATCCTAAAGTTCAGAACTCACTATTCCTTTACCAGAAACTTGCAAATCCTTTAGCCCACATCTACAGGTAAGTCCTTATCCCTCTGGTGAGTGGGGTTCTACCCTCAAACCCCTCAGATAGTAGCCATCCACTCACACAAACAGACTAATACTGGAAGCTTCCTCTTCCTGCTTTTTAAACAGTCAACTGGCCAGTTTGCTTCCTGCAGCTCATTGTCGCAGAGGATCCTGGGAAATGTGGTCCTTGCAGGCCAGTACTCCCACAAGCCATTATCTTTGGACGTTCATATGAGTTTAAAATTCATATTACTGGTAATTAGTACATTACACTTACATCAACAAGTAATAGAGTAACCTGTGCATTTGGTTGTCCATCAAGCACGTGTTATAGCAAAAGGCATGAAGGTGCTCAACCAGTAGCAATGGAATCAAGATTTGGCCACCAAATAGTGGTCAATTTTGGCTGAAAATAGCTGACCTTCATTGGAGATAAAAGCAGGTGTTCTCTCAGATGGGACCTCAAGGTTACAAATTAGAGGCTGCCATTTGTCTCATTTAGCTCTTTTGTTTGCTACTAGCCAATTGATCTAAGGATCTTGTCCTGCTATTTCTTCATGAATCCAGCATATAGGCTTCAACAACATTGATGTGTAGCTTGTAGAGGTTAGCTTGATTCCTTAGATGACAATACACTTGAATAAGTACACATTTATAATCTGTCTAAGAATTTGATTAAGTATAATTGGAATAAGATGCAAGGTTCACATTACCGAATATAAGGTTCATCTTGAATTTGCAAAAGTTTTTATATCATCTAAGGAAACACTTTAAACTTGTATACTGTATATGATTGAGTCAGTCTGGATTGGATATAGAAAAACCTAGTACTGTATAGATGACCACATGTAATTATCTGTTTGAATAAGTGTAAAGAAGTAGAAACAGCAAGGTTCACTGAAAAAATGTTAAAGATCAACACTGTAATCAATCTTACATTGAAATCCCAAGGTGTTAATGTTTTTAGATGATAGGTCCAATGTAATTCTCTTAAGAAAATTCCCTCATCTAAAATGTTTTATCTTTTCAGTTCCAAAATAAAATAGACCTGTAATGTTGTGCCATCTTTGTAGCACATTCTGAAGTAAGAGTAGTCCAAACGCAACGTTCTTTGCGTTCCTACATTCACAGATTTTAATCATTTGCAGAGACAGTAGATATTATTGCAGGAACTACAATTAATCACTCTTCAAATCGCAATCCTGACCTGGGATTAAAAAGCACTTAAGTTTTCTTGGTATAACAATGTTGATTGCATTTTCTACATTGGTATTTACCAGAAAGCAGTAATGAAAGTGTTGTTTTTTTGTGCATTATATGACAGATCTGTTTTATATGAAGAATTAGATTCTTAGCTCTACTAAGAAAGTAGTGTAAAAATATGCTATTCTTCGCTAGGTTTATCTTAATCCAATCTAGGCCAATTCAATTTAGAGTTTCCTCTCAAATTTACATTTTGTAAATTCATAATGAACTTTGTATAGAAAGTCTTTATAGTATGAATCTTGTATGTTTCTCTTGTCTGTTTACCTTTTATTTTTTATGCTTAATTGAATGTGACGATTAATAATTAATTGTCATGTTTGTCATCTGAACTATTGATTGTAGTTAAAGAGTGGAGAAAGCCCCAGCTTTTACTTCTGATGAAGGACGAGTATATTGGAGTAAATATCAGACTTTGCTTTGGTTTATTGTGATTAAAATAAAGTTTTGAATTTAGAGTAATTGTTGTGCGATGTCTTTTTTTAAGCATGCATGTTATGCCATCTCCTCTGTGATAGAAGCGTTGTGTTAAACCAGACATCCTCTCTATTTGTGTTTCTCTTTCTGCAGGGAGCAAGTAGCAAACCTGAGATGAGCTCCAAGGAGCAGGAGAGGCTTGTGTCACCTGTTGGACGTAGGAGTGACCCAGGAATGGTACAGCACTCTTCCACTGCAGAGGTGTCTTCAGGTACCTCCAAGATGTGACAGCTTTGTGTTATTGATCATCATCTTTTCATTTCATCACATCCTACAAATGTGTAATCCAGTGGAAGTTGGAAATCCATTCTTATTTCTAATAAACTTAACAATGTTTTGAAGGGGTGTTTGTAATTATTTGCTTTTCAGTGCTTGTTTTATAAGGAAGAAGTTCCTCCTTTGATTTTCCCTAATACTACTCTAATACAGGTTTGCCCACAAGATGGAATGAGTTTAGATCTGTCCTGAAATTTTGTTTTGTAAAACCTATCTGCCTTGGAAATGTTTTTCAAAATTTCCTGTGGTTTGTTGTCACATTTTCTTTGCTGTTTCTGAAGACTTCCACTCCTATTGACTGGAAATGGCCTGTTTTTCATTAGAGTCCTTTTTCATCATTCACTTATGGGTGAAGCATCCTTGTTCTTTTTATAAAAGCTTTTTTTTAGTTATATTGAAAAGCACAACATCTGTAGAATGTTGGTACAACTTGGGTTCACCAAGTGTATAAAACAGCTTTCTTTAGTGTTTTAGAAACCCGTACTACCTTGCATTCCTTCAGTTGTTTTTCTGTTTCAAGCTGCATACATATGTTTTGAGAAGCTGACTAAGCATCAGCAGTGTAGTCTTTCCATTCAATATATAGCATTCTCTTTGGGATTTCATAGGAAGGCTGTTAATGTATCATCTCAGCTTCTGAGGAAATGGATGCACATTAAAATGGGTGTATTTTCTTGTCCAAAGATCCAAAAAGACGGTTACTGTTGTATCAGATCTGATCTAGGCCTGTCACCCAATGCCCTGTTTAAAGTTCCTGTCATACGTTTGCTTTAGAGAGCTAAAAGATTTGAATCCTAGAGCCCCCTGAGTGGTTCAGTCAATGAGTGCTTGTTTAGATTGGAGATTGAGCCTCATGGCCTGGAGTTTGCCAGTTGAAATCTAGGATGTGCCATTAGCCACTGTGATGGTTTCCATAAGCAGCAGCACACAAATGCGCAAGCTTGCTCGGATTAAGCGGGCTTGAGTTCACCAGGGCATCATCAGTTTGCTGAACCTTCCTGATCGTCGAGAGCTGTGTTACCAGTTGACACTGACCCTCTTTTGGGACTTGTTGCATGAAAAGTGGCAGACCCTGGTAAATCTGATCTGATTAAAAAGTCCAAAGGGGGAGAGAAAATTAATCAGGGGTTCCATAAAACACAAAGTTCTCTTCAGCCTAGATTGGCTCAAATGATTTTTTTTAGTATGCATCCTAAGATGCTTTTGCATGATAGAACACTAAATACCATAAGAGGAAGTTTTTTGAGTTATCCTCACTAAAGTGATAATGTACTGAGTTTCCAGTGTTGCAAAGGAGAGCATGATGTGCATAATAAATAAAAAAAAATAAATGTAGGTTTATTTGCACTGAGAAGGGGAATTCTTGTATTACATCTGATTTTTTCCCCCAGGTTTGTTGGAAAGAAAACAACAGAGAAGGTCTGTACGAAGTCGGTCGGAGTCGGAGAAAGGTACAGACCCAGTGCCAAAGAAAAAGATGAAAAAAGAACAGGTAAAACATTTTTCAGGATTTATCCAAAACTCTGAAAAAATTATCCAGCATTGCTCTTTTATGCTCTGATTGTTAAGCTGGAAGTCAAAACTAAATATAACCAACATTCAAGCTTTGGAACAGTGCTATCAAGTATTCACCTACGACTACAGAGTACTTGTAAGGGAAATGTGTCACAAATGAATGACTGTCAAGAGTTTGTTGGACTGTCTAAGAATTCTGAACCACTAAACTGGCTGATGAAGTTGCACAGGCCTCAGGTCTAGGCTGTTCCAACAATATTTCGAGTATCAACTGTACCAAATTTTCAGCTACACCGTAGTTACCCTTTCCTAAAGCTGAGATATTTTTTCATTGCAGACAGAAATGGTCCCACAGGCAGCTTTGAAGACAGGATCACAAAAGGGTATTTTTTATTATTTATTCTATCATATATTTTTTATTTTAGGACTTTAGAGATAAGATAGAAATTTTTAAACCTCATATCTTTAAATTGGCTCTTATGTATGAAATCATACAGAAATGCATGTATGTCTTCTTTTGAAATATTTTCCTTTTTTGAAGCTTATGGACACTATTTTTAACAGCGGTTACTGAACATTTTAAAATGCTCTAGATAAAAGTGTTTTAAATACTTCTAATATTCTATAATGAAAGACGTCTAAATATAATGCATTAATTCTTTATACTGTCTAGTAATGGATGTAGTTCTCCTGCTCTGGGGAAGTAATGTGCTCCTTTAAATGCAGAACTTTTTATTGGAATCCATCTGATTTCAGTCTGTGAGAAAACTGTTCTCTATCACATAGTGTTTTTGAAACTGTTGCAAGTTGCTTTATTTCCTTGCGTGTCTCATCTGTGATACGGCTTTAGGTTTCTTACAGGTTGTTTCATTTCTTATAGGTGCTAGTGAGATTTCAGATTCTTGTAAACCTCTGAAGAAACGGAGTCGCGCATCAACTGACGTGGAGATGGCCAGCTACCAGTACCGTGACACATCAGACTCTGATTCTAGAGGTCTGAATGACTCTCAGGTAGGAAAGAGAGAAGATGATTCTCAGCAGTAAGACCTTACTATTTTCATCTGTTACAGTAACTGTTTTGAAAAACATAAATGGAAAAGTTAACATTGGCGACTAGAGGAATTTGCAATGCTGATTAAGCATCCTAATTCAGCCCTATTTTTGAATTGAGGTAAATGAGATTTAATTATGCAGGACACTAGTAGTTTTAGTAGTTGTGAGAAAGTTTTTCGTTTCATGTTCTATTGATCACATTAAATAATTTATTCGGCAGAAATGTTTAATCAGAGTGACTTAAATTTGTCCCCATTCATTCAGCTGGGTATTTTACTGGGGTAGTTTCTGGTGTCACACCTTGCTCAAGGGTATATCTTCTGTGTCTCACCTTTGAACCTACAGCCTCCATGTCAGAGTCTGGCACTCTAACTGCCACTTACTATTGTAGGAAAGCAAAGACAGTACAAACACAGATCCAGAGTCTGATAAGGTGCATGGTTATGAGGCTCAGAACATGTACAAAATGTAATACTTGCACATAAAACTAAGACCCACATTAAACCAAAACTTTTTCCCTCCCACCAAAAATGAATTATAAACCCAATATTTAATGCCGGGTTACCATAAGTAGTAACACATACACTCTGGCAGACATTGAGTTGCCAGGTATGTAACCTATAATCTGTGATTAGCTTTCATTGAAAATTTGATTTTAATATACACCTTATCCGCTTAGGTCTTTACTTAACCCTAATCCAGGCTGGCATTTCAGGAAACCACAAACTTGAAGGAAAGAATGTTGTAGGACATATCCAAATGAGCGTTAACACATTATATTATTCTGCATTCAGGTTTGTTAGTTTCGGGGACGTGTGCTTCTCTTGTGTTGCATTAGTGTCAGTGACGTTTGACCTGCAGGTGGGGTTTGGGAAGCGATCAGACAGTCCCACAGCTGCAGACGCTGATGCCTCAGATGCCCAGTCTGTGGACTCCAGTCTGTCACGGCAAGGCACAAGCACCTCTAAGAAAGACACCGTTTGTCAGGTGACTGCAGTGTTACTCTGTTTCTTACAGTGCTTCTCTTGGAAAAGTTGTGATTATCAATAATATTAATAATAGCAATGGTTAGTGTTCAGAGGTAAAACCTACTGGATCGGGTAATTCTAGTACAGTAAAAGCACATGTGAAGAAGGGCTTTTTGGCTTTTTAACTTGAAGTACGATTAAGCTTATATTAACTGTGTAACTCAGTTAGGAAAAAGGGTTTTCTAGAATTAAATCTGTCTAAGTGCTGGAAAGAACTGGCAAGGACAATTTTGCTTTTATCCAGCTCTTGAAGGGATGATTTTTAATAAATGAAGCTTGAAAGAGTTCAGTCGTTTATGCAGATTACCATTAACATTTCTCCCCCTTATCAGATCTGTGAAAACTTTGGTGACACACTTGTTTCCTGTGACGGAGACTGCTGCAGACTGTTCCATTTAGAGTGTTTAGGACTGACTTCCTTGTTGGAAGGAAAGTTCACATGCATGGAGTGTAAAAATGGTAAGTCACCTGGCTGGTTCCAACAGCACACAATACAGGCTACATTTGTTTCTATAGGAAAGGAAATGCTGTAACAGAGAGCACAGTGTTGATGCACGTCTTCATAGCTTCGATAGGAAAGAGTCTAAAATCCCTAACTCTTCCTTTAAGGCTCTTATATATTTCAGTAAATGCTTAGACAACCATTAGAGAAACATCTGGTCACTGAAAACTAAAGTCAAAACGTTCTCATTTGAACATGATGGCTCCAACACTACTTTGCATTAAGGCCAACATTTTGTTAATAAAATCAGATTTAGGATTAACAGAAGAAGTTTCAAATCTTCTGTAAGTTTTATTCTTTCAGTAGACTTTATGCTATACAGCTTGTTTCTTTTCTGTGATTTGCATGCCCTTTGCAGTACGTCATAGTTGTTATATTGAAAGTGCATAATAAGTATTAGTGTAAATTCTGAAAATTGATGTCAGGAAGCATTATCAATTCACATTGTTTGTACTAAAATTGTCCTTCCATCCTCAAGTGACATATCTCTTCTATGGATTTGCTTGGTTTTCATTCACTCTAGCTTTGTCGGGTGACTCATAGAATTGAGAAGTGTCGCTTACCAAATGCTTTCCGCTGACTCCCACTGATAGATGCAAGTGAATCATTGGAAGCTTCCTGTGAAATCTGACATTTGCTTGTAAAGAAAGACACACTGCTGATATGACCTTTAGGATATGATTCCTGCTAGATCTTGAACAGGCCTTAAAGCCCAGAATTGCGTACCACTTATACAGTTTAATTAAAACATGATTGCCAACAGCCCACACATTAACTTCAAATGAAAGGTCATTCCCTAGCAAAATGTTAAAAGTCAAATCTCTAAAGCACCTGCAGAATCTGTTCAAGAATTTCAGATAACCTTAAAATGAGGTTCAACTTTTTTAAACTCCCTTTTTCTTCTTTTCAGTCTTTTTCTTGTTGATCGTGGGCACTTGTTAAAGGGTGGCGCAGGCTGCATGGGTGTATACCGCTTACACGCACCGGCAGAGCTGGCATTAATTGTTGCAGATCTCAGCGTGCAGGGTGGCCTCAGTCCTGTTCTGTGTTCTTCCAGGTGCTCACTCCTGCTTCTCCTGCAAGGCGTCGGGCAGCGACGTGAAGCGATGCTCGGTCAGCGGCTGTGGCCGGTTCTACCACGAGTCGTGTGTGCGCAAGCACGCCAATGCCACCTTTGAGTCCAAGGGGTTCCGCTGCCCCCAGCACAGCTGCGCCACCTGTGCTCTCGAGCGAGACATGCACAAGGCATCCAAAGGTACTCCCTGCTGCTTTCTCAATATCTGTCCCAGGAAGAAAGCCTTTTCTTATTTCTAAAGACTTCTCTGTTTGTTATCCACAGAGAGATTTTTTTAAATCATTTATGTGTTTCTTTAATTTCATGGTGGCCTAATTGTCGGGTGTGCGCATCTTGGCTTATTTATAGAACATCATTGATCAAGTTTGTTTATAAAATATCTGACATCTAATGACAGTAGATTTCTTGAAGCATATTACTAAACCATGTGCTCTGAGGGTGGGTGAGTATTGGTGAATAAAGCGGAAGACAAAATGTACTTTAAATGAAGATGAAGAAAGTGAGGTAGGATATTAAGGTTTTACCAGCTGGAGGGCTCAGTTCTTACCAATGCAATTTCCAGCTTTCTGTGCTACTAATTGACTTCCAGCTAGCACAGCTCTAGTGCTGCATTTATTGCAAAACATTACTTTAGAGTGATGATATTCTAAACTAATTTTACAACAGCATTAGGCTGGGGAAAAAGAGTATGGAGCAAGTAAGAGGTAAAGAAAGTGATGTCATGGTCTAACTTATTCAGTCTCTTTATACTTGCTAATTGGTTAAATGGTTAATACTAGTAATGTTCATTGAAGTGCTACGTCTGCATTAAAGAAAATGGAAGGAGAATTGCACGTCGATCTCATTTTCTTGCTGGGAGATCACAAGGAATAAGATAAGAGACCCTTGGAGTCTTTAAGAAGAACCTAGATGCTTCCTTGAGAATTAGCATACTGTAGATATATCCCCTTTCTGAGACTCCCTGTAAGTCACCACTCACCTGCCCAGAAAGAGGCCGACCTGTCCAGCCACTGATTTCAGGAGTTTTCTTTCACTACTTGTTAGAGGTTTTTGGTGGATCACCTGAGTGCTGGTGGACCATGGTTAATAGAAAATCAAACTAGAATAGGTGGTCCAAATTCTGTTGTGCTTTAGATAATATTCTTATTTTCCCTGCTGTGGTACTTTGTGACCTTTGTCTTTTCTTTCAGACAGGGACCTGGGGTACTTACCCAAACTCTCTACTGTTAAACAATTTTGTTTTAAATAGTAATCTTTAGAACTCCTTAAAAACTACTCAAAAATCTGGTATTCTTGTTACATGGAATGTCAAAAGCTTTGTACAACTCCTCCACGGTGCCCTGTTCTGCTTCTTACAGGTCGCATGATGAGATGTATCCGGTGCCCCACTGCCTATCACACAGGGGATAGCTGCGTTGCAGCTGGCAGTGTAGTAATCACTCCACACATTATCATATGTAGCAACCATTCAAGTTCCAAAAAGAATGGACACATAACCTCACCTGTAAACGTAGGCTGGTGTTTCGTCTGTGCCCGAGGTAAGCTTGGTCTGACTCCTTTATTGCTTGAAAAGTCACCCTAGTACTGGTCTTAGGATTTCTGTTTTTTAAAGTTAGTCATGCAAACAGGATTTTTCTGGAGATCAAATGTCTCATACAGGACTGAAAACCTAGTTTTAAAATGGTATTTACACAGTCTCCCATTACTTGTGATCTTGTTTGGTGTATATCCCCTCTACATATAATTAGTATCTGTTGTTTTTTTCTGGATATAATTAGTTTAATTTACCACCCTTTTCAGGACGTATAGCTCCAGAATAGACTTTAAAGGCTGGTGAACAGAAAGGTTGAAGATCCTAAACAAAAGTTAAGCATTTTGAGATACACCTGGTGACATGAACTTGCTTCCCTAGGTTATGCCCTCTTGTTCACCTTTGAGCAGCCTTTCAGAAGAACTTGTTACTTCTTTTTTTGTTTTTTTATAAAGTAACTTGAGCAGTGGTAAAAGACAAAAAAAAAAAGCATTTAGACAGTAGGGACTTTTTCCCCAAATAAAACATTAAAAGAAAAGTTCAGATTATATATGAAGTGCAGTTTTAATAAAGTTTAGCATACATCATAAGTGGTGTCTGTGTCACTTTGTAAAGGCCAATCAGCAGTTGCTCGTGTCACAACTGCTGGCTCATTTGGAGACAGGGTCAAGGAACAGGGGTCTGCCTTCAGTGTGCGTTCTAGTGATGTGGTGAAACATAATCTGTAGCCGAGAGCTAGTTTGTTATGGGGGTCCGTTTGGGTGGTCTATCACTGTTGAGCTTGTGGAACCCTTCTGGGTTCTTATGATGTACAGGCAGTCCCCTTTTGGAGAAGCCTGCTCATTCCAAAAAAAAAAAGTTAATCACTCATTGGTTTTTATAGCAAAGTTAATCCAATTACTCTCATCACCTGCAGAGCAACTCTTCGATTTTCAATATAGTTGTCAGGAGGGCAGGAACAGGTAACTCCTCTTAGTTCTCAATTTATCTTCTTTACAAAGTATGTACTCTTCACTTTCTTTTACTGAAACCTCTGGCACACTGGGCTCTCCCTTCCACAGCTAGTCTTCCCTTCACTGGAAGACACTTGGTTCCTGTCTCATCAGGAACCTACTGGTGCGCCTCACCCAGTTTAACCTCTGACACCCAGTTTCCAACTATAAACAGCACCTAATCTACTGCTCATCAGTGCCTCTGGAGAATTAAAATTAATCCAGGATTACAGATTTATGTAAAATGATAAATTTACTCTGGATGTATCTTTGTTAGTAAATCCAACCCAGATCAAAATCCTTGCAAGTTTTGTATTAACAAACTCTTAGAATTCAAACTGGGTTTAGGGCTGCTGGCTGGCTGCTGAAGCACAGGAGAAAAATCACTTTTTTACAACAATATCTAACTTCCTACAGTTCATATTACTACTAACTCCCTCCCTGAACTGTAGGGGCTTAGACACAGCTTAGCCCCATGCCTCTGCACCTGACTGCACATATACAGTACCCTGACTGCTGCTCTTGAGGAATGTTCTTTTATCCACATGGCCAATCAGATGAACCCTTTACTGCCTGTGCAATTTTGTTCCACAGGAGGCAAATCAGTTAGTCAGGGCATGTGTGTCCAATTTACTCTCTAGCAGGAGGAGGCTAAAACAAAGCCTCCGCTTGCACCATCACTAATGGCTTGTCATGACGTGTCCTCATCGACACCTGCCATTGAGCTACTTCTCAGCAGCAGCCTGTCTGTTTGTATGCATATAGCTGCAGTTAGGGGTCTCCGAGATGAAAAATGCAATGCAAAAAGCAAAAAAAAAGACAAAATAAATTACTTTAGCCTTTGCAAACCAGACTTCAGAAATACAGCCTTAGTCTTTATTTGTGATCAAGTGTTTAACAAGTTGCTTATGTTTATTTAAGTATACATCTGGTTTATACATTGAATAGTGTCATGAATGAATGTGTTGTAGGAGTGTTAACTGTCTTTGAACTTCAGAAGTCAGCACTAGAATCACTAACATTGTGTTAAATCAACTTGAACTAGAGCATTATAAATAACTGAAAAATGCATGTAGTGCAGAAATGGTGTTTATGTGATGTGCTGTGCACTAATACCGGAGTTTGTAATAGCCCAAAATAATTTAAAAACCAAACACTTTGCATTCTTCCCTTCTAAAGCATGTTTCATCTGAGGTATGCCTCGAACCACATACAGTATTTGTATTCCAAGATTCTGCAGTAGATCTTGGGTGGTTGACTAGCTGAGAACTGTTTTGCATGATTACACATCTGCCTTAAACCTGTTTTAAAATAAGAAATGGACAGGAGTTCTCAAAGAACTTCGATATTTTCAGTTTTTTGCAAATGATGTCCTTCGAGTGTTCATAAAATATTATTTTACCAAGTGAAATTTAAATGTTAGTCCCTTTTACCGACATCGTTGTTTTCTATGGCTGGTATAGATCCAACAGTAAAGTGTTTCGTGTAAGAAATCCAAAAAGCAGGTTTGACCTCCATGTTTTTGAAACAAAAAGTTTCCAGAGCTTCCAAGTTTATTTCCCCTTTTCTAATGAAAACATTCTAAACAGATTATATGAAAATGTAGTGTTTTTAGACTGATATTGACAAATTGATTAACAGTATTTGTAAACCTTACAAGAAGGTGTGCAGCTGAATCAATCCACACAGTGTGTGAAAATATCTTGAATAATATATCTTAGTTTCTTCTGTGACTTCTATGAATAATATGTCTTAGTTTCTAGTACCATGCTGCAGTAAAAACACACTGTTGGCATGAGGACGTGTTTTAAAATTCTAATGAAATAAAAAACAATCCTGGGCGATGTAGCACACTGCTTTAAAGACTGATGTGAACATGTGTCATACTGGGTTTTAAATGTATTTCGTGTCACCTGATGTGCTTCTTCATCTTTGCATGTTGAAGTTGACATTTTTAGAACTCCATAGGTCCTATTTGTATGCAACTAAGGAAATGTATTATTCTTTAAACATGAAATCTATACTTAATTACAGATGAATTTAAATTATAGGTCATTTTATAATATACACAGCACAGATCGAGAGATATTGATTCTAAAATTGTATTTTTTTAATTTTCAGCCTCAGTTTATTTGAATAAGACTTTTATATTGCCTTTTTATACTTTATAGCTGTTCAACATAGTTATAGTTACAGAACATATGTTACTGTACTCTATTGGTTTTTAATTGGGAATTTGATTTTGAATTTGAAGACAAACTCCCTTTCTTTTTAGACAACTGTCAGTTTATTCTTCTGTTTTCTCACATTTACATATGTTTAATAGTTTGTCTTTTTTGTTGTTGTTTTGTTTTCTGGAATCATGGGTAGTTTCATTGCAACTCATCATTTTTCCTGTTTGTTTTATGTATAGGGCTATTAGTGCAGGACAATTCTGACAACATATTCAGTTCATATGCCTATAAGTCGCACTACCTTCTGACTGAGTCAAATCGTGCTGAGTTGATGAAATTACCTATGATTCCTTCCTCTTCGTCAGCTACCAAAAAGAATTGTGGGAAAGGTAACAGAAACTGTTTCTTTGTTTTTTATTTCTGTGTTTGTGTGTCTCTCTCTCTTGGCTATCTTCCTCTACTCTTTAATGCTTTATGGCTAGCAAACCTGTTGCTTTTGTATAAATACTTTTTAAAAAATCGTGCCTGCTGTTTATGCAAAATGCAAAAACTAAAAACAGGGCTTAAAATAACATCTGACTGGAGGTTCAACAGGGACTTCTGCTGTCTTGTGAAGTGCTGGAAGTAAAGTTGCCACATGATATGAGCTGGCAAACTAGAAAAAGAACATTTTTTTCTTCTCTGATGTATCCTGCAGCAGTTTGCGGGGGGGGGGGGGGGTTCCTGTTCTGTCACGCACAGCGTAAGGTTTTAGGCCCAGTTACTTTGGGTCGAATGGATATATTAAACTGACTCTTGCCCTTGTTGCAGTGTAACTTAAGATCCCCAGTAGATGCAAAAAAAAATCAAATGCAAGGGTACATGCAGTATTTCTTGCATAAATAAATGAAAACAAGAATAAGCATCAGGACCATCAGTATTGGATACAACTAAGAAATCTGTCTAAAAACAAAGAAATATGTCTAAAATAATGGAATATTTTTTTTAAATAGTGTTCTTTTTCACACCCCAGAAATCAGTATTTCAACAGTCCTCCCTTGATTTTCACATAGAGAAGAAGCATCCTGTACACCTTTAACAGGTTCAAGTGTTCATCCAGATTTTCTCCAGCTCATTCTGCTTCTTATCTACTTTCTTTAGTTCTTATCATGAATGTTCTGTTAGCCTTAGTTCTAGAGATTGTAATATCTAATGGTACTGTAAATAATTATGTTCCCTTAACCATTTGGTGATAGATTATGATATAGCTTCATAGCTTCATAATCAGTTTTGAAAATATATTTTCTGTCAACCTGATTAATTATAAATAAAACTCTTTTTTCAGACCAACTTTGTTTTTTTGAAACTTTGATAATCAGACTGAACCCTGTTATATGTTCTTTTGTTCACTCCTGGCAAAACTGCTCCAGTTCTGACACTGAATCGTTGATGGAATACAATCTTAAGTCTCATATTCAATTTTATTTTGGACTTAAGTCAGATCTTTTCTTATTAGACCACTTCAGTATGACTCAAGTCTTGTGCTTCATGTTGTTTTCCTGCTAAAATGCGTTTTTTTCAACCCAGTCTTAGATTCTTGGGTGACTCAAGCAGGTTTCCACTCAGTTCCACCTGTATTTTGCACCATCCATTTTTCCCTCAATCATGACAAAAGTCCCAGTCCCTGCCGTTGAGATGAATCCCCATAACATGTTACAGCCACCACCAAGCTTAAGCCTGAACCGTCTACATCAGACATAATGCTTAACAGTAAGACTAAAAAGCTAAATGTTTGTCTTGTCTGTGTCATGTCCGGGCTGGGAGCTGCTCACAGCCTACGGTTGCCACGAGTAAATGCAACATTCCCAGGAGTGCTCGCATTTCATCTGAGCCAGTGAGGACCAGGTCAGGCCACCTGTCTGTGTGTCAATCTCCCTTTCAATCCAAGATCCAAACTTGTAATCAATCCTCCAATTAAATGAGGCACCTCATTTAAGTCCCTGAATCAGTACTCTGACATTGAGCCCGCCTTTGCACTACCTGGAGTAGTGCAATTCCCAGCCTGCCTGCGATACCTGCATTTGCAAGATCTCAGAAAAGCCTCTTTCCTTGACTTCCTAATCTCCGCCCACAATCAGCCTGATTCCAGCAATGTGCCTTTTCTGTCAGCTTTGTTTCTCCAAGATTCCCATAGAGCCTCACTGCTCCAGGCGTCCCAGTCAGCCTCACTGCTCCAGACTTTCCAGTCAGCCTCACTGCTCCAGGCGTCCTAGTCAGCTTCACTGCTCCAGCCTTCCCAGTGAGCCATACTGCTCCAGACTTCCCTGTCTGTCTGCATGCATCATCTGGCTCTGTTTTTCACACTCTTCAGACGTCTGTAGCCTCCTGAGTCAACCCAACTCCTGCAGTTAGATTTCTGCCTGTCATTCCGGCACAGTGTTGCACCACAGTGCAACCAGCTATGGTGCAACAGTCTGACCAGTATTCAGTGTATCTTATATAAGATTTATAATGAGTCTTTTTCAGTAAAGACCACTCACCACATAGGCTAGCTTTGTGTAGAGATCAGGATATTATTGATATATCAACGGTGATTCCCACTTCAGACATAGAACTTTACAGATCTTTCAAAGTCGCATCCCTAATACGTTTGCCTGGATGTTTGGTTTGGAAAAGTGGCCTGTTCTAGGTAGCTTCTGTGTGAGCTTTCTAATGTTCCTGGTGTGACTTCATAAACTCCATTTGAGTTTTATCCAGCTACAGCATGTGTTCCCATTTGACTTGGGGATTCCATTAGTTGCTGTTTGGCAAGTGAATGCATTTTCTTTCAGTGCTGCCATTTCTAACATGAACCCCAGATTCATGAAGTCAGCCTCCAATTGTAATTCCGTAGACATTGACTCCTGATGATGAAACTCCTTTGTGGAAAATGCACAAAAGACTGTGCTATCTTCACTTCCCGGGGTGTGAGTTAGCTTCCCACTCCACTTTTTGAACTGCAAATATGTGTAAAACTGTTTTATGTCCTGTTCCTGATGGAGTAGCAACCATCTCATTGCCGTTCTTGGTGACGAATACCACAGCTGAAACAGGAATGTCTTTTGGACTTTGTTATAGCTGTTATTGGAGTTATTGAGATCTGTATGGATTATTGTTTAGTCATCACTTAAGTTGTCGAGGTCAGTAGTCTTTTACCTTCAGTCTTCAGGCCTTGTTTTGACTTCCTCTTTCTGAAGTGATCCTAAGTGTTCGTAGTGTTTTCCCACCCTCAGTACCCAGTGCCAACCAAGATGACTTCCAAAAGCTTTATTTTAAGCTCCAAAAGTGCTTTGTCAAACTAAAAGATGATTAAAAACATCAGAGATTAGAAATCTATTTTCAAATTATTAACAGGATGTGAAGAAATTTGATCATTAGGTAAATATGCAATTATCTTGACCAATCCAATACTAGTATTCTTAAAATATTCATATTCATATTTTCATTTATTGATGTAGTAAGTAAAGTACTCATGATTTTTTCTCCCTGAAATCGACTTGGATTACGCACATTATTAATGGGGTGTGAATAAATTTGAACACTTTGTATTTATGTAACTATGAAATTATTCTGGATTCTGTTTTTGATTCATCCAATACTCACAGTCTTACAATTGTTTGTGTTCTCATTTATTGATGGAGTGAGTAATGTACACATGATGTTTTTGCTGAAAACAACTTTGTTACATTGCAACAAGGGTATGAATACATTTTGAACCAGCTCTGTAGACACTAATTTTTTTAGGGTTGGCACTTAAAAATAGATGTGAATCTGGGAAAATATACCTAAAGTATTCTTAACCTAAATGTAAGAATTGCAGTCTTCAGACATTGACCACTTTATTTTGCACAAAAATGTATTTGTACAATGCCCTGACCATCCATACACACAAACTGTATATAAATACATTAAAATTTGTTTTAATTAAACAGGCCATTTTCATATAGCTTTTTGATTCTTAAGATGAAATATATATTCCAAGTATATTTTAATTGAACTAGAAACCTAAATAAAACAATGTTATTTTTGCTAGTTTGCTATTATTTGGCCATTTTGTAGTTGTTGACAATTTATAAATTCACAAAAGCAACAGAGCTATTGAACTGGTATCGGGATTATGTACTTGGTTATTTTGAGCCCTGAAGGTGCTTGGCTTTAAGCAAAATGTGCTGCTGCAAAGGACCTTTTCTGCTTAGCATTCCAGCTCATTTTTGATTTAAGATGGTTTTTTGCTTCCTGCTTATATTTGTTTTTACGCTGATCAATAGAATGGGGCTTTTATTCCTCTGATTAATGTAACACGAAGCATTTGTTGGCATGTTTGGTACATTTTTAAATCATTGCACGACTGCAAAATGAGCTAATTGTTTATGTATGTTTTGTATTCTGTTGCTAAAGTGTCTTATAGTGTTGTGTATCAAAGTTCAATAATATTTTTTTAAAAGGAAATATGGGAACTTGATTAAAATGTCCATTCTTTCTGCTGGTATTTGATTTGATTTACCAGTTCTGTCTAAATAGATGATCCTAGTATGTTTCATGATCTAAAAAGCATGCTTTTGCAAACACAGCCCAAAAAGAGTTATTTATCGCCTAATCTTCTCAAGACGTTATCTTTAAAGTTAAGCTAGCCAGATTGCATTTAAAGATGAGAACATTTCTGCACATCTTGAAGTTCAAAAGTAAGACATTTCATTGAAAAAAAGCACCATAAAGGTTTTTGTGATCGTTTAGGAGAAAAAAGTGTGACTTTTTGCTGATGTTGAAACAACTGTACTTTTGATACTAAAATAGATACAACCTTTCACTGGGACAAAGGAAGAGGCGCAACCTACCAAATGCACAACTTGTCACGTTCACAGACAAGAATGTAATGGGATATCATGCATGCGTGTCACTTTGTTGCTTTTTTTTCCATGTGCCTGTTTTTGAAATGTAGTGTTCGAGAATTATACAAAACAACTGTCATGCTCCAAATCAAAGTAAAACTTTGATGCATGCAAGCATTCCTGTGTATTGCTTTGTTTTCAAAGTTTTTCCTCAAGTCTTTAATTTACACCCAGTTACTAATATTATTTTCAAGTCTTTCTTAAGATAACTTATTGTAATATTCAGATGTACAGTATCTTAAAATAATCTGAGTACAATCCTGTAGCTCTTTTTGACATACTTTAAACCAGGGGTAAATTAAATGCTTTTGCACAAAGCTTTGAGGAAGGGGCCCTTGTTTGCTTTAATGAATGCAAGCCTTAAACCGCACCGTTTCTCTGTGTGAAGGTGGAAGATTGTTGTGCTGTGAATCCTGCCCTGCCTCTTTCCATCCTGAATGCTTGAACATTGAGATGCCGGATGGGATCTGGTTCTGTAATGAGTGTCGAATAGGGAAGAAGCCTCATTACAAGCAGATAGTCTGGGTCAAGCTGGGAAACTACAGGTGAGATACAGGATCAGATACAAGTGATTGTTCTATCAATCTTTTCGTTCTGACTGAACCCTGGCAAATGGCATACAGTATGTACAATTAAGAAGAGGACTTCCAAATGACAGGGTGTCAATTATTGTGAGGCAGTGTGGTCTTCTGTAATGTACGTTTTAGCAGACCATTTGATGGACACACAAAACATTGACTTTATAAATGCAGAGCATGTTAACTACAAAGCCTCACAATTTATCCCTCTACATTTTTTTCTTCACCGTTTTTCTTTCATAGACTCTAACCATTATTTTCTGGGTTAGTAGAAAGAGGTGTGCTTTGGTATTTTATCTTGAATACAAGTTTTAACTTATATATTAGAAGTATTTTGGTATTAGACTTTTCACATTTTGGCAAATAATTTAACCTAATAGTAACCTAACCTAACAATAACCTAGCCTAATAACGTAACTTTACCCAATCCAGAATGTGAAATCTTTTTTGGGGGTTTTATAAATTGCTGCATTCCTTTTCTGTACAGGTGGTGGCCTGCAGAGATCTGCAACCCTAGACTTGTTCCTTTCAACATACAGACTCTGAAGCATGATATTGGAGACTTCCCCGTGTTCTTCTTTGGGTCTCATGATTACTACTGGATCAATCAAGGTAGAGTCTTCCCCTATGTTGAAGGTGACAAGAACTTTGCTGATGGCCAAATTGGAATAAACAAGACCTTTAAAAAAGGTAAGGCAGACTTTGTGTTGCTTTAGTAACTTGATTAAACTGAATCATCTGCTTCTGACAGTGAACATCTCTGTGCCATACCTATCCTTCCTTATTGTGACTGAGAATGCTATGTAAATTAAGATTTTTTTACAGGCTTAGTTCTTTTATGACACATTTGTTGTCTGAGGAAATTTAATGCACACTTTCATTCTTTAGTGGTTCAAAGCAACAGCATTTCAGAAGAACTGTACAAAAGGAGCTGGTCATGGTTAAATTTGTGGAAACAGTGTATTTATAAAGATTAGGCCTCACTCAGCCTCTCGTTCAAGGCTAAGGTAAATATTCCATAGCAACAAGGATTCTAATGGTCTCCATGAGTTCTCTAGAATGATAGAAAAACTGCATACTTACAAACTACACAAAGCACTGGGCACTGTATTCTGCATGTATTTCAAGATACAGATTGACAATAGATCAAGTGATTGATGATTTTCTCCGTTCCCAGCACTTGAAGAGGCTGCTAAGAGGTTCCAGGAGCTAAAGGCACAAAGAGAGAGCAAGGAGGCATTGGAGCAGGAGCGCAGCTCACGGAAACCACCCCCATACAAATTTATCAAGGCAAGTGTGCTCTAGAAGCAGAATGTGAAAGCATCAGTCAGTCAGACTGTATGTTAAATAGCACCTGCAAGGAAAGCATCCTTCACTAAGGAGTGTGCATGAAAAGTTATTCAAAGTCAATAGATAACATTTACAATAAGATGAAACAATAAGAGCAGATAAATGGCAGTGCAATTAGTACAATTTCACCCCAGCACGTGAACGTTTCAATACGAAGGGTAATGCAAAATTAATAACTGTACAAGCCTATGACACAATCCCAATCCCAGTCTATTAGCCAATCACTAACATGAATGTTCAAACTCATGATTAGGGAAATACAACAGTTTTTGTTTTTTTAATCGTTAGTCACACTGGGCCTCTGTGTTTGAGTGGTTGAAGCACATGAATAATGAAGAGTAAGGCTCCTGCAGGAGACACTCATCATGTTCTCATCACCATCCTGCATTTTCAGCCTGAAAGTCTAACTATTCCTTGTACAGTACAGCTCACTGTAAATTACATACACTGTATGTAGCTACAGCTTTGGGAGGAAGCTGGAAGAAGAAGGTATTATTAAGATCACACTTCTCTCCTGATTTCTGAGTTGGGAGAGGCCAAGGGTGTTGAGCATGTCAAGGTACCGTGAGATTCAACCAGAACAGGAACTTGAGGAATCATTCTTTTCTTTGCGTAGGTATGAATGCTCCTCTTATTGTACCAGCATAACACCTGTGTGTGTGTGTGTTTTGTTCCCAGTCCAACAAGCCAGTTGGGAAAGTCCAGGTCCATGTGGCAGACCTGTCTGAGATCCCTCGCTGTAACTGCAAGCCCACCGATGAGAACCCCTGCAGCCTGGACTCGGAGTGCCTGAACAGGATGCTGCAGTACGAGTGCCACCCTCAGGTGTGCCCGGCTGGGGAAAACTGCCAAAACCAGTGCTTCACCAAACGCCTCTACCCTGAGACAGAGGTCATCAAAACAGAGGGTCGTGGCTGGGGTCTCAAAACAAAGAAGAGCCTGAAAAAGGTAAGCACAGTACTCTAATACAGGCGTATCTTTGTGTCATTAGCTTAGTTCTGTTGCCTTAGCTGTTGCACTGAAGGTACTTATTTGTATAGTGTTCTTTTAGGTCGTGACAGAGCAGGTTTACCTTGTTTGAGGTGCGTGATTGCTTTTCCCCACAGGGGGAGTTTGTGACTGAGTATGTTGGAGAGCTGATTGACTCAGAAGAATGCAGGCAACGCATCAAACATGCTCACGAGAACCATGTTACCAACTTCTACATGCTGACTCTCACTAAGGTATGGGTCTTCTTTTTTCATTTTTCATCAGATCAGAGGCCTTTTTCATGTATGCTGCCCTTACATTTTTGGTCTGTCGATTGAAACACAAAGTTAGTCCTGACAGCTCAGAGCCGTGGTCTCTAGACCCTGTCATTCGTAAGTCATAGTCTTTGTGCTATGACGTTGGACGATGACAATGACAGAAAATGCAGGTATCTGAACTGCCAAAGCCATTGCAGT
The DNA here is from genome assembly GCF_055471065.1 of Atractosteus spatula. Classification (NCBI taxonomy): domain Eukaryota; kingdom Metazoa; phylum Chordata; class Actinopteri; order Semionotiformes; family Lepisosteidae; genus Atractosteus; species Atractosteus spatula. The sequence continues at coordinate 6,920,395 of NC_142707.1, forward strand.
TGATTCAGTTAATTAACATCAGAGCAAGAATAAAAAGCATATAGTTCTTTAGGGCCAGGATTTAACAGATTTCTGGCTTAGTAAGAGAAAATTCAGAGACCTATTAAAACAGTATTTATAAAGACAAACCATCTTGTTTGATGTTGGCTTGAGTGCAGAGCAGAGGTTGAGTTTTTTTTTTAAATAAAAAATGATTATGTTCACTGTTCAGATATTTTCTTTAATAATAACATACCTGTAAATTCTTCAAATGGAAGTCAAAGTTTTTCTTTTGCAGGATCGGGTCATTGATGCTGGGCCGAAAGGAAACTACTCCCGGTTCATGAACCACAGCTGCAGCCCGAACTGTGAGACCCAGAAGTGGACGGTGAATGGGGATGTCCGAGTGGGCCTGTTTGCTCTCTGCGACATCGAGGCTGGTGAGATAGAGGTTACCTTTCTCAATGATTTTAGGTCACATAAACAGCATTAGTAGCCCCCTTGTGTTGACTGTAATATATGTCGTAATGTTTGAGACATAGGTTTACTTTACAGTTAATAAGATTTATAAATAAACAGGGAAATTTACAATATTCCATTAGTGTACCAGTTTGATCAAGATTTACTAACTGAAAGTTCTTGCACAGTAATTAAAAAGGTGTTGTTTTTACTTTATAAAAAAAATGTTTTCACTTCTCCAGTGTTTGTGTGATTTAAATCAAAATATGGTCACAGACAATCCAGCGCCTGGTGATCTAGCTGTATGCAAGATCCTGTAGCTAGAAAAACCTGAATTGCTTCAAATATCTGGTCAGCAGTGGGATGGGACCCTCCAAGGAAAGCTGCTTCTGCAAGTGGTGTTGGTGGACCAGAATTACCAGAAACCGATGCCCCAGTGTAGTGTTCGGTGACCATGGCACTGTGTCATACGAAGTGTCTTGTATGAAATATTAAACTGTGGTCTTGACCACTTGATGGTTAATGATCCCATGGCAGCTTTGAGAAGCATTGAGATGTTAATGCCAGTGATGTGAATAAATTCCAGTCTGGGTTTAAACTATCTGGCCTCGAAGGCTCCGCTTGAAATTATTCAGTGAAGTATTTTTTGAAGAGCCTGAAATACTCTTTTGTGGTGCATAATAAAAGCTGCTCTCCTATTACTTGTGATGAATGATTTGGTCACTGTCCATTTATATACAGCACTTTGGAATCCTTTGGGATGGAACATACTACATACAGTGCCTTGCGAAAGTATTCGGCCCCCTTGAACTTTTCAACCTTTTGCCACATTTCAGGCTTCAAACATAAAGATATAAATGTTTTATTTTATGTGAAGAATCACCAACAAGTGGGACACAATTGTGAAGTGGAACGAAATCTATTGGATTTTTGAAACTTTTTTAACTAATAAAAAAATGAAAAGTGGGGCGTGCAAAATTATTTGGCCCCCTTGTGTTAATACTTTGTAGAGCCACCTTTTGCTGCGATTACAGCTGCAAGTCGCTTGGGGTATGTCTCTATCAGTTTTGCACATCGAGAGACTGAAATTCTTGCCCATTCTTCCTTGCAAAACAGCTCGAGCTCAGTGAGGTTGGATGGAGAGCGTTTGTGAACAGCAGTTTTCAGCTCTTTCCACAGATTCTCGATTGGATTCAGGTCTGGACTTTGACTTGGCCATTCAAACACCTGGATACGTTTATTTGTGAACCATTCCTTTGTAGATTTTGCTGTATGTTTGGGATCATTGTCTTGTTGGAAGATAAATCTCCGTCCCAGTTTCAGGTCTTTTGCAGACTCCAACAGGTTTTCATCCAGAATGGTCCTGTATTTGGCTGCATCCATCTTCCCCTCAATTTTAACCATCTTCCCTGTCCCTGCTGAAGAAAAGCAGGCCCAAACCATGATGCTGCCACCACCATGTTTGACAGTGGGGATGGTGTGTTGAGGGTGATGAGCTGTGTTGCTTTTACGCCAAACATATCGTTTTGCATTGTGGCCAAAAAGTTCGATTTTGGTTTCATCTGACCAGAGCACCGTCTTCCACATGTTTGGGGTGTCTCCCAGGTGGCTTGTGGCAAACTTTAGACGAGACTTTTTATGGATATCTTTGAGAAATGGCTTTCTTCTTGCCACTCTTCCATAAAGGCCAGATTTGTGCAGTGTAAGACTGATTGTTGTCCTATGGACAGACTCTCCCACCTCAGCTGTAGTTCTCTGCAGTTCATCCAGAGTGATCATGGGCCTCTTGGCTGCATCTCTGATCAGTCTTCTCCTTGTCTGAGCTGAAAGTTTAGAGGGACGGCCAGGTCTTGGTAGATTTGCAGTGGTCTGATACTCCTTCCATTTCAAGATGATCGCTTGCACAGTGCTCCTTGGGATGTTTGAAGCTTGGGAAATCTTTTTGTATCCAAATCCGGCTTTAAACTTCTCCACAACAGTATTACGGACCTGCCTGGTGTGTTCCTTGGTCTTCATGATGCTCTCTGCGCTTTCAACAGAACCTTGAGACTATCACAGAGCAGGTGCATTTATACAGAGACTTGATTACACACAGGTGGATTCTATTTATCACCATCAGTCATTTAGGACAACATTGGATCATTCAGAGATCCTCGCTGAACTTCTGGAGTGAGTTTGCTGCACTGAAAGTAAAGGGGCCGAATAATTTTGCACGCCCCACTTTTCATTTTTTTATTAGTTAAAAAAGTTTCAAAAATCCAATAGATTTCGTTCCACTTCACAATTGTGTCCCACTTGTTGGTGATTCTTCACATAAAATAAAAAATTTATATCTTTATGTTTGAAGCCTGAAATGTGGCAAAAGGTTGAAAAGTTCAAGGGGGCCGAATACTTTCGCAAGGCACTGTAAATGCATAAAGAACTACATGGCTACAACAACCTACAAGGCTCTGCATGGCTTGGCACCTCAGTACCTGTCTGAACTACTATAGTCCTACTCCCCACCTCTCAACTTCCGCTCTTCTAATTCTGGTCTCCTATCTGTCCCCCAAACTTACACTCTATGGGTGACAGGGCCTTCTCCTGTTATGCCCCCCAAAACTCTGGAACTCTATCCCTAAGGATTTCAGAGAGTCACCTTCCCTAAACCCCTTCAAATCTATTCTCAAAACCTTCTTTAGAAGGGCCTTTGCTTAACTGGTTCTATTATTTACCGCTCTGCTCCTACTGTATTCAGTACCCCATTTACTGTCTCCTCTCATTGTGTATTCTCATTTCATATCTATTATATATATCTAGATAGTGTATTTTTTATTATTGTTGTCGTTCTGTAAAGCGCTTTGAGAAGCCACCTTTAAAAGTGCTATATAAACTAAAGATTATTATTACTGGATAAATTGTTAATCTAATTTAGTCGGTGTGTAAACAATATCAGATGTGCCTGACCCCAAAACGTAGAGAATTAATCTTGAAATCAGTATTGCAGAAGTCAAAATAATGATTCTGTGTCAATTCAGTAGTTCTCTTTCTTGTCTCTGGAGGAAAATATGTTGGAAGTATAATCGGTCAATATTTCCCCCTGGTGTTTTGTTGTAGAAACTGAGCTGACGTTCAATTATAACCTGGACTGTCTGGGAAATGGAAGGACAACTTGTCACTGCGGAGCTGAAAACTGCAGTGGGTTTCTGGGCGTGCGACCGAAGGTAAGAGAACACCTATTTTATTTTCCCAGTGATAAATTAAAACTGTTTAGTCTACAAGCCACTCTGAAATACATTCATATTTAGGTGTTACTGTGGCACTTTATTTCAAAACCACTGCCTTTATTCAGTTTTTTAGTTGAATTTAAATTTTGAATATCCTTGGACTCAATGGATTGCATGCACCGTACTTTATTTGTTTTGTTTACATCTGTTTTTCCTTGCGTAGAGTGCGGTTGTTATAGAAAAAGAGGAGAAGGCGAAGAATGCCAAACTCAAAGCAAAGAAGCGCAAGATCAAGCCCGAGGCGAAGCAGAGCCATGAGTATTTCTGCTTCTGCTGTGGTGAAGGGGGGGAGCTGGTGATGTGTGACAAGAAAGACTGCCCAAAAGCATACCACCTCTTATGCCTTAACTTGACGAAGCCACCGTATGGTACGTCTCCCCACTTGTTGAATGCAAAGACTGACCCTTTTTGCACTAGGCTGTCTGGAGGACAAATCTGACTTCTTTTGACATCACAGAAAGTGTATGTCTTTCATAATGTGATAATATGTTTTAAAGTAGTGAATCTTTTGATAGTTCAAAGTTCTGCAGTTCATAAAAGTATTTGAGTTTCCCTGAAATCTACTGGTTGAATTTGATCTCGAGATACAGTATGATTTGAATCTGTTACTGAAATTATCCTTCCCTCTTGAAATCTATTTTGTCAATAAGATCCTCAGCTCAGCAGAACATAATGATTTTTTTTTCAGAGAATTATATCAGTGGTTCATTTTACTGTTGCTATTTCCCTGTTACTGTTTCTTTTACTGGACCTATTACTGTAGAGTGATCAATTTTTAAAAGTTTGATTTCTAAAAACAAAATACTTATGTGGCTTTTATACTTAAATGCAGTGGACTAACCGACAAACACATGCACACAAGACAAAACCTCAGCTGTGTTTTGGACGGGTTTAGAAAACGGAAGAGGTGTTTCTGACTGCCCTGCTGTCCTGTGTTCTGTGTGCAGGGAGGTGGGAATGCCCCTGGCATCAATGCAGTGTGTGTGGGCGCTCCTCCATATCCTTCTGCGAGTTCTGCCCCAGCTCCTTCTGCAAAGACCACGAGAAGGGGGCTCTGGTGCCCTCTGCCCTCGAGGGCCGCCTCTGCTGTTCCAGCCACAACCCTAAAAGCCCACTGACACCCGAGTCTCTCAACAAGGTTAAAGTCAAACTGGAGCCCCTGGACCCTCCTGATGCAATGGGAGAATGAGGCACCCTGAGTGCAGTTTTAAAGGGGGTGTCCAATGAAATGGTAAAAGACTCGAGTTCAGAGCGTAAGTAGAGGAAGTGGGCTTGTTGCTTTTCAGGCAACCATAGTTGATACTCTTATATTTCATGCACACATTTAAAGACTGAAAGTGTTGTTCTCATTACAGTCCATTCCAGTTTACAGCAGGTAGGAGCAGCAGGTATTGAGAAGTAGTCCAGATGAGGCTGACTTTTCAAAAAGATTGATGAACTGAACTTTTTTCCAGAGGTGAACCAAATATGACAGTATTGAATAATTGGCACTTTTTAAATGACATAATCTTAACACTGGTGGAGGTCCAATGGTTCTCTGCCCTGCTGTGTTTTTGTTTGTCTTTGAAACTCCTGTGAGATGTGGTTGCCTGGAGGCCTTTTGTTTTTCCAGTTTTGCACCATTTATAACACATCTTGCTGTCTGTACAGGGACATAAAACAGCAAAACCACATTCTGCCAGCTCGTAGGTCACTCCAAAAATATGAATATTGTTTTTATGTACCTCTTGTAAAACCTCTTTTTTGTGCAATTTTAACAGGAACACACTACTTTTCTGGACATTTACTAATTATGTATGTCTTTTACTAGGGAATTTCATTTTAAATCCTTCTTTTAAAGACAGTGATTAAGGTTTTAAACCCTTCCTTCACCTTGTGTAGTATTTTTGTACTTCTTCCTCAAAATTTACATTCTTGACTTTGAAATAGTTCAGTAAGTGTTTGGATGTCATTCTGTCAGGTTCTCAAAGGAATTCTTTAAGGTTACTGGTGTGACTTATGTCAAAGTGATTTTAATCTATTTTTTTGCTGCTTATGAAACTGTTAATGTGTTTAATGTTAAAGAAGCTGCTAGTTCATGTAACCTTTCCACCCTTTTCATCATTGATGGGTAATGTGAATGTCAGAATTGGGCAACGAAAAGGAGCTGAAGGCAATCTGTGAAAGAATGCTTCTGCACTGATCGGTGTCTTGAAACTGCCATTTCTGAACATGCAATCAATTAACTAAATTTCAGTTTCAGACTAAGGGATGTTAAAATTATTTAACTCTCTAGTCACTTTTCTGTTCACCTTCTCTCATGAAATCTAATGATCTTAATACATTTTCTTAATTGTGTATTTAGCATTGTTAGTAAAATCAACTGTGATCATGTTTTGTTAATGACATTGCAAACAGGCAAAATTCAGGAGAGCAGGAAAGGAAATTTTAGTTGGCCATTTTCTTTTTTAATATCCTGCGTATGTCAGAGTGCTTATTTGAAATTTCTGCAGGGCCTTCATCATAGTATGTTGTGTAGTGTACTTCAAACGTGTCATCTCCTCATCCCAACGTGTTCTTATACAGGTACTTCAAGTGATGTAGAAGATTTCAAAGTTAAGAAAAACTTGTTTTAATTTAAGAGGGGGCAGTGAGGGAGTAATAAAGCTGTATATTGACCAAGGTTGGAAGTGGGATTTAAAACATTTAACTCTTTTGTCTTTTAAATCTCCCCTGACTTTTTACTTTGGGGCACAGAGAAAACATGTTTCAGTACAGTTACGTTCACAGACTTTTTTTCCCATTTTGATGAACTAAAAAATTTTGAAACAAAATTTCGTATTTCACAAGTGTCAAAAATGGAAATTAGGAATGCCTTTTAGTTATCTTTTTAGAGACTCCCATCTGTTTAGGTGTTTTTTTCCCATTTTTAAGGAACTTATAGCCATTGCATCCACACTGAGTGCACAGTTATTGTGACTGGGTGTTGCGTGTCTGAAATTTGCACGTAGCTCCATGTTAGTATGTGTCATCACATTCAACTCACGGTCATGAATACTGCACGTTCAAAGAGTTGCTTTGGGAAAAGCCAACTTCTCATGCATACAGACAATTACGTTAATATCCTAATAGTGTTGCACAGCTTGAATTTTGTAGTGAAAGTTTGAAGTTATGGCATTAACAGTTTGCAGGAAGCCCAGCAGGTAATTAAAAAAAAACCATAATGCTTGATCTAAATTATCTTATTTTCACTTCAGTGGTAAATAATAATGTGTATCAGTTTGAAATGGTGCATGTAAGTGCTTTTTTGGTTTTGTTTGTTGTTGGGTTTTTTTTTTCTCTAAAGCACTAATCATTATATCAACTACATTGTGAATGACTTGTTTTTTTAATGGTCTCTATTTTCATAGAATAACAATGTTTTGAAGAGATTATATCTGTAAATATTCAAAGAATGTATTCCTTTATTTAAAGTATTAGTAAAAAATAATTTTAAAAATCCATATTGAGAATTTTAAGACTTAAAGGCATATTGCTTTATTTTTTCTTCAAAGGGTGCTTTGAGAGTAGATGTCTTTAAATAACAGAAATAACAGAAAGTCTGGTAACATGCATAGACCATTCTTGAACATGTGTGGTGGAAATGTGCTTTTACCAGGATTGTTTTACCATGTGTTCTTTTAAAATTAAGTCATAAAGTGTTTTAATATTGTTAATCTTTGAAGAAAGGGCATTTTTCTTTATACACTTTGAAAATGTGTGGTTACCAGGAACGAGCGTACTGTATCTCTCAACTGAGTTAATCCAAAAACCTTTTTGAGAGCCTAACTACCTTAAGCACTGTACTGTCCATTATGTTGGAATAATTCTGTCCTTCATACTAGCTAGAGCACTGCCTACCAACTCACATCACTACCATCAGAAAAATGCTTGGTATTAATTGCAATCTTACTACACTTTAGGGGTTTTTGCATTTTGTGATGCTGTCAACCTTCATAACCAGAGTAGAAATTGTTCTAAAATATGAAATGCTGATCTTTTGTGATGTCTGTTTTTATTCATATTAATCAGAATTTGAGGAGTTTACATGTAGACATTGCCTCTGTAAAATGTGTCAGATACATTCAGTATAATTCAGGCCATATAATTGTAACTGTATCTTGTCTTTTATTTTTATTTATTGTTTTTTTTTTAATGGTATTTCTGATGTCTTTCTGAACTCTTCCCAGATCCTTCCTGTTATTTCTAATGACATCATTCATTCCTTAGTTTAACTGCAAGCAATTAGCAGTTTTTATTATAGGTACTTTGAAACATCACTGACAACAAATACACAAAATATTACAAATGTAATTACATGCAAAATTATAGTAACACTATTGGCACCCTTTTTTTACCTGTGTATGTACCTAAAACTGAGCAAAACCTTCCGAAACATTTAAAAAATACATTTCATTTTGTTTTTGAAAGAGGAACTGTACAAATACATTTTTGTCTAATTTCACTCACTTCAAACTTCATAATGAAGATCAGAATAGAATTGGAAATGAAAAGAATGGGCCAATGATGCCTGAAATTCTTGTTTCTGGAGTCATGCAATGAAAATGAAAGTCTTGATTAGTGTATACCATCATCTTAATATGAACTTTAGAAAGCTCCTGTAGTTTATGTAATTTATCTCCTCAGTAACTCATTACTGGTTTAATGTTTCACACAAGTTGGGTCTCTGCGGGTTGTGAGGGAAAACAAAGAAATTAATTACCCACAATGGTAACTTTCCCTTCAGTGAAAGCCTCTCAGCTCTGTTAGAACTTTAACACAAATTATCCACCAAATAATGAAATAGCTGCACCACTGGCACATGAAGAGTCACTTTATTTATATATAAATCTGCCTTTTTTTTTCCTAACGTTCCACAGAGTTTACTTGAATGTTTTTTATGTTGCTTCCATTTTATTTATAATTGTTTTATACTAATATGTAATATTAAGTAGATTAGATGCAGTTTTAATGATTTTATAGGGGGGGGGCGATTGTAAATGAGGGCAAAAGAAGCAGAATTTGAGAAGACTTCATTTCCAAGCCACGGTTTTCTATGACGAGTAACAATAGTGTTTACCCCACATCTTTGCCACTTCTAGAGCTCTCACAGGTAGATAGTTGTAAATCACGTTAAATGTCATAAAGGCATGAGTAAAGTCATGACTGCAGGTGTTTACACTCACATACGAATATTTTTTAAGCTTTGCTACTAACCAACCTTTGTTTATCTCCAAATAACTGCTCAACACTCTTCTGCACTTTTTGTGTTTAAATGGCGAATCATCAGTTTTTTTCCTTAACGTGTGTAAGCACTTGTTAGCCTCAGTCTTGCTTTGTCACAAAATCAGTTCTTCACAGCTCTTTTATGTTTTCCTGAGGCAAGACTAGAGCCCTCACTGGAGAGCCATGTTGCAGAACTTCATTGAAAGGGGGTCCTGTAATTCATTTAGAAGCAAACGGTGTGCAGTCTATGTGATGCTATTCCCCCTAAATCTGCCGGACTGGTGCCTCTTTTGATAGTGTTTACTCTTACTCATGGGGCTAAGACAAAAATTTTAAAAAATATTTTTCTTTATAGAAGTTCTATCTCACATAGCTGCTTGAGGCATTGTCACCAAAGGGCTGCATACGTATAGCTACATGCATGCCTCTTTTAGGGTGCATATCAGGATTTTGTTTATCTTAAAAACTGCTTTACTGTGACTTCTTAACAATTATTCACTATTCTACTGCTTTATTTTTCAGACTCTTGCTGGCAATGAGATTGCACATAGTCAACCTAGCCTAAACTAGACTTGGTTTACACCTCAGGACTAACACATTGTTCTTATTTCAGATTAAGTTTGAAGCCAGAAGTATTACTACACTGATAATGCTTAATATGTGCTTACCCCCCCCCACACACGCACACAAAGGGTAGAGAGGGTCTCATTGTATAAAATGGTGCATTCTAGTTTTTATGTTTGAATTCTGTCATGGCCAGTCAGTATTCCATAAACCACAGATGTATATTCTTGAAAAAGGAAGAAATTAACATATTTATATACATATCATGTACTGCTTATGCTTCAGAGAGTGTATTATGGACTGTCTGTTGCTTATTTTTAAAGAAAGTCTTAAGATGAGTGTAACTCCTGTATAATTTGAGATGTACAACAACATAAACAATTTTTTTAGAAAAGAAAAACATGTAATTTTAAAGGGATCCTGTTCTAAATCTTGCAAATAGACTCATTTCCACGTGAACTTTACTTTTAAATTTGTTGGTTTTGTGAAATGTTGATTGTAATTGTTGACTATCCATCATGACATAAAATGAAGTATACACTCTGAATATTTGAAAAACTGTTACGGCTTGGCTAGAATGATAATTCATCTTCAAAACACTACAGTAGTGATACCTCCCTAAGATTTCAGCTGGGGGGTTTGTAATTGTATTAATTGATGTTGCTGTTTAGAATTAAAACACCAATTATTTTCATTTTGTTGTTCAGCCTATGTTATTGCATAGTGTAAAAGAATGATGCTTGTCTAATCCTGTATATAGTTAGCAAAAACAATTGTCATTAGTTGTAGTGTATTTAGACTGCCTGTAATATTTAGCTTCTGAATGTGTGTGACTGTAGGAACGTATAATTTTTTGTACATTATATTGACTGAGATGTCCTTTTTTATTTGAAATATTTTGGAATTCAGATGTGTTTTGCTTCTGCCAGAATTCATTCTGAAAGGTTTTTAATGACATTCCACAGATTTATCAGTTTCAGACTTTGCTTGAGGTTTGACTTCAATAAAACTGTTCTGAATGTTACAGTCTGAGGCATGAGTCTTGTCTTTCAGTTCCAGTGCCTTTGTGGGATCCCTATCTTATATAATATGTAATTTAATATGTAGTTTATTCATTCTCACCACTTAGTTTATTCCAAAGAAGAAAATGACACATTAAAAGTTGTGAAATGTTGCATAAATCTTTTGAGTGTCCATACTTTATTTTTTGTATTCTATAACTTTACATTCTACTGTAGCAGAAATGCTTAATTAATTTGTTTTTCAGATCAGTATTATAATTAGATGTATTGTAGTTTTTTTGCAGGTAAGTCTTGTTTTCTGCAAAATCATAAAGAATGATTTAGTATTATTTTGAATATACTGTAATAAGTTATTTGTATAGACTTGTATATTAAATATTGTATGGTATACCTGAATATAGGGTATATGACATACCATTTCCAATGCATTCCATACCTTGAGCTGTAAAGAAATTTAGCTTGCATGAGATGATTTATACAAATGTAACTGAGTGCTCTCTGGCCGTACTATTTTGAATGTGCCCAATCTCATCTAGTCATGGAAGTTAAAACAGGCTTAAGACTGATTAGTACTGAGACGGATGACTACCTGGGGAGAATGGTATCTTACCGATTGTACTCAAGAAAATAAGAGATGTAGTGCAGAAGTCGTTTACACAACTCTTTCAACAGGACCGAAGAATTACTAATGTAGTGTCCATAAAAGGGTTTTGAAAAGTATAGACCAATAAGTCTGACTTCTACTACATATAAGGTAAAGGAAACTATTATAAGGTCTAAACTAGGGGATCACCTAACTAGAGGGACATCATACCCTAGTGAGTCGGCATGGATTTAGAAAAGGTAGGTCTTGCCTAACCAACTTAAGAGGTTTTCAAACACATAGCACTGGTATTGTATACAGAATGGGTATATGATATGGTGCAGTATATTATGATTTTTAGAAGGCTTTTGATAACGTTCTCAAATTTTCAGAAATAAAAATTCTCAAATTGCAGGCAGTAGGCATTCAGGAAAATTTGAGTGTGTGCTAAGAACTGGTTGTTATAGAAGGCAATGTGTACAAATAAGGGGTGAATCCTGAAACTGGGGTGATGTAATTAGTGGAGCAGGGATCTCTAGTAGGTCCACTGCTCTTATATACAGTATTTTTTTCATTACTTGCACTGTGAACAAGCACCTTGTCTGATTCACTGATTTTATGGAGAAAGCACAATGCTCAGACAATTAAAAAGAGCCGTCACATATACATTGTAAAGTATATAAGGCCATACAAACTGATACAAACAGTCCTTTTGTATTTTGTGTGACAGAAACTATACATATTATAGTTCACTTAACAAAAGAATGCAGATTTTTTTTTGTCAGTTTTGCATGCTAAATTCTACCTCTGTAGCCTGGAGAACTTGGTATTTCAGATTGAAGTAGCCAGCTCAATGCTAAGAAGCTTTACTATACTAATAGATTTTTTTTTTTAAATAACATAGTAAGTTATGGTTGGCATAATGGTTAGCATTGCTGCCTCAAAGATCTGATGCTTTCTGTGTGGAGTATGTTCTCTCTGTGTTGGTGTGGGTTATCTCCCCCAGTTCAAAGACTTACTACTCTTGATCTTAGCCAAAAGGCTGAGAAGTTCACAGACGTACAGTACGTGTTGGCTTAATTGGCTTCTAAGAGAACTGGCCCTAGAGTAATGTGTGTTTCTGTCCGTCTGCCCTGTGACGGACTGGCGTCAGGATGTACCCTGCCTTGCGCCTGTCGTTTGTTGGGATAGGCTCCAGCTCTTCCGTGACCATGAATTGAAAGAAGAATTTGTTAGAAAACGGATGAATGTTAAAATTTAAAATCTTGTAAGTTAGGTAGACGTGGGCTAAGAAAGTGTGAGAATCGCGCCTGTTATAAATTCTGGATAATGCCAGGATTTCTCCACAAAATTCTGTAAAATATGTAAAGAAAATTCTTTTTAGAATTCTGAAATGCTGGAAACTGGAAATGAGAAGAAATATTACCTCATTGGTAAGGAGGAGCATGTTAAGTGATAAAAGATATGACCTGTGCTGGAGACAAAAAAAACAACATGTAGCAAACTATTTTTATTAAATGTCTTTTTTACTGCTTGGCTTAATGAATATACCCGAATGAATATCACACCGTGATAATGTTATCTCTTCAGTGTCCTATAGATGTCGCCGTGCTAAATGATGCACTTTTTTGTCTTCCTGTAAGATCTATTCCGAATACCTCGGGTTTTGTTGAACTGCAGACAGACGTTTCCCATTCAGAGCTTTGCAGCTGAGCAGATGCCACGTCTTGCGCCAGTCATAGGTCAGCGCTTCTTCCGACGGCCGACCGAAACGATTATAGAGGCGAAAACAAAACAGAAGGTATGTGCAAAATATTAATAAAAACGCTGTTTAATCAGAGTCGACTTGTACAAAGCTAAAGACAAGGAGGTTGTGGTCGGGAGCCCGGAAATTACGTTATTTGAGAAATGTTGGTGCATTATGTCTGCTGTTCCAGGACAAGACAGAAAGGGATGTTTCTCGTCTTGTGTTGGTTCTGAGTAACAAACGGTCTTCTATCGGTCTGTCCACATCGTGTTAGGGTGTAGCAGTCGTGCCGTGTTTTAAAAGATTAACTGATAACATCTACAGTACCAGTGAAACGCTGCAGTCGTCATGTAGTCGAAATCGTGAAACAACAACTCAATTATTGCGGATGTCCCTCCCGGCCGCTGAAGGCGAAGTACTGTAGGGATGGAAAGCTACAATAGGGCGCACTGTATGTCCATCCTGCTTTCCAAACCACAGGTGTGCTGTGCGCCTCGGCTTTCTCAATTAGGTGTTTACATTTCTTTGATGAAACTGAATCGATAGGCCCCAGTGGATGAACATTAACAAACTCCACATTAAAGATATCTGTGTAGTTGTTACATTATTTTTCTTCACCAGAATGTTAAATGCTCTATCCTAAAACGTTTGTTTAAAATGGTCTATTTTTTATCCAAATGGATGTTGTATACAGTACTACTGTACATACACCCTGTAGTAATTAGTTCTTGGTCAACTACGTGATAGTTACAGTATGTTAGGTGCACTTCTGTGTAAGGAAAGGAGAAGAGATTTTGTTGGTGGCTGACAATTTGCGGCATGGTGTGTGCTTTTATTAGAGTTGGACACATCCACTTTATTCTCACCATAAGGACAAGCGTAGTTGGAATTTTGTGTGTGACTCTGGAAAACTCTGAATCTGTATCCTTGCCTGCATTTAATGAAGTTCAATGACTTGCTTTCTGCATGTGCTTTTCTGATGGTCTGCACTCGGCTGAAGACCATACTGAAGGCTGTTGGTGATCAGTGCTGGCAGTCACACTAAACTTGCAGTGATTTACACTCATCCTAGGCAGACACCTAGTTCAAAGACTGAACCAGAACAAATGTATGACTTGGTGAAAGTGGGCCATGGAAAGGTGTTGAGTGGACAATGTCTTTTGTGCAGATTTTGGAATTGTGAAAATGTGCACGGATGTCTTTAAACCCTTAGTATTAGGGTATGTTTTTTTTCATCACATTTTATGGGTTGTGAGAGCATTTAGTTACACTTAGTGTAGTTATTTTGTCTTTGTCTTTTTCTCTGTATACAGGATACAAATGGATTTGCTTAAATAGATTTTTTGGATGACCCAAAAACCCACTTAAAAGATGAGGAAACAATTTGCACATGGCTTCATCTCTGAAGCTGCCATTCGACTGCTTCTCCTTATAGTTTTTCTGTAAGTACTGATCTTCCTGTATTGCATATTCAAACCTAATGTGTGTGTCTTAAACTTGAGGGAATAGGGTTAGAAATATCTAACGCAATGCCTATGCGGATTTAGAGCAGTGTCTAGCAGGGGGAAGGTGTGTATCTCTGTGTGCATGTGTTGAAAGCAACTAACTGAAATGATAAAGCCCTGTCTTTTGAATGATCTCTTTCTTTTAATGGGCTGGCCGTGGGCAGCAGTGTGGAGTAGTGGTTAGGGTTCTGGACTTGTATCAGGAAGGTTGTGTCTTCAGTTCCTGGGTGGGTTATTTTAACCAAATTGCTACATTAAATGGACTGGCTGTATGCAAATTTGGTGCAGTGTCTGTAATGTATGCAAATGGGTGCACATTTTTAATTTTGCTAATATTCTTACATGAATGTTGGTTGGCAATTGATTACCTGCCATAGTGATTATACATAGCCTGTTCAATCAAAAATACTGCTTGTTGAAACTGAAAGAATAGTGTGCCAAGGAGAGCTTGTTTGTTAAGACTAATTAGAGAAATAGGTTGGAAATACACAACAGTCAAAGTGGTGCACAGGTACACCAAGAAGTTTTGATTCTGATAGATTAGGAGTGAACGGGTTATGTAAATTTGGATTGTAAAGGCATGTAATTGTAAACCAGAAATGAACTTTGGCCTTCGGTTATGCAAATAGCATTACCGAAGGCCACAGTTCATTTATGGTTTACATTCTCAAGCTGAAGTTCACAGTGTGTCCTCAGTTACACGAGTCATTGACTGCCTTGCTGACTGCATTGTTTGTCTTCAGCATTACAGAGCAACTACCTCCATTCAATAGGGAAATTCAGCCTGAAGAGCTCTGGCTGTATAAGTACCATCATGTGGAGATGGACCATGTTCCCACCTTTCTCATGTTTGTAAGTAGCGCATTCGAAACCCTATGGGTGTGATTACC
This sequence comes from Atractosteus spatula, assembly GCF_055471065.1. NCBI lineage: Eukaryota > Metazoa > Chordata > Actinopteri > Semionotiformes > Lepisosteidae > Atractosteus > Atractosteus spatula. The sequence goes on from NC_142707.1 coordinate 6,935,654, forward strand.
TTTCAGTGGTTGTCCCCTAGTGTTAATGCATGTTTCCCTTTTTATACCTTCTTCTGTCTTGCAGACCATTGCCTGTATCACCCCACTGATAGTCATATTATTATTCAGCTGTTCTAAGAAGACCGAAAAGGGAGACATCAGGGAAGCGTCTTTAGGTATCAGTTCTTCTACGTCTCACACTTAGTGCACTTCTACATTACAGCTGTACGTGAGAAGAGACTCCCAAGGGTTGCAATTATTAAAAAACAATGCCTTGTGTGCATGAGGTAAGCCCTGCCATAGCAAATCAGTCACAATTCAGTAGTTTGTTTTACTGCCGAAGCATGGTAATGTGACCACTGAGCCCCAGAACCAATGTCTGTGTGAGTCTCTGGAAATCTGAATCTGTGCTTCCAGAGGTGAAGGAGTTGGGGGATAAACTCCAGGGTCATCCCATGGTACCTGAGAAAGTGTAAATAGATTGTATGCCGTGTTAAGATGATGCGTCGTCAGTAGCTTTTTCTGATTCAGCACTATGCATTGAGTCTACAAGAGTACTGAAATGAGATTTGACCTAAGCCTATTTGTCATTAATACTTTGCCACTGGCTGCACTGCCTCTTGAGAGTACAGACATAATTCCTGCAGGTTGATCTCTGCCCTGTGAAGTTTATGAGCTTGGTAAGACCTGCTCATTTGGAATCAGAGCGGAGCTGGTAGCTGGCTCAGATACCAGATCTGACAAACTCGAGCAGCATTGAACTTGTGTGATGTTGGAGGTAATTGCAGCTGTTCCTCTTTTCCTTTCTTTATAGCTGTGACCCTGGCTCTAGTGCTGAACGGAGTGTGCACCAACACAGTGAAATTAATTGTGGGAAGGTGAGTGCTTGTGCTGAGGTTTACTCTCTGTGCCCAAACTCTAGATTCTACAGGACAGCTTCCTGTGCAGAAGACACTAGTCTAGATTGTTTGTCTGTTTTCATGTATGTTAATAGGGCAGTAATAATGATGGACGACTGTACTTGCTTAAATGTATAAAAGTCACCCCCTTTCCTTTATATTTCCCTCTGAATATAATAATAATAAACTTTATTTTATATAGCAAGTAAGAGAAAGAAAAACAGTAAGAAAAAAGCACACAATAAGAGACAACAGAATTGCACAATTATAATAAGTAGTTTAAGTAGGTAGCTGTGTCAGCATGCATAGGCTGCAAAGGAACAACTAAAAGTTTATTCACTGCTGAAAAGAGAAGAAAAGGGATTGGTGTGTGACTTGGGTGTGTGAAAAAGAAGAAGGCTCCGCAGCCGAAACGTTGTCTCTTTTCTTCTTTTTCAGCATGGAATAAACCTTTAGTTGTCCAATTATAATAAGCGTTTGGTATATAGTAGGAACGCAAAGGAGCAGACACTAACATCTGTAATATTCATTGTTGGAAAGGAGAGTGATTAAATAGAAGTGGGGAGGATACTGGACATTGTGAAGGAGTGATTATTAAAGTCCAGATGAGTTAGATTGACCCCCTCGCATGTGTGCATATATGCCAGCATTCTGGAATGTCTATTCTCATGTTTTTGATGAGAAACCTTTTTTTTTTATTCTTGCTTGCTCTTCAGACCGCGGCCGGACTTTTTCTACCGCTGCTTCCCAGACGGACAGATGAACCCAGAGATGCGCTGCAGTGGGGATGCTGAAACTGTGATGGAGGGCAGAAAAAGCTTCCCCAGTGGCCACTCTTCCTGTAAAGTCCCTCTCCCGTCACAGCGAGTAGTGTTGCAGACAGTGCGTCGTAGGGCCTTGCAGAGGAGTTAACTTGGACAAGCAATGGCAGTGCACACACCTGTAGTGTTTTTAATAGCAGGCGGCAGGATTATATTTACTAATAGGTATGCAAAAATGTAATGCCGTAGCACACCGTCTTGACATACTCTGAGAAAAGTATAATTAGTATTGGAATAATTTAATTACAACATCTGAACAGCGGATTGATATTGCAAATAAGATGTAGATCTGAAAAGATACAATCTTCTTTTAAATTAGCCAGGAGGGTTAACAAATACTGGTGAACCTGGATAAAATGTATGTCCCCATTAAGACCAGATTCAGAAAGTGAAGTCATATTTCTGTCTAGACTACTTTTTATTTTCCTTTAATTAACAATATGGATTTGACAAAGTAAATATATTTCTGTATTTAACTCCCCATCTTTGCTGGGACATTGTAGTTCTAAAATGTGCGATTTGAAACTAAAAGAAAAAATGAAATATATATATATTTAACTTGTAAACCATTTCATCAATAAATAAAAAGTTGTAAAAAATAATTAGGAATTGAAGACACAATATCAGATATTATGCTAGATCAAAAAGCAATAACTCAGTATTTTACTTAATAAGTAAACAAATATTTCTTTACTGACGTGTAGAAGTCTGCCAAAATCATGCAGACTTTCATGGACCTTGAAAACGGTTGTCTTTTTACGTTTTGATTGTGTTTGTTAATCTCATTGTGTCATCTCTGCAATCCCAGACCAAATAAATATTAAACCAGTTTGTCTTTTTGCCCACTGCTCCAATTCCATGCTCAAAAGTTAAAAAACAAAACAAAAACAGTGTAGAATTCTGTAGTGTAAAAGTGTAAAATATTCCCTGTCAGTGACTGCCCAGTTCTCTTCTTGTTTCCTCTGCCTCAATAGGAGGAAGCTTTCTACAGGAAGTGCTTTAAATGGGGAAGCATGATGTCCTCTGAGCCTGAATTGGCCAGAGGCGCATGTACTGTATATGTTTCTGCGCTTTCCCACCCTTCTTTACTCAGAAGACAGAGGAAGATTCCACAGTCTAAATGTTGTGTACGTTTTTCTCTTCCATTGTACTTTTCAGTGTGGACTTAACCTCTGCTCGTTCCTTTGCCAACCAAACTCTGGCACCCTCTTCTAACCTGTAAATAAAATACACATTTGTCCATGGCAGGTGTGGTGGACATGTTCAGCACAGTGCATTTTGAGTGTTAAGTTTAATGTTTTAAATGCATGGGACAGGACATTCTGTATAACCTGTGTCTGAATTGTTCATCTCACTGTGTTACTGTCAAGTCCTCTTACCCATGCTTTCTCTTGCTTTCTAGTTGCTTTTTCTGGCCTGGGTTTCACTGCCTTCTATCTGGCAGGAAAGCTGCACTGTTTCAGCCCAGCAGGCCAGGGGAAAGCCTGGAGGCTGTGTGGCTTCCTGATGCCCCTGTTATTTGCAGTCATGATCGCCCTCTCCAGAACCTGTGACTATAAGCACCACTGGCAAGGTGAGCTTCTTCATTTGCAGCAGGCTGGTCCCAACCATGTCTGCAAGTACACTTGACAGACTGAAAGCATCATTGTTAGTCTTATCATTACTAGTAAACATTCTCTTAGACGTTCAAGTAGGTAGCTGCTTCAGGAAGGACATGTAAGCTTGTATATTGGTATGCACAGTTTGCCATCAGATGAAAACAGAGATGAGAGCTTTTAATTAATTGTTACAAATTTGCATATTATAAGTATTAATGTTCTCATCAATTAAAAGCAGTCTCATTTAACACGCTCTTCTAGGTAACTCTGTGCCAGTCTGACTTCTAGCACTCAAAAGTGATCATTTCAAGCTTAAATGTACCTTTCGTAAGTAGCAAAAGGTCTGCAGCACTCAATTTGTTGCAGTATGAAGGAATCGTAGTGGTCAAGGTGAAGATGAGATTGATAGTTCTGATCTATCTCACAAACCAATCACAATTTATTTTTGTTCTGTTTGAATTCAATATATACAAAGTATTAGGTTTCTGGCTTACCTTTTAGCATATCTTCAAAAAGTATTATAATACAACATTCTGTTGCTTTTAAAGCTTTATTTTTAGCAAAAAAGCAAAACAAATAGGAATGGTACTTCATCTTACTGTGAAATTTAGCAGTGGTCCTGTAGAGCAGAACAGATCTGGGTGGCCTGGAGTATCAATCGTGTCTCTGGATCCATCATGTGTTCACTGCATTTGCCATTGGATTAAGCAAGGTACAGTACTTTACCCCAGCTGTTCCAGTCAACAAAACAGTAGATACCACCTTCAAACAATGATGCTCTCAGAGAGCACTGCAATCGGTTTACAGGGGTTTCCAACCCCGTTCTTGGAGAACCTAGTCTTATATGTCACCATTTTCTAAAGAATGGCAACACCTGTTTAGTTATTGATGACAAGCAATCAGTTCAGTGAAAACAGCTCTGGTCCTTGAAGGTTGAAGAGGGTTGATTGTGGTCGCAAATGATCTCTTAAGTACTTGCTTAATCTTCATAACTGGTCACAATGAGATTGCCAGTTTGGAACAATGTTATGGTGGCCTCCAAAAGTTGCTGGATAGAGGATCTCCAGGACCCGGGTGGGATAGCCCAGGTATAAAACTACATAAACTTGGATAAAAAGTAGTGTACTTTCATTTTAATTATTTATTGCTGCATGAAGGTGGTTCATTTACATTATCTCCACTGTTTGAGTCTGCACCTCTTCATACAACTTAAGACTCTGTAAGAAGCATTCATAACCCTATAATGAATTAAAACCCTTTTTTCCCCAGATGTGCTGGTTGGGTCTTTGATAGGCTTGACGTTCTCCTACATGTGCTACAGACAACATTATCCTGCACTGTCAGACATTGAAAGCCACAGGCCCCTGCGGAACAGAGACACTGTATCAGCTGTGCAGGAGAAGAAGCAGACAAGCTCGAGCTTCATTCTGCCTTTATAGGGATCTGAACTGTCCTAAGAGATGCATTTTAAAAACATCCCAAGACCCCTCCATTTCCTTCACACCACATTCTCTTTATACCTCACTGGATTCTAGTTGTGTAAGGCGGCTGTGTTCTCTAAATGCACACATCCAAGGTGATAGATTTGAAATTCCAGACACTGTGGGCAACAGCTGGAACAGTAATCTGGCATTTCGTTACAGTACCTTGGTGATTTATTCCTAGATCCTTTATCAACCTGTATTGGCTGTTGAGTATTTTGTCTTCTATAGACCTGAGTAAATATGCATGAATTACAGTCATGGATTACTCTACAAGTGTTTTTGATTATTCTGATAATGCCGGCAAATGTGACAACATAAAAAACTGGAGGCATTTCATGTTCTTCTGTACTGTAAAAATACAGTAAGAAAATATCTTTACTCTTTGCATTTTAACAGAGAATGTAGACAATGTCCTCTAAAATGTCTCTCAGATGATGCTGGTAATCATAAAAGCAGGGAGCCTTGACCACAAACTCTGCCTGCAGTTCCTCCAACTTCCTTGTAGCTTTGATATTGTGAGCATCCATACTTGATTTTTAGACTTTTAAAAGTGACATCTTATTAGATCATTTAGAAATCTTATTGGACCATTTATTCTGCTGCTTAAATTGTAGGTTTTAGGTAAATGTAACAGACTTAACTATTGTACACCATGACTACAATACCATGAGTGGTGCCGTGTCTATGATTAGTTATGAACATCAGGAGAGCACAGGAGTGGAATAGGTATAAATGTATTTTTTTGTGCCCAACATGATGGCTAATGTAATGTAAGGCCTTGAATCGCATATCTTACTTTCTGCATAGTGAAAAAAGTTTAGCAAAGACAAAGTGTTCCCATGCTTTATACACACCCTGTAGCTGAAAAGTAGTCAACAGTGTATACAGTATCTTCTAGCATGTTAATGTTTGTTTATTATCACCAGACAAACCTGACAAACCTGCTTTCATTGTGGTCTTTACAAAGTGTGTGCATAAATGTTGTACATATCGTCTTTGTCTTTAGCTTGTATTTCCAGCTGAGCTTTTTATTTTGTAGAATTTGCCCCTTTATTGAACTAATAACGTGATAAATATTAATGGTTTGTCTTAAGGTCTGGGGAATAGTGACATATACTTAAGATACCTCACTATCCAATCTCTTTTACTACAGCTCACAAGAAAAGACTTTTTTATATCTATGCAGTAAATGTTTTGGTATTTTGTATAAATGTATTTTTTAGTGACTACAGGACTCTTTAAGTGGTATTTAGGTTTTGATATTTTCTGGATAATACAGGGTAGCTTACAGTGAAGAGAGACCCGTATTCTGAAGGGAGTGAACTGTAGCTGTCAGGGACTAAGCTTATCAGTGTCAGGTTCAAGACTCAGCGTGTTTAGAAGGCTGAAGCTTTCTAGGAGGTCTTTCAGTGTTGAGGAATGTTGCTGCATGAATTCTGACTTGTTAATTGGTCTCCTATATTTTACATAAAAACAAAACTTGCGTTCTTGTAGGATTACACAGTCCATCACATGCTTTGAAGCCAAAGAGACCATGAATATCTGTCAAATTGTGCTGTTTTGTCTTGCACTGCATTTTTGTAAAAATGAGGGCAAGATAAAGTATATAAACAAAAAGCACCAGTATAATTTTTATGCTTGTCAGGAGTCTGCTTTCCTGCAGCAACCTTCAGAACTGAAACTACCTATTTTTCTGGATGAAAACAGCTTATAAGAAAAATAACTTCACTTGTTTTCTTAGGTTAATGCTGACTTTCTGTGCAATGCTCATGACATTAGTAGAGTCCTTCTGTCCTATTCATACCTCTTATCTCCTCTTTCTCTAAGCCGAATGTGCTTGTCCATCGTAAAATTGGGAGATTGCAATCCATAGCATCATATATTGGTTTCCTTTGTAAACATTGCTGAGTGATCTTAGAGTATTCCCCCAGTAAATATGCTTAGAAGTGTTCTGCTGTTTGACCAGATCTTCCAGATTTTAGCAAGTTCCGGGGTCTGGTCTATGTATGTGGCTATTGTAATTCAGTGAGTAAGAGATGATGGATTAGAAGTTGTGCAATACTGAGTGATTCCCTTTGCTAATGCACAGCACTGTGTGTGGGTGCAAGCTGTTGAGATTGTGAGATAGCTAAGGACGTGGTTTTAAAGAAATTTGGTTGCTTCCACCGCCAGCTGACAGGCAGACAAGCAGAGATTGTAATCATAGTGGTGGTACAATGAAGTTCCTCATTTAGACATTCCATCTCAACATTCCTTCATCAATCGTGTTTTTCATTATTGTTGACCCCTGACCTCTTTTGTGTATAGTGGCCGCTTCTCCACTTTGTGGTCAACAAGAATCTGACTCTTCCTCACACAACAAACCACAGCCTGACCTTAGGGACAGTCTAAAAGGGACATTAAGTGACCTGAGATGCCCAAACACTTATGGCAGATTTTTTAAGTTAACTGATGTCTTGGGAAATCTTAAATCTTTATTTGTGTACTGTACGTTATATGTATCCACTATGAAAGTACATAAACGCATGACACATTTATATACCTCATTTGTTTCAATGTCCCGTGCCTAACAAAAAAATGAAAAGGCCTGGAAACCCATACTCATGCAGTGCAAATCGTTTGGTTCAGTTAATTACTAAGACCTCACTGGGATTACAGCAAAAACCTTGGAGACTATCAGGAAATGGATGACATCACTCTTTCAGACCATTTCACTTTGTTTTATGTCTCTATATTAATCAAAACACAGAGATCATTGCTAGATCTGTTGCCAGCACTGGAAAATGACTCACAAAATGATCTAAATTAATCATCTAAATAAAGATTCACACCATATATCCTTATATGCAAGGACTCCAGTTAATAGGACTCATTCTACCGCACTATTCAAACATTGGAACATGTTGTTGTCTGTTAATTATGTAGCATAATTCTGTTTTGTTGGTGTATATATTGGTTGTCTTAAGGTGGAAAGTAATTCCAGAAATTATTTAATTTAAAAAAAATGCTGCCTTCAATGTCCTTTATACAATTGTTTGTCAGTTCTGATGTTTACTGTGATGCATTTATATTAAATCAAATGATTGGTTTTCCTGCTTGATTGTCTTGTTTCGCCATCTAGACAATGAACTGAGTAATTAACATTACCGAGGCAGACACTCTTACTGAACTGACCTGCTTGGTGGTGAATTAAAGTGCTGAAATGCGATGTGATGCACTTGTCTTCCCTCAAAATAGTCCAATATGTCTATTTTCCCTCTAGCAGTGATATACTTGTTCAGAGAGCTGCCTTGTCCTCTTGTGTTCACAGCAACCTGACCAGTTAATGACTTTATTTGACTTTATTGAATCAATTGTTCACTTAATTGGCATCTATTTGATTGTTCTCATTGAGGGTTTGTAAGTTGCCAATAAAAGCTGGAGGACTGCAGATCTTCAGGACCAGGAGTGAATGTCTGCTCTGTAGCAGAGATTTCCAGCTCCACCCCCAAGGGTTTAGGGGACAACGGGTTTTCTATGTTTCCTTACGTGACATTTCACTAGGGAGAACTGGTAAATGGAATCAGTGTTCAACTGGGCCAATATATCTCATCTCCTCAACCTTCGTCTGTTGGAATTGGGAAGCCTGCTCTATAAGATAAAGCAGCTAGATTAAGCTGGATAATGAATAGTTGGAATGGAATTCAGTATGTACTGTCTTTTTTATATATTGGGGCACAGACCATTGCCCACTGTTAAAAAAATATTCCATCCAGATTAAAGTGTACTGTTTGCTGAACATGAGTTTCATATGAGCCAGTTATAGGTTTATTCCACGCTGAAAAGAGAAGAAAGAAAATGCAACGTTTCGGCTGTGGAGCCTTCTTCGGGTGTGAGTTTCATATGTCCATGTATTAATTCCAAAGTGACTTTTTACCTTGTGTTGTGAATTTGCTTGTAAAACCTTTTTGTTTTGAGTCTGGGTTCTGGGATTTCAATTTGTTTTTTATGTAAATAAAAGTGAACTGTGCTTAATTCTTTGAAAGAGTGTCCTCCTTTGAAGCTCATACTTTGCTTCACACTTTTATTTTGTATTATTAGTGTGGTGTCAAATCCCTGGAACATTGATCCTGTGTTGTACAGTACTGACTGTGATTATGGGAGTGTGTGGATGTTTTAGAGATTGTGGCTAAAGATGTTATTTCACATCAGTTGTGCGGTTCTCGGCCCAGAGGGCCTGTCTTCATTCCATCAATGCCATTTTCACAGTTCATCAGTTTTGATATTTTTTGTGATGCTGTTTTATATTAAGTCAAATGATAGGTTTTTCCTTGGTTTGATTGTCCTGTTTCACCATCTAGGCAATGAAGTGAATGTTTAAGCTCCTAATTATTCAGTTCATTGTCTAGATCTCTGGTGTTTGAACTGAATAATTTAGCTCTTAATGACCTAAATTAGCTGGTTATTGGATAACGGGTTCAAGTTTTGAGACAAGTTCTCACGTTCTTCAGGTAATACTACTGTAAACAGACTTGGCAAACCTGCAGACACGCTGGCTTTCCAGACAGAAGCTGGACCTCCATGAAATGAGCCAAGAACAGTAGGGCATATAATATTTGTTCATCCATACAACAGGGATGGGCAGTCCTGTTCCTTAAAGTCCAGTGTTTCTCCGGGTTTTCATTCCAGCTCGGCTCTCATTGCCTTAATACGACCTGTTTTAACAGCTTCTCCAAGCCTTTCAGGGGCGGGTGCCTGAAATAGACTGGGAAAACCTGCAGATGTTTCACCCTCCTGGGATTAGGATTGCCAACATTTGATGTAGAGTAAAGCCTTTTTTGTTGTTTGTAATGCTAGTGTGGGACATATTTGAGTTAACATGTTCAGTGTTTTGTGTGTGGTAATTTGTTTGGTGTGAGTGAAGTTTTATTTAATCTGTGTCCCAGGAAAAAGGGTGGTGTGGACGGTTGAGGAGAGAATGCAAGCTCGCGCTGTCTGCTATTCTTTTTTTTCTTTTTGGTTGGTCGGTTAGTTTTGTTTTTTTATCAGTAAAGTTTGATAATCGGCCAGTGAAAGCTCTGTTTTCCTTCACATGAATGCCTAAAACCCTAAACCGAACCCAGGATTTTACACTAGTGAAGATATAACAGCTGTTTCTTTCTCTCTACATTTTAAATATTTTCCATTGCTGTAATTTTGTATCTACAGCAGAGAGTGTCTCAGTCAATTTGAGTCTTGTGGTTACACAATCCCTTGCATTTCTATAGTGTTGTCGATAAAAGATTCCAAAGGATCACAAAGCCCTTTTCATACAGACAGGACTCATTTTATCCACAACGTAAGCACATGGCCTACCTAGTGATATGTGGTAGCATGAGTGTACAAGCAGCATCACTGCATAGCAGATGATGTAAAGTGGAAAAGTTGCTTTACCTGTTTAAATTAATGGGGAATTTTACGGGAGCCAGATTGTGCATGTCCAGAATTTAGCCAGGACACTGGGATTGACAACTGTATTCATGGAAATGTTATGGGACCTTTAATGTCAAGGTAATCTTGGTTTAACTGCTCTGACAGAGGACAGCACCTCATACAACACAGTAACCCACTGTCACCATACTGGAGCATTCAAATTCTGCTCTAGAGAGAATAGCACTTCTTTATCAACACCGTTTACAGCTGAAACCTGGTTTTCTTAAGAAGTCTTCCATTCCAGTAAAGGCCAGGCCATGTATCCTCCCTGGACATTCAGCAGAAATTCATACTTACTAGGCAGGAAGCAAAGGACAACGACTTTTTTTGTACATGGAATAAATTAGAAAATCAAAGTACAAAACAGGAAAATCGACCTCAGCAGAAGGGGATTACTGTCCTATATCCAAAAAGTAACATAGTCTCATAAATGCTTTAAAAATATAATTAACATTTTCTTGATAAAAGGGTATTTCAATTCAAAACGATTTTATGGAATAAGATGTATTTTCAGGTCCTAACGTGTTTATCTGATTTCGCACTCAGCTTTGCTTTTTAGGGTGGAACATGTTGAATCTTTATCTAGCATAATTTAAAATAGGGCCTGCATGTATTGTTTTCAGAAAAGCCTTCTCTTGCATAAAAAAATCAACCTTGTAGAAAACTAAAATTGATAGTTAACACTCCTATTATATTCTCTATCGTCCCTCAATCGAACAATAATCCATACTCTTGTTCTTGTATTTGTATCGGATTAATCATCGGCGGTGAGCTCATCCTGTTTTCATTTCGGCTCTCATAAAGCTCAGCTGATTACGTCGTGTTTTTTTTTCCCTTTGGCGACCTTTAATCTCCTCACGGATGACGTCATCTTTCGTTGTCAGGAGCAGTCGCATCCAGCGTCGCCCTGCAATGGAAGAAACACGGGAGCTGAGTTGTGTGAGCATCGTCACAAGACTTTTTTTTACTCCCGAGAAGATATTAAAATGTGCACGGGACCCAGGCTTCCACATTACTTCGAAATAAATTCTAGTCACCCAAATCGTGCGTCATTTTACGAGCTACACGGAGTCGAAGATAGCAAATCAGACCTGTCAATACCGTCAGGTTAGTTGATATGAGAACTTGGGAGTATCCTCTGTCTTCTTTCGTCAGATATACTGTTTCCCAATGAAGTGTCTGGAGTTGCGTATTTTAGTAGTAGTTTTGGGTAGCTGCAGTATTTTAGTCCTGATTTCTTAAGTATAATAAAAATAAGCCGCTGATATAAGGCCCGGTGTGCGTCCAACATTTACCATTAGAGTAACTGTTTTAGATGTTATGTTACATTTTCATAATCATGTAACCGGGTTTACCACTGCATTTCAATTTTAGTGTTACTGCAAATAAATTAAAGTCTGTTGGTGTTCTCTTCGAATTTCTTCAAGTTGCGAAAAGAAGCTTGAATGTCTCCCCACGGTAATTCGATCTCTGAGCTCTGGTTCAGGGATGATTAATGAATTGGCTCACGTTTGTTATCCAAAGCGCGTTTACGCTCATGGAGTCAAGACAACAGGGTCGTCTTGTGTGAGTCAGAAAAACCGAAATATTTCGGCATGGCGTGACCTGATTCTAGTTTGAGTGCTGGGTTTGTAGCTGGACAGACTCGGCTTGTGTGGAGTCTGTGTGCGAGGGTGTTCTGTGGCAGTTCCGGTTGCCTTTCACCTTCCAAAGGCTGGGTTGATCGGTGTCATCAGTCATGACAGGTGGTGACATCATGCGCTGGACTTGCCTGTCTGGCACCCAGTGTTTCCAGACTGTCATAATGCTTAGACCCACACCAGGAATAAGTAGCTTTCTGATGATGGGTGAATATGGCACAATGATCTGACCATCCCCAGGGGATACACAAAGCAGATGGAAAGGGTTTTGTTGGAAGACAAACACATTTTGCTTTCTAAATCAGGATGGAGCAACTGCAGTGTTGCAGAGTTCACTTGTTTTCATTGCATCAGTGATCCTAGTGACTTCGTTGAAGTGATCATTTGGATAGAAGTCAGATTGCCTTTTTTCTGAGGTCTTAGTGCCTTGTTGAAAACTACCTGTAAAACATTTCGGATTCTAGCCCTGGAATTGTCCAGTGTCTTTAAATGGCAGATGCAAAGCAAAAAAGCTGCTGAGAAGAAAAAGTACCATACAGCCATACTTCGTTGGAAAAAATTGATTGATTAATGTCCAATAAATTATAGTTCATTGAAGGTATACTAATAGCTATTCAGTCATCCTGTTCAGTTCTGAAACAGTACTTGTGCAGTGAAGAGATATTTCACTTTCTTTATTGTGATGGTAAACTGGCATCATTTAAAGAGAAATGTGATACACTTGTGTGAAATCTAAGCAGATACGGTATTTGGTTTGAATATGAATTAGTGCATCTTACAGTCCTTACAATCAACAAGTAACGGTTGCTGAAATCTTGCTGTTTATTTCTCCCCAGGTGAGTCAGGTCTTGGTGTAAGAGCTTGGCACTGAGAGTCCAGCCTGTATTGTTGGACGCAGCCAGAAGTCTCTGCTAGGAGAAGCCACAGCCAAAGGTCGGGAGTGGCCAAGCCCACAATCCGATTACACAATGTTCCAGAGCCCTGAGCCTGCTGACAGGCCTCCCCTGTCTGCAGTCCTGGAGCCATCTCAGAGGATCAGTGTCCTCGCTGAGGAAGGCTCTAATCTCCCCGGGCAGTCTCATCCAACCACACAGAGGCATCGGCCGAATACTTCTTCCAGCACAGGCACCGAGCAGGTGAGCCGTGATTTTAGAATCGCTCTTGGCTTGTGTGGGCCTGTCACTTTAAATCACAGCTTCCAGCATTGAAGCTACACGTTGTCTTAAAGTGAATGTTGTAACACCTTTGAAAACCAACCTTAGGTAATTTATTACAGATTGCATTTGTTCTTTTTACTTTCTTTAATGGTTTGCAAAAAATACAGGTTCCCATTGTGTTTTTGTAGAAGCAGTGAGTAGCTGGTTATAATCTTGCGACACAATGACACTTGTTTTATGAGATTTATCTCGATGGACGTTTTGTTCCCAAGTTATAAAATTCTCCCACATCCCCGGCTGGAAAGGTAATTTACCTGCTGACTATGCTGTACATGATGTATACAGATGTACATACTGTGTAGATGTATATGTGAGTCAGTTGCAGAGGAATTTTAAGTTTTTTGATCCAACTCTTGTCACAAGAAAATAAAAAAAACAATGCACTATAGTTATATGTGTAATTAAATTGAAAATTGTGTTTTGTCAGTGTTATGATGTGTGCAGTTTTATTTCATGGAATGAAAGTTGGTATTTAGCATTTGAGCCTTTATTTGACCTTGAGTCACCAGGATGTCTTTAGGTTTTCATGTAGGAGTAACCCCTGGGTGGTGCTAGCAAGCCTGGAGATTCTTCATTCAGACACACTGCTCCTCAAAACAGTACAATCTGCATTATAACAGAAGTAAAATTCAAGTTTTCCTGCCTTCCCACTTGAAATATATCCAAAATATGTATTAGCACTGTGTTATTTTAGTCAAGGGTGGCACCGTGGTTAGTATTGCCGTCTTGAAATGCTGAGGCCCCCAGTTCAATTCTTAAGGTGCTGTCTGCATTGTGCATTTTTGTGATTGTGTCTGTGTGTCTGCCTTGCGATGGACTGGCACCCTGTCCAGGGTGTACCCTGCCTTGCGCTCGGTTGTTTGGATACAGTAGTTAGAAAATGGGTGGATAGTTCAATCAAGGGAGCAGAAGACACAGATCATCTTTGGCAGCATACAGTACAAAGTCATGCTGTTACAATTGTAAACTGTGCGTGGAATTTATGGTACAGTACATACAGCACAGACGTTTAACTATTATCAACATGTTGTCCAATGAACTGGAATTGTGAAGCATATTTCTTGGTTTGCTTTCTGTGTTTGTCAAGGATTTTAAAACAATGATCAAGACATTCATTGTTTCAAATGTGCTGAGTAAATTGCCAGTGCTGGGCGAATAATGCCTTGCTTTGTAAAGCTATGGTTTTTCTGTTAGAAGACGTGCCCCGAGATATTCTCAAGATCATTCTGAGCTGCTTCTTCAAGCTGCTGCAGTATTGTGTAGCTCAGAAGACTGTGGTGTCTTTTAAATTATTAAAACCTTTGCTGAAACTCTAGATTCAGTTTGTTATCAGATGGGAGCTTGACCGTACCCTGAATACAAGGTATGTATTTTTCTCCGTGTGTTTTAACGTATGTTTGGGGTATAAGAACAATGTGCCTTTATCCTTTTAATGCAGTACACAGAGTAAATGCTGATAAACGGTTTTGAAAATAATCTTTTTCAGCTGTGCTTTTTTGTTTTAAAACTGACAAAAATCAGTGTAGGTTCTACCTGCCTTGTTGTACAAAGCTCGTTGTGAAACATTTTAAATATATGTGTAAAATTACAAATGTTGTAATTTTGAAAAGTTTAATTGTCTAGCTTTTCTTCCTATTGGCTGACTTCATTAAGAATCTCAAGAAACTGCAACACCAGTATTCATCACATCAGGAAGTGTTTCTCATTTGAATATACTAATTACTCATTGTGAATGTACTTCCATATATAAAAAAACAAAATAAGATCCTCTTAAACTGGTTTGTGCACCAAGTTAAGTTTAGTGCGTACACGTGGTGTAAGATTTGCTTTGCCACCTTCAGAGCAAGTTCCTTGCTAAGCCGCAATACAACATGTTCAGTACCAGACAATCTCTTGTGATTTGAGACGAGCACAGTCCTCCAGCTATTTAGTTACTAAGTATTTCCTGACATCTCCCCATTGTTGGAAGCTGTTGGTGCAAGATGGCTGCTGTACTCCACTCCAGAGGCTGCTGTGCTCAGGTGTTGGCTGGAGTGAATTGGCTCCTGCCTGCTATGGATTTGAAAAGAAGGAATACCTTCAACAGCGGTGTTATTGTTGCTCTTCACACAGACCATGGCGGCTGCAGACCAGGCGGAAACCTCCCCGTCTTCTTCCGGTTCGTTTGAAATCATCGACATCGATGCTGTGCAGTCCCTCTATGAGCCAGTCCAGCCTCACTGGTTTTACTCCAAGCAAAAGGACTCGAAAGACACTTGGCTTCCGTTCAGCAGAGAGGATTCAAAGAAACTAGAAGAAGCGTACAGCCTGGGTAAGCAGCCGTTAGGAGTTTTGAGCAAAGATTTCTGACTGGGAAAGTTAGAATTATTAAGGAAACCAATTACTATTTACTATAATAATTACTATAGTTATTATTAACTAAAGTATGACCACTTGTGATCACCACCCTGAAGCTGTAGTGAGTCAAAATCCTACAGCTGAGCATCTGCAACATTTAGGGCTTTGACTGTTACACACTGGTGCTGTGGATGGGCTTTCATGCATTTGTACATTGTGGAATGCTTTACACACAATGCATTTGTGCAAAATGTTGAATATGTCAGTGGAATTTATCAATGTTTGCAAAAATGCTATGTACACTATAAAGAGAAGGAGCAATTGTAGGTGTATGTCAGAGAAAACAAATCTCATGGAATCTATGGTGCAGGTTTGAAAATACGTCTGTAGTATTTATTTTTTTATATTACTTTGATTACTTTTTTGATTTTTTTCATTTAAAGCATTATTACGTCAAATGTACAAAGCTGCTTTTCCTCTTTTAGAAGGTAAAGTGGTCATTTTTGACACCTAGACTTTTTTTTTTGTCATAAAGTAGAAGACACTGGTTTTTAACCACCATTTCTTTTTGAAGTGTTTTTGTTTTGGTGATTGAGGTTTACTTGCTGTGGGGTTCGAGTGCTGGGATTCCTCAGGAAATGGTTGCAGTTTGTAGGATTTTTGTTTTAACTCGAGTCGGTTCAGCCGGAGCGGCGAGGTTTTCGTCCCCGCGCTCGCTCGCTTGCTCGCGGGTCTCCAGCGCTGCCGCTGACTCGCTGCCTGCTGTTGGTCGTTGGTCCAGGCGAGAAGACGGGGGACGTGGTGGTGGCCACGGAGGGCGGGCGGTACGACGTGCGCCTGGCCGACAGGATGCGCTTTGCGGTGTTTTGGGAGCAGGCCCCCTCCGAGGTCAGACGCTGCACCTGGTTCTACAAGAGCGACAAGGACAGCTGCTACGTCCCCTACCCTGAGGAATTCAGCGAACGCCTAGAGGTCAGCTCTTTTAAACTGGTTGTTTCTAATGACACTTCCTCTGTTTCAGCACAGAAGCTGGATGTTTTTGGCTGTAATTCGCTTTTTTATTTCTCTTTGCCTGCAATGTGTTTTATTTTTCTTCTCCAATACATTTGTTAGCCATCCATAAAGGGAAAAGATGAATTCCTAATGCAAGAAATTGTATAGGGCTAATAAAGCAACATTATTATTATATTATTATCATTATTAGTGAGAGACGTCAAGGCTGCAGGGTCACGACTATCCTGTGTTGGCCCTGTCTCTCTCACACCTGAAGAAGGCTCCACGGCCGAAACGTTGTGTTCTCTTTCTTCTTTTTTTCAGCATGGAATAAACCTATTACTTGTTCCTTTGCATCCATAAAGGGAGCCTCCTATGAATCTCTCAGTGCCTTGAGTGGGTGTTGATTGCGGAGCGGTGGCTCTGTGGCTAAGGATCTGTGCCTGTGACTGGAAGGTTGCCGGTTCAAATCACGCAGCCGGCAGAGGAATCTTACTCTGTTGGGCTCCTGAGCAGGGCCCTTAACCCCAACTGCTCCAGGGGCGCTGTACAATGGCTGACCCTGCACTCTGACCCCAGGCTTCTCTCCCTGTCTGTGTGCCAGTGTCTCATGGAGAGCAAGCTGGGGTATGCGAAAAGATGAATTCCTAATGCAAGAAATTGTATAGGGCTAATAAAGCAACATTATTATTATATTATTATCATTATTAGTGAGAGACGTCAAGGCTGCAGGGTCACGACTATCCTGTGTTTCAACAGGAGACATACATGATCGCCGTGACGCTGGATGAGTGGAAGAGGAGGCTGGAGTTTCCCTCTGGCGAAACTGTCATTTTACACAACCCGAAGGTAGGAAGGCTTCTCAAAGGTGCTGCAAGGTTGTGGGGGATCTCTGTCTCTTCAAGTCTGAACCTTTCAACCATCAACGCCAGCTACAGCTCCTTCAAGTAGAAAGAAGAGGGGAACCTTATTTAAAACTAAGAACAGGAGGTGTTTCTTTACACAGAGTGTAGAGGGAGTGTGGAGCCAGCTGCCCAGCCATGTTGTTAAAGCAGATAGCCTATCTTCTTTCAGGAAACAGCTAAATTACATCCTTGGATAAATTAACTACTAAAAATCCAAATGAGGTAGATGGACCAGATGGTCTCCTCTCATTTATAACCATTTTTTATGTTCTCATTTGCTTCTTTCCTGTACCACACCACTTCTGGCAGCAAGGTGACTTTCCTTGGATAACTTTTGCCAGTACTGAGCAGGCCTGTATGGTGTTATAGTTACTGGTACAGCTGGTGTTATGCATCAGTAAACTTAACAGGCCTTTATGATGTATAACACTTATGAACTGAGATTAGCTGCTGTGTTTTCCTGCCTCTAGCTGATAATGCAGTACCAGCCTATCATGGCCCAAGATGAATGGGTGTCCTCGCCCTCAGAGCACACACGGCCAAGGACAGTGAAGCGAGGCATCGAGAACATATCGGTCGAAATTCCTGAAGGTCAGTTTCTCCGATTTTCACCAGCTTTGAAGGTTGCTAATGGGTAGCATGCGATAAAGGTGTTTTGCTTTCCCTATGTGTTTAGCCCAATGTGTGTTGGAAAAAAGCAGAGCCCACTATGATCATATCAGCTGTTGTGGCGGAGGTCTGAATGTCACATCAGGCTATAGTCAAATCTGTGTATAGACTCTGCTAGCAATAGCAGCAACACGTTCTGTGTTAAATTTGTCTTTCCTGTCCTACAGGGGAACCCGAACAGGTGGACCATTTAGTTTTTATGGTCCACGGGATTGGGCCTGCTTGTGACCTTCGTTTCAGAAGCATTGTTCAGTGTGGTATGTACTTTCACTGCGTGGCACCGCACACCTTCGAGTTCATGTCGGGTGTTTTACTGTACTTTTATTTGAAAAAGCGCTTTTTACTTCATGATTGATTTTGTTTTATTGTCTTTTCTCCCTTGCTGTGGAGAATCATATGAAGCTAGGGATATCCTTATGATAAGCTAGTCCTAGGAAATGGAATCTTCTAAAATATATATTGTATATTGATCGATTTCAGATCAGAAATGTAGCAAATGCTATAGGTTTCAGTTCTCATTTGATGCATTTTCAATGACTCTCTTTACACTGTTTATACTAGTTTTTTAATACAAAATGTGCAAACTGTGCATGGCATCCCTTTCATGTTAACATTCCCCTTCCTGATTGACTGCTTCTGGACACTAGGCCACTGTGTACGCCTGTGAGGAACAGACGTCAGCCCTTTTGAATGTCATTGTCATAAACCTTATATGCAAAATGGGAAATGGAAGAACGGCTACTGTACTTCTGAAAAACACTTTGGTTTATGTTGACACATAACTCATGTACATCTTCCAGACCATGTGAGGAAGCTTGCTGGGATATAAAGCAAGGAGAGTATAATTCAAATCAAGGTATATTAAGTTAAATTGGTGTAATGGTTTAGTCAGAGCTCATTTAGAATACTGTGTACAGTTCTGGTCACCACAATATACTAAAGATATTGCTGGTCTGGAATCAATCCATAGAAGAGCAAGCAGTAAGATACTTTCTGGGGTTTCATGGAATGTTCTACACTAACAGATTGAAGGAAATGAACCTTTTCAGTCTTGAACAGAAAAGACCACAAAGGGACCGAATGCAAGTATTCAAAATTCTCATGGGAATTGACAGAGCCAACCCAGAGGACTTCTTCAAGATGAACAATGAAGTATGAACCAGTGGACTCTAGTGAAAGCTACATGGAAAACCAAGAAGAAGTGGCACTTCACTATCCAACAAGCTGTGTTTGAAGCCAGTACCTTAACTCACTTTATATTAGCTTTAACTTTCAAGAAATCACCTAACTAAATCCTTAGATCAATAAGATACTAACTACCAAATGGGCCAGATGGACTGAATGACCCCCTCCTCTTGTTTGTAAACTTAAAAAAAAATGTTTTATTGCTGAAGTGTCTGTTTACCTGTGTCCATTTCTGTCTTGCTAGTGAATGATTTTAGGAGTGCGTCACTGAGCTTGCTCCAAACCCACTTCAAGAAGGCTCAGGAGGAAAAGAATATTGGTCGGGTAGAGTTCCTTCCTGTCAACTGGCACAGTGCCCTCCACGCAGATGCCACTGGAGTGGATAAGTAAGGAGACAGCCGTTAGCACTGCCCCAACACTGCTTCCATTTCAACATGGCCGATTATCGGGACACCTCATACAGTTCCGGTTTCTCCAGGTTCCTGTGAATTAGGAATGTGTTGAAAAATAAATACAGGTCTTTATTTAAAACAAATTCAATTACTCTATTTGAGTCAAACTTGTCTTGTGCCAAAGCAATGTATCGCCTTCAAACATACAACAGGATTGTTTTATTCATTTTTTCCTTGTCTTTTAGTGTATTAATCGAGTGTATATCATCATAAACTTGTAGCAGGTAGTCACTTTTAGCAATGAATACTTTGCAATGTTAATTGAAATAAAATGAGACAGTTTTGGGGGGTTACTAAACCTGATGTGTATCATATGAGGCTTGTCTTGCCTGTGGGCTTCTGTTCCACATCTGGTCTTCTTAACCTATTCGATACTTTTCAGAGGTCTTCATTTTTCTTGATTTAAAAAATGTTAGAAAACTTGCTGGACTCTGACCTCAAGGACTAGAGTTGTGTGTTGTACTTACGTTATGGATCCATATTGACATTGACTTGGGTTTTATTCCTGAGAAACAGCTTGACTGTGTTAAATTTATGTTCCAGGAAAACTTATTCTCAGCTTGCAAAGTTCAGTTTTTATCATTGCGATCCCTTCCAACAATAATACCTTGTACAAGGTATTTGCAGTAAAGACTGCAAAACCCCCTATACAGATGCTGCGCATGTTTTGAATTAAAGCAATGGGTGTGTCTGTGTCTGTGCATGTGCCCCACAGAGATATCCAGAAGATAACACTGCCCAGTATCAGCAGGCTGCGCCACTTCACCAACGACACGCTGCTGGACCTCTTCTTCTACAACAGCCCCACCTACTGTCAGACCATCGTGGACACGGTGGCCTCCGAGGTCAACCGGCTGTACAGTCTGTTCCTCAAGAGGAACCCCCAGTTCCAAGGAGCTGTCTCCGTGGCCGGACACAGCCTTGGTCAGTCCCAGCTGTCCTGGGTGTCACAGTTTCCCGTGAGATAGAGAGATACTTTATTGATCCCGTGGGGGAAATTGCAATGAGAGTGAGAAACAAAAAACACCTACTGTCACAGAATCCAAGAAAGTATTGCAATAACAGACACAGTGAATATGGCCTGTTTCTTTATCTTTTTAAGCTCATTTTGATTGATGTTTCATCTTTCAGTGTGCTGATTTCTTACTTGTCTGGAATATAATTGCCTCTCGTGTAATTGCACTGAAACACCGAAAAGAAGCCTAAAGGAGCAGATAACTGGCTTATGATGAATATAAATACAGGATTTATACTTGGAATGAATAGGATTGAGTATTTGTTGAAAGCTATTGTGCCAGTTGTAGCCTTCTGAAAGGTGAACCTTGTTTTTTATTTCAATATTGTCATGTCCAGGCTCCCTTATCCTCTTTGATCTGCTGACCAATCAGAAGAGTAACCAAGACAACACTAAGCCTGCAGAGGTACTGTATTTTGAAAAAATTTTTTTTCATTAAAGGAAATCAAACAGAATGTTGCACCAGCATTAAGACACCTTAGTTTAGTGCTGCTGTCTACAATTTATGTTTCTAATGACAATTTTGTGATTCAAATGAGACATAAAAAAACAATTTTTCACTGCATAAGACAATTGCTTTGAGAAATATATGTGTAAATGAATTCTTTGGAACCCGTGCAGAACATTTTAGAATTTGTCATTATGATAGGGCTTTCGAGGAGGAATCAGTTTAATAGATTTGTCATTATACAGCATGTGACCAAAGAGAAGAAATGGAATCCAGTAAGCCTGAAGCTGAATTGCTTTAATGATATAAAATAGCATTGTCAATGTCTCCTCAATGCTTAATGGATTTGTCTAGGATTAGAGCTCCATCTAGTGACAGACAGCTGGTAAGTTATTTAATTTAAGAGATGTGCATTGTTGTACTGTAGTTATCAAGAATGAGAGTGATAACATTACCATTCATTTCATTTAATGGAAAAAGTCATTAAATGTCAAATCTTAAACTGAAATATTCAGATAATTTCAAAACCTTTAGGAATTACTTTTTATTTTTCATTTTTCTTGCAAAAGGTATTTGACCCTAAAGTCGTTCCTTCAGTTGTTTTTTGAATTCAGTATTGCTGCCTGGTTTTTAGAACAGTACCTTTGGAGTTAGTATCTGCAAAGGAAGTGAATAGTATACCTAATAGTAATGAGTTGCATTATTTTTTTATACATACAGTGGGCAATAATGCTCAATAAAATGAAAAAAGGTTAACATTAACAGTAGACTGAGGAATAAATGTGGTTTTAATTTTAAAAATACCAATAAGTAATCAACTTCTGAATCTGCACACTATGAGTATGCACCCTGTGTTTCAATGGAGCTGAATCCTGTGTCCTCTCTGAGACCAGGCTGTGGTTTGCTGTCCGATAAATCTTAAATAAGTGTTGTTTTGTCTTGTGTTTCAAGTTGTCGCAATGCAAAGCAAGAAATGCCTCTGTAAGAGGGGATGTTCAGAGCCTAGAAGAAGCCTTGGAGAGAATGGGGTTGGGAGATTATATCAGTGTGTTTAAGAAAGAAGAGCTTGACGTTGAATCTCTGGTAAGTGTCTGCAGATGTCTTTTTTTGGTTGAGATGCATTAGGCCTGACATTTCCACTGGCGCTGGTCTTCTTGAGCACTGCATGGCATTTAACTCATCTTTAGGTTAATTAAGCCTTAGCGGATACTTTTTTTAATTGGCAGATGATGAGTTTTGAAAAGGGCATTCGGATTAGCTCTGATTAAAAGTATAAAAAATGAATTATCATGAGACAGTCTACTGTATGTGTTGGTATGTGAGGACTCTCTTTCATTTGCTTTAACAAGTTTATAGAAAAAAAAAACTGCTTTAAGACAAAGGAGGCAATGTGTCAGCTGTCACCCTGCACAAGGCGTGAAAGTAAATAAGACTTTTACAACTGAAAATCTGGAAACAACTATATTGTACCAAATAGAAATTCCAGGCAGTGAAACAAACAGTAGAAAGTACAAGTAAGTACAAGTACAAGTAAAAAGAGTACTCAACACTTAATTAAAATAATACGTTTACAAAGTGTTGCTGGAAATTCAATTTGTTTGCTTAGTATGATTTGTTCTGCTTTCTTTACTTGTGTTGCAGTTCTGCGTAGGGAAGTTCAGTAAGGCTGTTAATGGTTATTAGACGTGGCTGATGAGGACACTGTTTGCTTCTTCCTGTTTCCTTTGGTACTTTAGGCCCTGTGCACAGAGAGGGACTTGATGGAAATGGGAGTCCCTCTTGGACCCAGAAAGAAAATTCTGAGCTTCATGAAGAAGAGAGAGATCCTGCAGGTTTGATAACACAGTCTTCCTGACGCTTGAAAGATTACTGGACAATAAAAATATAATTCACATACAGCGCACCGCATCAGTTATGTTGTTGTACATAACAAATTAGTTCTCTGAACTGTTGTCTTCTAAATTCAGCAGCTGTAGCTGGAAGAGTTTTCATTTGTGTTCTGTTTCTAATTTCACACATCTTATAGAAGTTACAGATTAGGAAAGGATACCATTGCAGTGTCAAATGTGCCCAAAGCACTCAATTCCTTTTGTAGATTTCAGTTTGCTGAAAAAAGTCAGACGTTTGTTAAATATCTATTTCATACTATCCATTTTAATTATGAAACATATAGTTAATACTACCCTCACACCATGGAGATAAGGAGCGAATATATATTGTTACAAAAGGGGGGTTACAAAAAGGAAAAAATGAGGAAATGACCAAACAGATTAATCAATAAGTAAAATAAATCAGAACCCACAACTTGTAAAGATTTTGGCCACGAATATACCCGAGCAGTTGTTGCAGTTAGAGGCACATGAATTCTTTATTCTCTGGCAAAGCTTTGGTGAAACTTCGTTAAACATAATATTGATTAAGAATGACAGTACACACTAAACGGAACAGAAACATAAACGTGCAACACAAGTTACACTATGTAAAGATTTGCAAATGAGGTGTCCCAGAGTTCTAATGTCCTAACTGCCCAGAAAAATCTGAAAAAAAAAATCAATCTCTTATATAATGCCTACAAAGGCCCAAAGAAGAAATGCCTTCTGAACTAACCAGAATACAACCTACAAATGAATCATTCTCTCTGTAAACCCGCATGCCATTAACCATAAGAAGCCCGTTTTATTGGAGAGATTCTTTACACAGGAAATCAGAGTTCCCTAGACCTATAGAATAGCAAGCTCTCTTAACAAGGTTCATATACTTAGCTCCAATCTGGTCTTACTGGGATATCTGGAACAAAGAGCTCTCATCTTCTATATCTTCCTTTCTCCCCTTCACTCTGCCTCACCATCCTCATACTATATATAGAATCTATCTGGGCTGTTGATTGACACCTAAACATTTACCAACAACCTATGTAACCAAGGTAAATCAAGGTAAACTTTAAGATTGCTTTGATCACTCTATCTGGACTCCCTGCATGTCAGCCAAATACCCCTTTGCTTTGAAGCTGGAAATGTTGATACTAGTCAGGTGTTACCCGTTGTATCTGGATTCTTCGAGACACTTCCGTGGACACCTATAGCTATAACAATATACTCTGTAAAGATGTTGTAGCCATATGGCATTTCTCTGCCTCTGCCTGCAGGGATGTAGAGCAGGACCTGCACGCCTTGCACATGGCCTTCATGGGGCCAAAGAAGACACTGGGCCTTTGGGTTCGGAGCCCCCCGGAGACACAGACCACCCGCTCCTGCGGACCCTGTCCTCCACCAGCGTCAGCCCTGTTGACTATGAGTACTTTGATGTTGGAATCGGGCAGGTAAAACAAAAGCTCCTGAGAATAGCGTAAAAGTTGTTTTTTACTGTGCGTCTGAGACGTTATATTTTTTTTAAAAATCAGTCTGGCAGTTCTTAGGCAATTCTAAAATTTCCAGATTTATAATGGGGCTTCTGATAACTGTGCTTTCTGCACCACAGAAGAGAAACTTTTCCTTAATAGTGGGATGCAGTAGGCCCCTGCAGATAAGTCCACATTCTGTTCATGAGGTCATTTCCGATGTGTAGCTGATGATGCTGTGGACTTTTCCTGGCTTCAGTCAACCTGAGGAGAGTATGACTTTGTCAACTGTGATTTTTTTTCTTACAAAAGAAATCTCCAAGGAAATGCATTTTTTGCATTCTTTTTTTGCGCGCTTTTTCATATTTGGCCAAGGTGCCAGGACACTAACAGTCCTCCTGTTTTTGCCCCCTGCCTGCCTGCCTGGAGAACAGAATCAGGGGATTGGTACAGGCCAGGTTGGTGCAGTGTGTTGCAATGGGCTCTTTTTCTCCTCTGCATCTTTGGCCCCCACCCCTGCCTGCTTTGTATTAAAAGAAAGGCCCCTCATTACCGTTCCTCCTCATGGTGATCAGTCATCTTTATTTGTATTATTCCACTGTGTGTGATTATAGTAAGTGGAATTCATTATTTTATCCACCAACTTGCTTGTGCTGTGCCCACTCTTGGAAAGAGCTGGTCTTTCCTTCGGTCATTCTCTCATCCTAAGAATGTCTGGCATTTTGCACTGGAATGTAATCATGGAGTTTTGACTATTGCCTCCGTTGTTACCATTGCCTTAATTGATCAGAATTATTTGTCGAAAGGTAAAATGTCTTGAGAGGTGTAAAAACTGTTTTCTGCAGAGAAAATGTCCTTGTTTCTATGTTATAAACTGAATCTATACTGTGTAAACTGTAGGTACTTTACAATTTATACTTTTGCATGGCTGTCAAATTATACATTGTTTCTAAGAATATTTGAGTTCTTATTTACTCATCATGATTTTTTGTCAGTGAACTGCCAAATTCTGATTGAAATTGCAAATACAGCGAACGTTTCACATTGGCGAATCCTGTCAAATCACCTTTCTGTGTCCTAAGTCATGGAGCAATCCCCTGCCTTAGGTGTCGTTCACCATCACAAGGATATTTTTTTCATTTAAGCAATAAATTAAAGAAAAAGAAAATTTCCTCAGGAGGTGCCCCACAGTTTTATTAGTCAGTGTGATCAAAAAAAGTTGGACCTGTTATAAAGTGACAGGAGTGTGAGTGAAAACGACAAGCTGTTTCATCTGAACTATTGATGTAGTTCCACTTGAAGAGTGTTTTAGTATGATACGGCAGAGGTTTCATTACAACTCAAGAGAATCCCATATGTTGGAGATCTTAAATATTAAAACTGACTGCTGACCTTGAACCCCTAGGTGTGTATCCGATACCCCCAGCTGACGTTCGAGCCACAGGCTTTCTTTGCCTTCGGGTCCCCCATCGGAATGTTCCTCACCGTTCGGGGTCTGAAGAGAATCGACCCCAACTACAGCTTTCCCACCTGCAAGAGCTTTTACAACATCTACCACCCGGTGAGCTCAGGGGGCATCAAGTCCACGGAGGACAGCCAGCTCAGTCCTGCTGCCGTGATTTTATACAGTACATCTCTATTTGTGTAACTATCTATCAGGCATTTTTTCTGTCCAGTTTGGTAGTGTTTTTAATAATAATATTTCCTTACAATTATATAGCTCTTTTCTGGACACTTCATTTAAAGCACTTTACAGGTAATGGGAACCACCAATGTGCAGCCACACCTGGATGGTGCGATGGCAACCATAGTGCACACAGTACGCTCCCCACAAATCAGCCATCAGTGGGGAGGAAAGCAGAGTGATGAAGCCAGTTCATAGATGGGGATTATTAGGAGATCATGATTGGTAAAGGTCAATTGGAAATTTGTCCAAGATAAATTAGCTGGGATAACACGTTCTTTTCGAGAAACGACCTGGGATTTTTACTGACCACAGAGTGTCAGGACCTCAGTTTTATGTCTCATCCAATGGACGGCACCTTTTTACAGTATAGTGTCCCCGTCACTATACTGGGGCATTAGGATCCACACAGACCACAGGGTGATCGCCCCCTGCTGGCCCCACTGACACCTCTTCAAGCAGCAACCTTAGTTTTTCCCAGGAGGTCTCCCATTCAGGTACTGATTAGCCTCACACCTGCAGAGCTTCAGTGGGTTGTCAGGTGTGAGTTTCAGGGTTATATGGCTGCTGGCATGTTTTCAGCATGCATTGTGCTGTTTCCAGCCCTCTGAGTGTGTAGAAGCAAGCGAAAGTAGCTATCTTGATTTCATTTGTCTTTTGCCAAGCCACTTCTCCTGAATAGTCCCCCTCTTCCATGGGTTAGAACTGAATTCCACCTTCACTACAGGAAGGTGTGTTTTGTATTGTGAAAGTTTTATGAGAGCAATTATGAGTTTCTTCAGAGAAGAGATATTCTCCCAACAGAGAAAAGATACAACATTCATCTCCCAGAGGAGTGTTGCTCAGTGTAGACACACAAATCAGCTTGCATGGGAGTCTTTCAGGATGGAAATGTTTGAAATATCTAGAGACGTTCTGTGCCAGGGGTCTCAACCATTATCATTATCATTATCATACCGTTTATTCCCTAGGGTAAAATAAATATTTCAGATATGTACATAAACATTGAGCATATACGTTGTGTATGCAACAGCACATTAACAAAATAGGACACCAATAGAGCGCCTTCCAGTCCCTTTCTCTCTCATAGTGTTTTAATAATGTTAGCGCAAGTAAGCGATTGTCCTTCCTAAAATTTAGCTCCAAAATATTTCAATCTGCTTATGATTTCTGTTCTTCCGATCTCCGTGAAGTTCGACCCAGTGGCCTACAGGATAGAGCCCATGATTGTCTCTGACGTGGAGATTGATCCCATGCTGATTCCCCACCACAAAGGCCGGAAGAGGATGCACCTTGGTGAGTAGCACTTCACACTCTTAGCCATCAGCGTTCTTCTTTTTCAGTCCCTTCGTTCTCTTTCTTGTTAACAAGCTACAACCGTAGCAGGATTTTTTTTTTTTTGGTTGGTGCCCTTATCAAAGACGACATGCAAGATTTGGGTCTCAAAATAGAATGTGTTACGTATGCAAACAAGAAGCAGTCAGACGGACAGTCGTGAAATCAAGCAGTGGTCAGCTGTGTGAACGTACTACGACGCAGAGTTCAAGATTGGTGTGATACAGGTGTTTGCAGAATGCATGATGCAGGAAAAGTGATTTAATGATATGCCAAAAGACAATACAGTGCATGTGTGCAATGAAATGTTTTTATCCACTGGTGAGTTGATAAGTCTATAAGGCATGGCAGCAAGACTAAGACTTAATTGGTTTTTCATGGTAACCTGAAACTCTGCAACTGTCAACAGAGCTGAAAGAGAGTCTAACTCGGATGAGCACGGACTTGAAGAACAACTTCCTGGGCTCTCTGAGAACAGCCTGGCAATCCTTCTCACGCTTCCCTACCCCTGCTCTACCCCCGCTGGCTGATGGAGAAACTGCGCCTGGGTCGCCTGCAGTAGAGGCAGATGGTGAGCATCATCCCCACCCTGTTTTCTCCCTGTTTTTTTTCCAAAAGTCATTTGGTCTTACTGGAAGCATGTTTGATGCACAGTGCTGCAGAAATCACTGTGCTTTTCCAGACCCTTCCAGGCTTTCCATTTGAATGCATTCCTATAAAATGACTTCCATGTAACTGCTTTTCATTTACATTCAGGGTACTGTGTGGCTCACACTTCATCTATTCCACAGACATTGAGTGCTCTTTGAAACCATTTCCGAACAATAAAAAAGCATATAAAAAACAGATTAAAACAATTAATTTGTGTTCTTTTATTAGCCTCACAGATCCTTATGTAAGGTGTTAACTGGGAATTTCTGCAGAAGTACAACATCCGTCTTCTTTTCATACAGGAACGTTTATGTCCCCAAAGCCCAGGTCTAAAGCTGGAAATTAGCCCACAAGGTCATCTGGAAAAGTAGCAGACTACAGTAGGGTCATGGCATTCATGAGAGTTCTGTCCAGAGAACCATCACAGATAACCAGATTCGCATATAACCAAGTCCACCCCTATATCTTTGCATAATGTACTACAGTATATGGTATGTACAGTACCATTAAAAGCCATAAGAGTATGTCCCTTATATGGTAATTAAAGTACTAATACTTTGGCTTTAACTTGTCAAGCCCCTACTGTACTTTAAAATAATGGCACCATGTCATCTTTGTATATTATTGAACAAGCCATTCTGGTTATTTTCTGTCTTAACTGACACCATAGTGTTGTCAGATAAATAAATTGTTAAGCTCCCAGGATTAGGAGGTCCTTTGGATAAGCACCCATGAGCGTTTCTTTTGGATTCACCATGATAATCACAGATTTTCTTTTTTGTGTGACTGAAACATTTCTACTTTCAATTTGAAGACTTACTTTGTTTTTTCTTTTACTTATCCTAAATACTGCTCCTGTAATAGAAGGAGAAAGCAGATGAATGGGGAGCCCTGTGTGTGACCGTTTCTGACAGTTTCTTCCCTTGCTTATAATCTTTGCATGGAGTCGTCTGTGCAATGTGCTGGACTGATATGGTGATTTTCTTCTGTGATGCAGCTGAGAGGGGTAGCAGGAAAAAGTGTAAGCCTGAGTTTTGGAAAGGTGTGCTGGAATGGCCAAAAATAATCAAATTTAATTACTTCCAAGGTAAGGCAAGTAACCAGTGAGGTAATGTGTGAGACAGTAACAGTGCTGTAATGTTGCTTCTTATCCTCCAGAACATGTGCCCATTCAAAACAAACTTTATTTAAGAAAATATGATTTGGTTAGTGAGAAAATCATTTTATCAGGGGATTAGAGTGCTGTTCTTGAGTTTGCTCTCCAAATTTGCAAAAACAAACAAAAACTAATGTATAAGGAATGTGTGGTAAAACAAAAAGTAGCCACCATCATAAATATTTCTGTCACTTTCGGTAGATGTACATTTACTGTACATGGGCCTTATAGATAAAACTAAAATTATGAGAAATGACGCCATTGTTCTTACAATACAAAATTGTATTGGGTGTATTGATATTTGAGTATTTTTATTAACTTCATATCTGAGTAAATCCCTTGTTTTTTTCCTTTAATATCATCCCTTATTAAGCTTTTAAAATCCTTAAATAAAGTGCAGTCCCAGCTTTGTGAACTTTATTCTGCTATCATTTATCAGCAGAGACTTCTTTCATCTGGCTGCTATAATTTTTATTCCTCTTCCTCTTGTTTTATTCCTCACACACCATTATTACCACTGTGGCCAGCACTGTTTAATCGTGTTTCCCCACATGGTAGACGTTTGGCTTCCTATATTCGTGTAATATAGGAAAAAAGATGCCTGTTTTTTTCTAATACTTCTTCTTTGAGCCAAAACAAAAGCCTTTCAGTTATTTTGGAGAAAAAAGGCTTGTTTCGCTTTGTTTGACACCAGCAGTCTGGCCTCTCCTTCCTACCTGTGAGTGTGCTCCGTGCTTCCACATTGCAGCTTTGCTTGAAGTGCAGCATGCTAAAGGCTAGTTTCTGTCGTATTCCTTCAGTGACTCTTGCTTTCCCTGGTGTACTCTTCTACATACAGAATCTTCTGAAGTAGGCAAATGTGAAGACGACATATTATTGCTCTCCTACTCTCTATATACTGGCTTCTGATATTAAAAAATGTGTGGTAAGCAGTAAAGACACCTCAGCTTTGGCAAGGAACCTCAGCCTGAATCTCCGTCTGTATTTCTCAATTGCGGCAATAACAGTTAGTCCTTTTATTGAGACCGTACTTCATTGTTTTCTGACGGAAATAATCCAATTAATAACATCTGTAGATTTTTAAAGCTTTTCTGAGAGGAATTACTGGCAGTGCTTACTGACTAAAAGGCATTGTATGTAACAATAATGACAGAGGTTACTTCTAGTAATAGAATAATGAAAACAAGTAGTACCACAAACTCATAATGAATATTTACCTTCACTGCATCGTGATATTTATCGTCTCATCTATGTTACAGATGAGTATTTGAAATGTGTAAATTGGTAATTACATCCAGTAGATATGATTGATTCAATAACAGAAATGATTGCTAAACCTTCACATTAAATAGCTTTAATTGTATTTGTAATGCAAATCTTCAATACGTTTTCATGCTACTGGTATAAAGCGCTTTATACCAATATAAAAGTGACTCACTTGATTAGCTGAGAAATTGATTAGCCATATTAAATGGACAATTGATTACTACAGAAAATACTGAAACTTTCAAAATGGCTTTCAAGAATAAATAATGGTTTCGTCCTGAAAGGTTTCCGTTCACTAGTGTGAGATGAAGTGCTATGGACGCCTGCAAGGAAGGGGCAGAAATTCATTCCCACGGCCCGAGGAACTGACCTGTTGTCCGAATCCATGCAGGGGCCAAACTAGAGGAGGCTGAACCGCAGCCAAAGGAGGCGGACAAAGAGGAGGAAGAGGAGAACGTTAGTATTGGGATGCTGAATGGGGGGCGGCGGATCGACTACGTTCTCCAGGAGAAGCCCATCGAGAGCTTCAATGAATATTTATTTGCACTCCAGAGTCACCTTTGCTACTGGTAAGTGTGGGACAGAAACACCAACAGCCTAGTTAAGATGGGCTGCGCTGTGGTAGTGTATTTGGAATATACCTTGAGCAACATCTGTCTGGAAGTTTCTGCTCCATCAGTTAGGTTTAAATAAGACTTTCCTGGACAGTGATTGGAAATACTTTAAAAAGTAGCATTCGTAATACTTTAACTTCGGTTGTGTTAGTAACAATGTTTGCCAGTATATTAGAATTCTGATGAAAACGTGAATTTAATTTGGATTGTGTTTGCTGCAAAACAACTTTGAACTTTATGATCCTTTTAAAAATTATACTGGGCATATTAGCATAAAGGAACATTTTATTTCTATTTAACTATATTCCCATTATCTTAAAAATAGCAGAAATCTAACAGCAAGCAAGAAATGAGAAAGCCAAAGTTATTGTGTCTAGATTTTTCTTTGTATGAACTATACTTCTCTAAAAGGGCAGAGACATGATTTTTAAAAAGATATAAAATCACTAATAACTTTCAAATTACATGGAACACTGAAGTCTGTCAAAACATCTTAAAGTGTTTTTTTCCTGTGTGGTGTACGTCACAAAAAAAATACAGTGGCGCCGAGCATATTTCTGTGTTTTGAAATCAGCACTGTATACTGTATATTGTGGGGTTTCAGGGGGTCAGGGTTCAGGCCTATAGGCCCCACATGTGAAAAGAAGGAGCAGCTAACTCTCCATACATCCCATACATGATATTGTACTGTGGTAGAATATTTTGGTGCAGCTTGTTTCTGTTTGAAATGGGCATATTCCACCTTTTGAAAAACGTCAAATAATATCTGAACAACCATGTAAAATGTCCTGTTTCTACCTCTCATTATGTCATTGTGATATAGTCGGAATGGGCCAATCATGGAGCTAGTATTTGTTCCTCCTGTTGCCAAAGTAATCAATTGAACAGCAGTTAAATACACACGGTGCTTCTATTTGATGAATGTAGGAAATGAACAGGATGTCAATGGGAATAGAAAATGCTCTAAAAAGCATACATTTTGCATTTTTCCACAGTGCGCAGTCAAATACACGATTTCCATGAAATTCATGAAATTGTGAATTTTTCACTGACCTATTTATCAGTCATAACCCTTGCAGTGTCCTGAAATACGTCCGCGTGCTTTAATGAAGGTGTCTGTTCTTGTGGCTATGTGCTGTGCACATACAGTAGCATCACTCACAATCAAGTGAGAAATGTCTCCATCCAATCGTTGATAAGTCTTGTTAATGGAAACTTATTTGTGGGCATGTGGTGGAGTGACTTTTCGCTCAGCCACAAGAACACTTGCAGTATTGCAGGCTGACATCTTGAAAGCAAATGTAGTGGATGTGTATGTTTAAAAACTTACCAGCACATGAGTAATGACAACAACAAGATTCTGCTACTTACTGTAACTTCCCAGACTAGTCGGACAAAAGGGGACCAGTTCATTTTTGTTGCAGTTATCTTGCCAGTGTGTGTAAATATTTTGAGGGCTCTTGCAATAATAAAGGCCCAGAACAGTATCTCATTTCTTCCCTCATTGTCTTGTAGGGAGTCTGAAGACACAGCGCTACTGGTCCTGAAGGAGATTTATGAGAAACTCGGAATCACCCTAGAACAACCACAACAGTAGACCTTGAAATACTCAATAACAGCCCGTTGCAACAAACATTTTCCTTGTTCATATCCATTTTGGTTTTATTTATAGAACCTTTCTAAATTGTCATTTTGGGGGTTTAGGTGATACCTATTGATTTATATAGAGCATTTGAAGGACTTTGATATTAATGGCTTATGATCATTTCAGTGACTTTGTAAATGTGCGTTGCAAAAATGATGCAGACCCCTGACATGCCATGTTTTTTAAACTGCAGGTATGTTTCATTATTGCATGAAAGCTTTGTTATTTTGCTGTATTATGTTGAACTTCACCAAAGGTGAAATTAAGTCCTGTTTTCTCTGTATTGGGGTCCAGTTAAAGAAGATCTTTAAGGCAGAGCATGTCAGTCACATAAACTACCTTTGTCTCTTTTTGCTGCTGAAGTGGACTTGTGCATGCTAGTGATTAGACTGCCAAAAACTACACTACCTGCCATTCCAGCGCACTTCTGATGCTGTGTATCTCACTCCTGTATCCAAGGTTTCAGACTAAAAGAATGGTTAAGATACCTTCTTGGGTTAGATGGTGCTTTCAGACTTGGAAGACTTGCACAGAAATGCACATCTGTCCCCTTTTTTTTTAATCTGAAAAATATCAGCCATCACACATTTCTTCAGTTTTACTTTTTGCATTTTTATGTAAGTTCATGTTTGTAAGAAGAAAACAGCATCCACCTCACACAGCTTTTTAAACTGAGTTCATCAAAACAAATAGGACATCTTGCAAAGCAAGTTGGTCTCTTTAATGTGCTTTCAAAAAAAGGAGGCAACATTTAAGGTGGCAAGTTCCTGTTTCTAAAGTCTGCAGGGCCTTCTTTGAGTTGAGCTTTTTGGGGGGTCATTTGTAATGTGCATCTGCTACTTAATTGTGCAATATGTGGATTTTATGAACGCAGGTTCAAGACATGTCTCATTATAGCAACACTAGAATTCTAATTGGTTCAGCAATTCAGTACTTAAGAAAACATCCAAAAAATGAAAAAACACAGCTGGAGTTTCATGGAGGAAGGCTTTAATTTTTCCCCATTACGATAAAATTGATAATTGATAAAATTATCATTTGATAAAATTGATAACATTTTAGTCTTTCTTTGATGCATTAATGTGAGACACATGACATTTCTCATTGAGTTTGCTGAACTGGAATATGCAGATGTAGAAATGCTTGTGTATTCTATTAATCTGTTCCAGTTACTTTTAAAGTTCTTTAATGATGGTGTTTCAATCATTGCCTCTGGGTTGATGGCTTGTGACTGATGATAAGTTTTCCCGTGCTGTTAATAC